>NC_081406.1:604909913-605247413 GCF_030272615.1 Cryptomeria japonica | reverse complement strand
GACAGAAAATCTCTTAACCGAGTGGACTTAACAATCTTATTTGTAAAACCCTCTAGCAAGGTGACATTTTGATTGAGTGTTTGAAATCCTTTAACAAGGTCACTTATAACAAGGTGAAGATCCTAACGGATCTGAGGGAATTCCCTTAACCAGGTCACATCTAGCAATGTGTTTGTAATCTTTAATAGGATTTGCTTTTAATCGAGCATACTCTAGAAAAGTATATTTCTTAGTGGGTCTAAAATCCCACAGTGGTTTTTCCCTATTTGGGTTTCCACTTTAAATCTAGTGTTACGAGTATTATGATGTTTATATGCTTATGAGTTTGTATGTTTAGCAGCTTTGGTTATATTGTTGAATTATATGTTACCGAGGTTGAATCTGTTGTTTTTGTGGAAGATTAAGTTTGTATGATTCACCCCCACCTCTCATCTTATTAGCTTGGCATCTATACTTAACATTAAGTATCTGAACTATCAATTGGTATCAGAGTTTTGGACTCCAGAAAGAAAAGTTTAAAGTTACTTGAGGAAAAGATCCAAAGATGTATAAGAGGGATGCACCGAAGTTGAACAAGTCAAGTTTCTCTACATGGCAGAAAAGGATGAAGCTGCACCTAGCAGGAGTTGGAGAATATGTTGTATATTATCTGGAGAGTGATTTCATTACACCGAGCACCTATCCATTTACAATGGAAGAGATAAAAGTAAAGCAAGAACATATCCAAGCAATGATTGAAATAACATCTACATTGACAGACTAAGAGTTTAATGACCTAGAAGGCTGCAATGATGCAAAGGCAATGTGTGACAAGCTCATATCTGTGTATGGCGGTGATGAACATGTTCAAAGAGCAAAAGTGGATAGTCTAAGAGGACAAATTGAATCTATGAGGATGAATGAAGGTGAGAACATAACCCAGTATAGTACAAGACTAAAGGAGATTGTCAATCAAATCAAAGGATCAGGTGGAACTATTGAAGAAAAGGATATAACAAGTAAGTTGTTAAGAACTCTTCTACCAGCTTATGCAATCCAAGTCTCTGCAATCAATGAATTGAGGTCTGTACCCAATATGCCAGTTTCTTTAGATGCTACTATTGGCAAGCTACATGCATTTGAGTTAAGTAACTTTGATAACAGTGGGTCATCGGTAAATAAAGTTGAATCTACATTTAGTTCTTTTCATATTGGTGAATCTGATGATTACAATGATAGAATGAGTAAGTACACTAAAGGAGATCATAGTGGAGCAAGTGAAAGATTTTGCAAGAACATGGAGGAAGTACACAAACTGTATGAGGAAATCAGAAAGCAAGAAGAGTTTGAAGCACTATTAGCCAGAAGGTTATCAAGAGGCAAAGGTAAGTATAAAGGAAAACTACCTTTGAAATGTTTCAATTGTGATAAGATAGGGCATATGGCTTCTAACTATCCTGACAAAGATTCTACTAAAAAGAGAGATTACCGAGATGAAAGACAGAAAGATAATCATTACAGAGGACACCGAGACTTTAGAAGAAGAGATAGAAAGTCATGCTTAATAGCTGATTAGGAATCCAATGATGATAAATTAGATGAAACTAATATAGAGGAAGTAGTTTGTGGCTATCAAAGATGGATCAGATGAAGAAAGGTATGAAGAAAAATCCCTATTATGTCACATAAATACTAATGATTCTTGGATCATAGATAGTGGATGCTCATATCACATGACAGGTGATAAACACAAGTTTGTTATGTTAGAATATTATGATGGAGGCTATGTAATATTTGGTAATGATGCACCATGTCTGGTAAAAGATAAAGGATCTATAACACTTCTTGACAATGAAAGATGCAATGATGTTTATTGGGTTAAAGGATTGAAATACAATTTGTTGAGTGTAGCACAGCTAAACAATACAAGATACCAAATAGAATTTCTGAAAGGAATTGTCAAAGTTCATGACAAGCATGGAAAGTTAGCTACTACTAGGACACAAACAAAAGGTAACACATTTCACCTTGACTCAACTCAGAATAAGTGTCTGTATGTAAAGATAGATGATACCTGGTTATGGCATAAAAGGTTTTGTCATGTAAATTTTGATAATCTGATCAAAATAAGCAAGAAGCACCGAGTAAGAGGTCTACCGAGTTTGGAAAAATTTGAGAATGCTATGTGCCGAGGATGCCAGATGGGTAAAATGACAAGATCAAGCTTTACAAGTAAGTCCTACACTTCTAAGGGAATTTTAGATCTTGTGCACACTGATCTTTGTGGTCCTATGAAAGTTCAAAGTTATTATGGTGATAAATATTTCATATTATTTGTGGATGATTACTCAAGGATGATGTCAGTTATGTTTTTAAAAGAAAAATCAGAAGCTTTTCAAATGTTTAAATGGTACAAGGCAAGAGTTGAAAATAAAACAGGAAGACAACTGAAATGTCTTAGATCAGACAGAGGAGGAGAGTTCACATCTGATGAGTTCAACTTATTCTGCAATGATCATGGTATAAAAAGACAAGTCTCTACACCGAGAACTCCACAAAAAAATGGAATAGCTCAGAGAAGAAACATATCTATTGTGGATTGTGTCAGAACCCTGATGATTGAAAAGAAAGTGCCAAAAACATTTTGGAGAGAAGCAATAAGCACAACAGTTTACACCTTGAACTGAGTACAACCGAAGAAAGGAACTTTGAAGACACCATATGAGATCTGGTATGACAAGAAACCTAATGTAAGTTATTTTAAAATCTTTGGAAGTAGATGCTATGTACACAAGGATGATAGAAATGGCCATTTTGATCAGAAAAGTGAAGAAGGAACATTTCTTGGTTATTCTTCTAGAAGTAAAGCATTTAAATGTCTGATCAAATCATCTAACAAAATAGTAGAAAGTGCAAATGTGAAAATTGATGAATTTGCAAAAAGAAATGACGAAGGAAACTCCAAAGAACTAGAAGATTATGATGAATTTGTTTATGTTCAACCAACAAGTCCTACCAAGAAAACTGCAGAAGAAAATGAAGAGAATATCCAGTTACTGAGTGATGAAGAAGATCATACAGAGCCTACCAAGCCTGTATTAGCCAAGTATGTCTAAAGACATCATGCATCAAGTCAGATTATAGGAGATAAAGATGATCCAATGATGACAAGAAACAAACTAAGACAAAACACATGTCTGATATCTAAATTTGAACTGAGAATAGTGAAAGAGGCATTTAACAGTGAAGATTGGATAAATGCTATGACAAAAGAGATTGATAAAATCAAGAAGAATGACACATGGATGCTAGTCCCAAGACCGAAGGACAAAAATGTAATTGGTACAAAGTGGATTTTTAGAAACAAGCTGAATGAAAAAGGTGAGGTCATTCGAAATAAAGCAAGATTAGTTTGCAAAGGTTATGCCCAAGAAGAAGGAATTTATTATGGTGAGACTTTTGCACCTATGGAAAGACTTGAAGGAGTAAGAACATTGTTGGCATATGCTGCTTACAAGAATTTCAAGGTATATCAAATGGATGTCAAATCTACATTTCTGAATGGTATATTAGAAGAAGTTTTTATTGAACAACCTAAAGGATTTGTTGAAGACAAGAATAAAGATCAGGTATGTAAACTGAACAAAGCTTTATATGGTTTGAAACAAGCACCTAGAGTATGGTATGAAGATTGCACTCTTATTTAATCAAGATTGGTTTTATAAGAACAAGTGAAAACAACAATATGTACGTGAAGAATGATGAAAATGGAATACTGATCTCAGCCATATTTGTTGATGATATTAGCTTTTGTGGAAATGACTCTCTATGCAAGAATTTTGGAAATAAAATGAGAAAAGAATTTGAGATGTCATTAATCGGTGAGATAAAGTATTTTATAGGTTTACAGATACTACAAATGAAAAATGAGATTTTCATTACTCAATCCAAGTACATAAAGGAAAACTTGAAGAAATTTGGAATGGAGGATTCAAAACCAGTAAGTACTCCTATGACTACCAACTATAAACTATCAAAGAATGATGAATGTGCATATGTTGATTAGACACTTTACCGATCCATGATTGGAAAGCTACAATATCTTGTTCATAGCAGGCCAGATATAGCACATGCAGTAGGTATAGTTGCAAGATTCTCTGCAGATCCTAAGGAAACACACATGACAACAATCAAGATAA
This sequence comes from Cryptomeria japonica, assembly GCF_030272615.1. Classification (NCBI taxonomy): domain Eukaryota; kingdom Viridiplantae; phylum Streptophyta; class Pinopsida; order Cupressales; family Cupressaceae; genus Cryptomeria; species Cryptomeria japonica. The sequence goes on along the minus strand of NC_081406.1, from coordinate 605,243,235 downwards.
TTTTCAGATACTTGAAAGGCACTAAAGATTATGGCTTAGTATATTAGAAAGGAAATGACTTTGATTTAAAAGTTTATACTGATGTTGATTGGGCAGACAACATTGATGACAGAAAAAGCACAAGTGGAGGAGCTTTCTTTTTAGGAGAAAGACTAGTGAGTTGGCTTAGCAAGAAACAAGGATGTGTTTCACAGTCAACAACAGAAGCTGAATATGTTGCTGCATCATTGAATTGTACCAACATAGCATGGATCAAACAACTGTTGGAAGGTATAAATGAGAAAGTTATCGAGCTGGTAACTATATTCTGTGACAATACTAGTGCCATTAACATTTCAAAGAATCCTATTATGCACTCTAAGACAAAGCACATCTCTATCAAATATCATTATCTTAGAGAAGAAGCTCAAGAGAAGAAAGTGGTGTTAGAGTATGTTAGCACAAAGGAACAAATAATAGATATCTTTACCAAGCCACTACCAAGGGACACTTTTGAGTACCTCAGAAGTAAGTTAGGGGTCCTACCCCTATCTTCCATTCACTGACCGAGTTTGGTGAAAGCATCAATTTGATGACTCTACAGAATATATTTTAGGAGTTGATGTTGATTTACACACTTTAGGATGTTTTCTAAAGGTGTGCAAGAAACAATAACATGGAACAGGAATTGAAGTCAAAATGCTTTGACCGAGACTAAGTTGACACATAATAGCAGGAAATCACTTCATATAGGAAGAAATTATGTTTTAGTTCTTTACTTTTTGGTATTGTTGTCAAAGGGGGAGAAGACTGAAGAAAAGAGGAGAAGACTAATGTATGGGGGAGAAGTCTGATAATAGGGGGATACCATTTCAGCATTTCAGAATATCACAGCAATCCGAATCAATTAGGTCAAATCAATTGGTTTTTCCATCAATGCCAAAGGCGGAGATTGTTGGCATTATAATACACAAAGGGAGATTGTTGGCATTTCAATAAGGATATTGAGAAGGTTGTTGATGATTATGGATACAACTGATTAAGGATGTTTACTGTCTTAATATTATTATTTTGTCATTGATGTCAAGAAATTGATTTTGTAATTCAGTATGATGTTGCCATATCTTAAGAAGTATCATTTGATGAGTATAAATATGTCGGTAAAAGACACAGAAAGAATGTGATGAATAAGGGGAGGAATAAGTTATTCAATGGGCAACTATTATCGAGTTAGACAATGATGAGATCATGATGTTTAGATTGTTTTGATATCCTACATATGTTGTTGATTGTAAGGTTAATACTATACTATGTTACCAAGCAAGGAATCTAGTTGGTAAACCCTAAGGTTATCGCTATCGGTTAATGAAGGTAGAATACTACCGAGTGAAGTTTAGTATTTACCGAGTTGCAATAGAGTAATAAAAAAATGCATTGAATGAATAAAAGCATTATTTAATGAAGGAAGCTGATGAGCTGGAATTGATTAAATGATTGGTATGCCATGAATGAAGTTTGTTAAAGAATCTATGGTAAAGGAAAATCGATAGGAAGATCTACAGCTCAGATTGAACTGCAATACCCTAGCATAAGTTCCAAGAAATGTATGCAAGTTCCAAGGTGGGGTAAAATGTTTTCAGATCAAAGGATACATTGAACCTAGTCAAGTTTGAAGATCTGATGGCTATGATTGATCATGGGAAATATGATCAAGGAGATTAAGTGGTTGGCGAATTGTTTATAAATAAGGAACTGTTGATAAACAATGTATGCGGGCAAGTGTATGCACAGGAATGCTACATAGTGATTACCGAGCACAAAAGCTTGAAGACTTGATTGAATAACAGAGTATAGAGCCCAACAGATGGACAAGATAAGTCCTATTGTATTGAGAAAATAAGAATCTGCTTTAGCATTTTGGATGTGAAGTTGCAGATAGATTTTTATTACTATTATTTTGTGAAGTGATAGAAAATCTCTTAACCGAGTGGACTTAACAGTCTTATTTGTAAAACCCTCTAGCAAGGTGACATTCTGATTGAGTGTTTGAAATCCTTTAACAAGGTCACTTCTAACAAGGTGAAGATTCTAACAGATCTGAGGGAAATCCCTTAACCGGGTCACATCTAGCAATGTGTTTGTAATCTTGAATAGGATTTGCTTTTAACCGAGCATACTCTAGAAGAGTATATTTCTTAGTGGGTCCGAAATCCCACAGTGGTTTTTCCCTATTTGGGTTTCCACGTTAAATCTGGTGTTATGAGTATTATGATGTTTATATGCTTATGAGTTTGTATGTTTAGTAGTTTTGGTTATATTGCTGAATTATATGTTACCAAGGTTGAATCTATTGTTTTTGTGGAAGATTAAGTTTGTATGAATCACCCCCCCTCTCATCTTATTAGCTTGGCATCTGTACTTAACATTAAGTATTAGAACTATCAATGTTTTGCCTTGCTTTGTTACACATGCAAATGTAACCTCTAAAACTCGATTAAAGCAATCTTTCCTTCAATACTATTTCCTGCACACCTTTAGAAAACCTCCTAAAGTGCATAAATCAACATCAATCCACACATAATATTCTGTAGATTCATCAAATTGATGCTTTCACTGAACTCTGTCAATGAATAGAGGATAGGGGTAGGACCCCTAACTTGCTTCTGAGATACTTAAAAGTGTCCCTTGGTAGTGGGTTTGTGAAGATGTTTTCTATTTGCTCCTTTAAACTGATATATTCCAACATAACTTTCTTCTCTTGAACTTCTTCTCTGAGATAATGATACTTTATAGAGATATGTTTTGTCTTAGAGTGCAGTATTGGATTCTTTGAAATGTTAATGGCACTAGTATTATCACAGAATATAGTTACTGGCTCGGGAACTTTTTCATTAATACCTTCCAATAGTTGTTTGATCCATGCAATATTGGTACAATTCAATGCTGCAGCGACATATTCAACTTCAGCTATTGACTGTGAAATACATCCTTGTTTCTTGCTAAGCCAACTTACTAGTCTATCTCCCAAGAAGAAAGCTCCACCACTTGTGCTTTTCCTATCATCAATGTTGCCTGCCCAATTAGCATCAATATAAACTTTTAAATCAAAATAATTCCTCTTTTTATATACTAAGCCATAGTCTTGAGTGCCTCTCAGGTATCTGAAAATTCTCTTGATTATTGTCATATGGGTTTCTTTGGGATCTGCAAAAAATCTTGCAACAATACCTACTGCATGTGCTATATCCAGTCCACTATGCACAACATATTGTAACTTTCCAATCATAGATCGGTAAAGTGTCTCATCAACGTATGCAGATTCATCATTCTTTGATAGTTTACAATTAGTAGTCATAGGAGTACTTACAAGTTTATAATCCTCCATTTCAAATTTCTTCAAGATTTCCTTTATGTACTTAGATTGAGTAATGAAAATCTCATCTTTCATTTGCAGTATCTGTAAACCTATAAAATACTTTATCTCATTGATTAATGACATCTCAAATTCTTTGCACATTTCATTTCCAAAGTTCTTGCATAAGGAGTCATTACCACAAAAAGTAATATCATCAACAAATATGGTTGAGATCAGTATTCCATTGTCCTCATCATTCTTCATGTATATATTGTTGTTTTCACTTGTCCTTATAAATCCAATCTTGATCAAATAAGAGTGCAATCTTTCATACCATGCTCTAGGTTCTTGTTTCAGACCATATAAAGCTTTGTTTAATTTACATACCTGATCTTTATTCCTGTCTTCAACAAATCCTTCAGGTTGTTCAATATAAACTTCTTCCTCTAGTATACCATTCAAAAATGCAGATTTAACATCCATTTGATATACCTTGAAAATTTTGAAAGCAGCATATGCCAACAATGTTCTTACTCCCTCAAGTCTAGCCATAGGTACAAAAGTCTCACCATAATCTATTCCTTCTTCTTGAGCATAACCTTTGCAAACTAGTCTTTCTTTGTTGTGATTGACCTCACCTTTTTCATTTAGATTGTTTTTGAAAATCCACTTTGTATCGATTACATTTTTGTCCTTCGGTGTTGGGACCAGCATCCATGTGTCATTCTTCTTGATTTGATCAATCTCTTCTGTCATAGCATTTACCCAATCTTCACTGTTAAATGCATAGTTTACTATTCTCAGTTCAAATTCAGATATCAGACATGTGTTCTGTCTTAGTTTGTTCCTTGTCATAACTAGATAATCCTTATCTCCTATAATCTGACTTGATGCATGATGTCTTCTGACATATTTGGATAATATAGGCTCAGTGGGCTCTGTATGATCTTCTTCATCACTCCGTAACTAGACATTATCTTCTTTTTCTTTAGTAACACTCTCGGTAGGACTTCTCGGTTGAACATAAATAAATTTTTCATAGTTTTCTAGTTCTTTGGAATTTCCTTCATCATTTCTTTCTGCAAATTCATCAATTTTCACATTTGCACTTTCTACTATTTTGTTAGATGATTTGATCAGATATTTAAATGCTTTACTTCTAGAAGAATAACCTCCTTCCTTGCTTTTCTGATCAAACTTTCCATTTTTGTCATCTTTGTGTACATAGCATCTACTTCCAAAGATTTTAAAATAAGTTACATTAGGTTTCTTATCATACCAGATTTGATAAGGTGTCTTCATAGTTCCTTTCTTCAGTTGTACTCAGTTCAGGGTGTAAACTACAGTGCTGATTGCTTCTCTCCAAAATTTTTGAGGTACCCTCTTTTCTATCATCAGGGTTCTAGCACAATCTAAAATTGATCTGTTTCTTCTGTCAGCTATCCCATTTTATTGAGGTGTTCTCGGTGCCGATACTTGCCTTTTTATACCATGATCATTGCAGAATAAGTTAAATTCATCAGAAGTGAACTCTCCTCCTCTATCAGATTATAAGACATTTTAGTTGTCTTCCTATTTCATTTTCAACTCTTGCCTTGTACCATTTAAACATTTGAAAAGCTTCTGATTTTTCTTTTAAAAACATAACTGACATCATCTATGAGTAATCATCCATAAATAATATGAAATATTTATCACCATAATAACTTTGAACTTTCATAGGACCACAAAGATCAATGTGTACTAGATCTAAAATTCCTTTAGAAGTGTAGGACTTACTTGTAAATCTTGATCTTGTCATCTTACCCATCTGGCATCCTCGGCACATAGCATTCTCAAGTTTTTCCACGCTCAGTAGACCTCTTACTCGGTGCTTCTTACTTATTTTGATTAGATTATCAAAATTTACATGACAAAACCTTTTATGCCATAACCAGGTATCATCTATCTTTGCATAAAGACACTTGTTCTGAGTTGAGTTAAGATGAAATGTATTACCTTTTGTTTGTGTCCTGGTAGCAGCTAACTTTCCATGCTTGTCATGAACTTTGACAATTCCTTTCTAAAATTCTATTCGGTATCTTATATTGTTTAGTTGTGCTACACTCAACAAATTGTATTTCAAACCTTCAACCCAATATACATCATCACATTTAGCATTGTCAAGAAGTGTGATAGAGCCTTTACCTTTCACTAGATATGGTGCATCATTACCAAATCTTACATAACCTCCATCATAATCTTCTAATTTAACAAATTTGTGTTTATCACTTGTCATGTGATGTGAGAATCCACTATCTATGATCCAAGAATCCTTATTATTTATGTGTGATATTAGAGATTTTTCTTCATACCTTTCTTCATCTAATCCATCTTTAATAGCCACATAAACAACTTCCTCTGTATTAGTTTCATTAGATTTATCATCATTGGATTCCTCATCAGCTACTAGGCATGTCTTTTTGTCTCTCCTTCTGAAGTCTCGGTGTCCTCTGTATTGGTTGTCTTTCTGCCTGTTATCTTGGTATTCTCTCTTTTCACTAGATTCTTTGTCAGGGCAGTTAGAAGCCATATGTCCTATTTTATCACAATTGAAACATTTTAAAGGTAGCTTCCCTTTATACTTACCTTTTCCTCTCGGTAACCTTCTGGCCAAAAATGCTTCAAACTCTTCTTGCTTTTTGATTTCTTCATATAGTTTGTGCACTTCTTCCATGTTCTTAAGAAATCTTTCACTTGCTCCACTGTGATTCCCTTTAGAATACTTACTCATTCTATCATTGTAAGCATCAGAATCACCAATATGAAAAGAACTGAATGCAAATTCTACTTTATTTACCGAAGACCCACTATTATCAAAATTACTTAACTCAAATGCATGTAGCTTACCAATAGTAGCATCCAAAGAAACTGACATATTTGGTACAGACCTTAGTTCATTCATTGCAGTGACTTGGATTGCATAAGCAGGTAGAAGGGTTCTAAGCAACTTACTTGTTACATCCTTTTCTTCAATAGTTTCTCCTACTCCTTTGATTTGCTTAACAGTCTCCTTTAACCTTGTACTGTATTGGGTTATGTTCTCACCTTCATTCATTCTCATGGATTCAATTTGACCTCTTAGACTATCTTATTTTTCTCTCTGAACATGTTCATCACCGCCATACATAGATATGAGCTTGGTCCACATTGCTTTTGCATCAATACAACCTTCTAGATCATTAAACTCTGAGTCGGTCAATGCTGATGTTATTTCAATCATAGCTTGAATATGTTCTTGCTTTTCCTTTATCACCTCCAAGGTCATCGAGTTGGTTCTTGGTGGTGTTGTCTTCAAAATCTGGTTCCCTTTAACATCCTTAAAATAATATGATTTAAGCTTGGTGCAGAAAAGACATCAAACATAAGGAAGTTCTCAAGACAACATATGACAAGGTTTGATTAAACCTTCTACACTTCGGGCTTACTCAGAGCCCAGGTGGGTATACCTTTGTGAATTGAATTCACACTTTCAAACATAAACCCACAGTAAACCAGTCCAGAAAACCAGTGGATATATTCACCTTGAAATCAACTGAAAACAAATAATGGAAGTTATACTTAAATTTAGTATTTCGATCAACAAAACATGCAATAAACAACTTCAATCAGTACCAGTGCCTTATCCAAGGTCACAGAGTCATCTAAACTCAAATAATACTTCTCAAACAAAACATCTTTATGTTTCCCATTAGCTTGGTTTCTATTAATCCTTGTATATGCCCGACACCTACAAGAATTTATGCATCACAAATTAAGCTATGATCATCAAAATTCAAAGTCTCTTCCAAAAGAATTTACCGGTATGAGTGATTCCCACATTTTTAATTTCCCTCCTAAAGAGAAGAGCTAACGAACACTTCTACTAAAATTGCTTTGCAATTCCATTCAAACAAAACAACCCTAGATTATTTAGAATGAAAACGGTAAACAAATTTGCAAACACGCTTGAAGACAACACAGAGCTTTACTCAAAAACCGATGATTTGTATATTGGTATTTGGTTCAAGAAATATTACAAGAAATTTTGATTCTCCATTAGACTTAGAAAAACTTAGATAAATTTCTGCAGTGTTTTCTTACAATTTTTTGCGATCTCTCTTCCTCTCGTCCTGGTATCCATTTATAACAACATGGATGCACAAAAGCTTCAGACTTCTCGAGGAGAGTTTGTTACAAACATTTCTTTCAAAATAAAGAGGTTACAAACTTTTCGCAAAAGTAGTTACAAACTCTTTTCAGCCCCTGCAGTTTCTTCAACAAGTTGTTCAGTTGCAACCTCTTCTACCTTTTCAGTGGCGCTCTCAAACTGTTCTGGATCATGGGTGACATATTTAATTGTCCACTCACCATACACCTCTTCTATCGGCCATGAGAAATTAATCACTTTATCTTTAGTCTTAGTCAACCTTTTCCAAGAATTTCTCATTTTGTTGACTTTTGAATTAAGAAAAGCATAATGTGACTTAATTTTCTCTATTTCTTGTATTGTCACAACAAAGAAAGAAGCGTCATCAAGATCAATAATTACTTTAACTCTTGCTGACAATTTAGCTTTTATCTCCTTAAGCCACATTTATTTTTCTTTTAACTGATCCGGGCTAGCAAAAACTCCTGGGAGCAACTCAAAAACTTGGTCAGTGTATTCCTTCTTGCACAAATTAACTTTCCTATCCACATTATCCACCTCTACTGCTAATTGTATTAAGATTTTAGTGACATCAGAAGTGGATTTAATAATGGGATTGGCCCTTGCTTCATCGCAGGATACACACATAAACTCTAAATCTTGCTCCCTAGGCCTCCATCTGTCAAAAATAGGCATCAAAATGGCCTTATCTCTCCTCAGCTCATTCCATATTTCCATAATACTACTTGCCTGCTTTATCTCAGGATCCCACTCCTGGCCTATAAGTTCAGTGGAGGTAATATCCATTTTAGCAACAATGGGTTCTTCTGGCATCCCTTCCTCCACTTCACCATAGGTGTATGCAATTTCCCCTAGACTACCCAATTGTAGGAGTTGTTCAGCTGCTGCTTGCTCATTTCCTATATGGATAAGGGATTGGGATGGGGAATACAAAGGTGTATCTGATTGTACTTCTTTCCCCACCCTTTGCTTCTTTGGGCTCTCTTGGATGTCAATGACATCTTGTATCTTCCTCTTTCCTTTGGAGGTAGAAGGCTCCCCTATTGTAGGCACCAGCACACTATAACCTGATTTATTATGCAATGTGTAATCACAAGGAGGGATTGCCTTGCTGGAAGCTGACCTACTAAGGATCATTCTTGCCTTCTCAGGGTTGGTCTTAATTATAGTTTCCCTTTTCTCTTTCAGTGTCTACATGACATCTTCAAAGCAAACAATCAAAAACTTTATTTTCTCTTCTAGTGGGAAAAAGCTAGACAATAGGTCATAGCTAGCATCAAACTGATGCACAAAATCCAAGGCTTTCTTATAAGCCACCCACTTCTCTTTCCTTAGCTCCTGCTCATCTAGATCAAACTCATTTCTGATGAGGTCTTTAGGAAACTGGAATTGATGAGGCCTACCTCTGCATGCTACCTTCTTCCTAAACATACCGTTGAAGAAGTCTTCTGGATCAGCACACCTGGACACTGCAGTGGACAAATGAAAAGGCTTTAGGAAATCCTCAAAGCAATTCCAGCCTCCTTTTGTTATTACAAATTGGTGAGGTATGGTAGCTGCAGGGAAAATAGTCCCTTTACCCCTACCTGTCAACTCTACCTCTTGCAAGCCACCAATTTGTCTAAGGATCTCCGTGATTCCCACTTTCAAAGGGACCTGGTAGGGTAGCAAAAATGGGGTGTCCCTGAAACCAAAAACTCTGAAAACTATGGAGACTGGATACAAGTAAATGTCACCTCAGTTATGAACAATTTTTATGTTCTCTGCGAATTCTTTTGGTCTCATGAATTCCAGAACAAACTTTGGGGATTCTTGGGTTCTCAGGGCAGAGGAGAATCCTTATCTTTGATGCAAAATATTTATCAAACTTCAAAAAACTGGCATCCTCTCTATCCCATGACAACACAATACTCCATAATTGTATTGGCATTTTTTCTTCTTCCTTCTCCTTAACAAGGTCCAGTCCACTGGCAAAGTAATCACCACCTTTGAAGAGAAAAAGATGCATCAAGAGTGAGTACCATCCAAAAGGCCTATCCACCTTTCCATTCTTGATTCCTATTAACCCTCCATGAATAGCATCAGCAATATAAGAGGCATAATCAAATGTGATTGCAAGAGAAGGATTCAAAATCTGAGCGATCATTAACAAATAATGATTCAGCATATTTGCTTCGGCATCTTCTCCCAAAACTTGGCAAAGTGCCCAATACATTCCTTTAGCCCTCAGGGTGAACATACTTAATGAAAAGGGCTCCTCAGTGTTGGGTCCAACAACTATTAATCCTCCTATTTTTACAAAAAATTCCTTGAGAGGCCCATTCCTGAGATGACTCCTCTGAGCACCGTAAATTTGGGCTAATGATGTGAAATTTATAGGTTCTAAAAAATTGGTGAACTCATTAAGCCCAAAAGCTATTCTGAACTCTTCAGCATTAATCTTAATAAGGGTTTTCCCATTTACATCCCGAATGCTTCTTGTGACTGGATCATAGTTGAGCGCAATTTGGGTTAGCAAATCTGTGTCCATAAATACTCCTGGGACAACTAATTTCCCGACATCTAGTTCCCAGATACAGTTTTGTGGGGCAGGAAAATTTCTCATTCCGAATCCAACTTTAAACAACCCTAACCCGGACAATCCAACCTATGGGTCTCTCAACCAGTTACCCTTGTCATATAATCTTTCTCCTATCTTTAAACAAGGAGCTTTGGGTACTAATTCTTTTGCCTTTGAAGCCTGATTAGTTGACAATGCCAACTGTTCTAAAAAATCATCACAGACACTCCTCTCTGAATAGTTAACTTTACCAGAAAATTCTCTTTTAGGAGCCATTTTGAAAGCGTAAGAAATGAATACCACCCTAAACAATTCTGTGATGAATCAATTATCTTATTTAAAACACTACACAGGAATTGCTACACAAGAATATGAGAGAACCTGTTCTTTGCTTGAAGGAATTTGCTCTGCAACTGAACTGACTTGCTCTGTACCTGAAGAAAATAACTCTGCATCTACTCTTCTACAAAATCCTTTAAAAGATATCTTCACCCGGTTGATAGGAAATCAAATTTTGTACTTTGGGCTTTAACTACAACATTGATCCTACATGCTTTGGCCGTCCCTTCAAAATTGAATTCCTACAAGAATTCGTATTTTTCACTCCAATGTGTCAAAACATTCCTGCAAGTGTTTCATTTTGCTCTTTTGCAACTTCGTAAAGCATAACTATCGGGCAACTTAGTCCTACGAAATAGTGTCAACAATCCGATCAAAAGAAACTTGATCGAGCGTTAGATTAACTAACAATTTTGGCTCTGTGCCAGGTCCCGCTTCTCTATTGGCAATATAATACCACGTGGCACCCAGCCATTGGCTTTGAAATTTCCTTCGCAGTCGACTTAACGCTAGCCGCATGTCTTTCCTTCATACCGCTAGTTCCACCTTGGCAGGCCCACACTTTCTTCTTAGACCACATGTCATCAAGACACGTGGACGGCTCTCGTGCACTCTTGCTATTTCATGGGGTATAAAGAACGAGCATCTTACCCTTGCAAAATAGCGCGGTCCGTTGGATCATCTCTCAAGTTGATCTTCTTTTAATCCTCTAAAAAGGCTTTCAAGAGGGGTGAGCTCGCTGACTCATTGTAAACACCTGGTGCTCAGTCACTTTTGGAGCTGACTTGTCACTCTATTATACGGCAAAAGGAAACCACGGGGCCCCACTTTCTTCTTAACAGCTATATCTTCCAGGTCATCATCATGACACATGGATGACTCTCATGCACTCTCACTATTTTGTGGGGTATAAAGAACGAGCATCTTACCCTTGTGAAATAGCACGGGCCGTCAGATCATCTCTCAAGTTGATCTGCTTTTAATCCTCTGAAAAGGCTCCCAGGAGGGGTGGGCCCGCTGATTCACCTTTAATCCTGACCCACTGACTATTGTGACTTGTGCCACGCGCCACCATTTTACTTGCTGTCAACAACCAGCTGGACCGTCTATGTGGCATGCCATGTGGTTTTTGCAACTTCGCTGGTTTTAAACTACGTGCAACTTCGCCTAGCAAAATAATGCGAGCCGTGGATCCATCCGCGAGATGCGCACTAGTTACTGGGCCCGACAACTTTAGGAGAAAACAAATAAGGCATAAATTTTTTGATTAATTAACATGACCGCCTAGGCAAACAACAAGGGGGGACACTTCCTACGACCCCATGACCCATTACTTAAGTGAATAAAGTAATGAAAGATTAGAAGCCAGAGGGTTTAAAATGAACACAAGAGGATCTAAAATCAAAAACCCTTAAACCCTTGAGGTCTAGAACAAAGCTGAAGCATTTGGAACTACACCCTATTCAAAATTTCAACAACTTGTAGCCAATTATGGGAAAAGAAAAGCCCATTTTTAATCAGTGATAACAGTGGCTTTGACTGGGGATGGTTGATCGCAAGGTCAACACAAGAAAACTCAGAAACTCTGGAGAAACAGACCAAAACACAGACCAAAACAGAAAGCAGGAAAGGAACAAAATATGTACAAACAAAGGACCTACCGTGCATGGACATTAAGAGAAATAATGCTTCAGGAATTGTCCATGCACTAGAAATTCCTACATTTCATCATCCATATTCTTCAAGAAATATGAATCCTTACCATTTAAGTTACAAACCACAAAAGGGCCAATCCATAGTGATTCAAATTTCTTATGCTTCCCCTTATCTTGTCCTTTTGCATTCCACTAAAGAACCATGTCATCAATTTGAAACTTCCTTAGTGATGTCCTTTTATCAAAAAGTTACTTTGACTGTAATTGGATCTTCTGATTTTTTTTATGGGCAAAAGCCCTAAGCTCCTCCATTTCTATAACTTGGATCATTTTGTTTTCCATCGGTTCAGATACCTTCATGTCCTCATTTTGCAAAAACTTATACACTGGAAGAAGGTTATTTACCGGCAATCTGGCTTGAGCACCATAAACTAATTCAAAAGGTGACATTCCAATGGATTTCTTAAATGTCATTCTATTTGCCCACAGAGCTAACTTCAACTTTTGATCCCAAGATCTTTTATTCTCTTCTAGGATTTTCTTGATGATATTCAACAGGATTTTATTGCTGGATTCTGCTTGTCCATTCCCCTGAGGGTGATAAGGTGAAGAATATGACATGAGTATATTGTGACTAGTACAAAAGCCTACAAACTCTTTTGATCTGAAACACATGGCATTATCCATCACCAATTTTGCAGGTGTTCCAAATCTAGTTACAATATTATCCATCAGGAAATCAATGACAACTTTACTAGTAGCTCTTCTTGTAGGGATGGCTTCTATCCATTTGGTGAAGTAATTAGTGGCCACTATAATCCATCCATGACCTCTCTCTGACTTCTCAACAATTTCTCCAATAAAATCAATGCCCCACTGAACAAAAGGAGCTTCTACAGAGACTGGATTTAGGGGCAAGGCTCCTTCATACTTGAGCTTGGATGAGAATCTCTGACATGGGTCACATTTTCGAACATATGCATGGGTATCTTTAAATAAGGTGGGCCAATAATACCTAGCCCATATTATCTTACCAGCAATAGTCTTAGCAGAGTAATGACCTCCACATACTCCATCGTGCATTTCAGTCAATACCTGTTTAGCTTGAAATTCATCCAAACACATTAGTAACTCTCCATCTCTTTTTCTCCAAAAAAGATCACCCCTAATGAGCACATATTTTTGGGACTTGAGTTTCAGAGTTCTTTTCTGATTGTATGTCATTTCTTCTGGGAGTGTATCACCTCTCAAAACTCGAATTATCTCTATGTACCAGGGTTGCCTCTCAATACTAGTGACCAAAGCATCTCTAACCTCAACATTGTGTATTTCTACATTCATGAGATTTGACTCAGTCATGAGCTTAGCCAAACCTAAACCTCTCACCAATTTGGTGATATTTATCTCCAAGTTGAATTCCCGAATTCTATTAATCCATCTGCATCTCTTTCCAGTAACCTCAGACTGAGATAGAATATCTTTAACTGTAGCATGTGGGACATAAGCAATGATATTTGCATTCACTAAATATGGCCTAAAAGCCTTTACAACTTTAACTAGGGCATAAGCTTGTTTTTCCATGGTTTCATATTTTAGTTCTGCTGCCTGCAAAGATTTACTGTAGAAGGCTATGGGATGTTCATATCCTTCATTATCCTTTTGTAGTTATATTGCAGCCATCGTATGATATGAAGCAAAATAAAATAGAGAAAAAGGCTTACTATAATTAGGAGATTTCAACACTAGTTCTTCCTGGATTGACTTCTTAATCTTAGCAAAAGCTTTTGAAGCTTCTTGATCCCAATGAAACTTTGTGTCCTTCTTAAGCAATTTGACGATAGGCTTCACTATCTCTGCGAAGTTTGCAATGAATCTCCTGACAAAATTTACTTTACCTAAAAAGGATTGGATACCTTTCACATTTTTAGGTTCAGACACCTTATTGATTGCTTCAATTCTCTCAGGGTCTATTCTCACCCCCTCCTTAGAGACTATGTGTCCTAGTAACTTTCCTTCAGTGACCCCAAAATGACATTTCTTGGGATTCAGTGACACACCAAACTCCAAGGTTTTATTGAACACCTTCTCTAGATGCCCACAATGATCATCAGCTTTCTTAGAGAAACAAGTTAAATCATCTTGATAAACCACCATGATGATGTTTATGAACTCTTTGAAAGCTACATCCATAGCTCTCTGAAATGTAGCTCCTACATTTTTTAATCCAAATGGCATTCTCACATATACATAAGTTCCCCATGGAGTAGTGAAAGTTGTTTTAAACTGTTCAGACTCCTTTACCAACACTTGATTATATCCTGAGAAAACATCCATCATGGATAAAAGATCACATCCTGTCACTCTTTGTAGCATGGCTTCCATATTTGGGGATGAGTAATTATCTTTCAAGGAAGCAACATTTAATTTCCTAAAATCTACACACAATCTGATGTCTCCATTCTTCTTCCTCATTGGGACCAAATTGGAGACCCATGAAGAATGCCTTATTGGTTTGATAATCCCCCCTTCTCTCAATTTGGTCAACTCTTGTTGCATTTTAGTTTCTAACAAGGGATTGATAGGCCTTTGTTTCTGTCTGAAAGGCTTAGCATCTAGAAGTAAAGGAACTTCATGCTGAAAAAGATCTTGTCTATACTCCTTTAGGTCTTCATAAGACCAAGCAAAGACATGTTTATACCTTTTCAATAAATTAATAAGGTTAGTCCTGACATGAGGGGGTAGTTTTTTTCCAATATATACCAACTTAGGGGATGATTCTATCCCCAGGTTTACCTCTAACTCTTCCAACTTGGTGGTAGACTGCTGATGTAAATGACTATCATTATAACTAAACATGCTCTCCAACTCTACCAGCCCTTTAGGTATTTCATTGGTTTCCAACTGGACAACATCATTTCCAAATACTGTCTCTCTATTGTCTACCACTTCCACCAATGCATTACAATCAATCTTTTGTCTGTCATAATCATCAACACATTGAATAAACCTAAGAATGTCTTCATCATTAGCAAAAACTTGCCAATTGTACACGTTATCAGGAATAGCAGGCCTAGATTTTATTTCCACAGTGGAAATACCGGTTAGCATTGCATCATCATTTTTCAAAGCAACATTAGCTAGGAAATCTGCCATAATATTTTTTGTTCGCTCTATCCAATTAATAGAAAATGCATCAAAATGCTCAATAACATCCCAAACAGCATGCTTATACTACTTCAATCTATCATTTTTGGATGCATATTTAGATCACACCTGAGAGACAACCAATTCTGAATCCCCCATTACCTTCAACAGTTGGATTCCATGCCTTTTTGCAACCTCAAGTCCTACTAACAGGGCTTCATACTCTGCAGTATTATTTGTGCACTGGAATGCCAATAAAAATGAGTATTTAAAAGTTATACCTGACGGGGACACAAAAAGAACCCCTGCTCCAGATCCTTCTTTAGAGCAAGCTCCATCAAAATACATCTGCCACAACCCATACTGCTGTGCTTGTAGCTCGACTACAATTGGGTTAGTATTCTTCAATTGAGGTGAAATTGGTTGAAGCCTAAAATTATCTAAATCTACATCAATTATACAATTAAGCATACTAGGGTCTACATTTTCAATTACCCTAGGAGCTCGTGGCTCTTTGTATAATTTGACCTGATTACCACCAATAGGAATGGTAGCATAAGATAAGTCCAGTTGAACATTTCCCCCTACTGTTGCTGCCCATTGTCTGGAAAGTAACATACCATAGTGGGGCTTAGTGTCAGTAACAATAACATCCATTTTGTAAGTGGCTTTAGGAAATGCTGCTATTTTTACTTCTACATCCTTCATTGTACCTATCATAGGTACTTCTCTGTTATCCATGGCATAGCATTTCCCATACACAGTGGTTACTGATAACCCTAATTCTTTCATAACACCATAGGGCATTACATTAGCAGCAGCTCCTGAATCTATCATGCAGTTTTTAATCAACCGGTTATTAACTAACAAAGTAACATAGAAGGGATCTGCCTGAGAAGGCTCCTAAGTGATAGTGGTTCTAACATAAACCTCTGGGGTTCGGAACTCATGATCCTTTCCAACTTTAGCTAAACCAGTGGGTAATACTGTGTCACTATTAGATATAATAGAGAATAAAGACAAAGCTGCATCCTTATGTTCTTTAATCTTTAGCAATTCTACTAATGGAACAGTGACTTTCATTTGAGTTAAAGCTTGGGCCATATCAAATGTAGAATTATTGCATTTTTCAGTATTAACCCTAACTTTTTCTGTTTGGATTGACTTGCCCTTTTCACTGTCTCTACTCCTTGCACATCACCAACATTTTTATCATCTATGCCTTTAGGTACATCTTTAACTTGTTCCTCTTTTTCTTGACTAACCTTAGGAAAAGTAGTAGCACTACTTGATGCCCCCCTTTTTGTGACTTCTTTTACAAACATAGAACCCGACTCACCTTGATCAGTGTCTCTCTTGGTGCTTCTCAGATTATAGTTATGTTTTGCTTTGGCAATTGCAGCCTTAGTGAGATTTCTAACTTCTTCCTCACTAGGCCTCCTAAGATGAACCTCTTCGTCTTCAATTGTTACCACATTCAATGTAGGATACCAACCTAAGGTTAACTGTCCTTGCACTAGATTTTCACTATTCAGCACATCACTGTATTCACTTTGCATGGATTCCTCATCACTTTCTACAATGGTTTCAAACATATTAATGTCAGGCTCTGCTTCTGGTCTCATAGACTCTTCCAGAGCTTGAGCCACTGCACACTGATGAGGAGAATGTGGTCCATCACAAGCAATACACCAGGGAGTATTTTCTATATTGTGAATAGTTTTCCCTTTCAAAGGATCTGGTGTGTCTTGACTTTGGGCAATTTTGGGCTTCTCAATTTGAGGTTTACCATCCTTCCAATTGGTATTATATGGCATATCATGTAATCTAGGAGGCCTATCTTGCCAGTTATAATGAGGCTTATCATTTTTGTTAACCTTGGTAGTCAAATCTTTCATAGCAGTAACCAATTTCTCTATTTTATCATCCTCTTTAGCAACTTTATTAGGTTGTTGTTTGGTTTCTTGCCATAATCTACCATCAGTCCTTCTTCCTGATTTTCCAGATGCTTTTCTGTTACTTTCTACATTTATGGTAATTCTAAAAGCATCTCTCAGGTTATGGGGATTTTTATCTCTCAAGATATAGGCCATTTTGGAATCAAATGCATTGTAATATGTATTAAGGCACATGTTATCATCTAGCCTCATCACTTGATACAATCTATGCATGGCTTTCTAGAATCTGGCATTGAAATCAGTGACCATTTCATTTTCAGATTTTCTAATATTGTTGAACTCATTTAGCATGAAACTCACATTAGTCTTGTCACCATACTGGTCTTGAAAGCAATTTTTAAAATCTTCCCATCAACCTATGCTATTTACTGGAAGACCTCTGTACCAATCTCTTGCATCATCAACCAGGGATTGAACAAACAGTTTCATAATAACATCTTCATCTACTATCTCATAATCATTTATTAGATCCCCAAAAGATTTCAGATGTTCCTTAGCACTAATTGCATTGTTCCCAGCAAATTTATGGAGTCTGTCTCTTAACTCAGTAGGAGCATGATTTGGATATCCCGGGATCCCATCAAAGAACAATTGCCTATATTGTTCTAGATTGATTGGCCTTCTTTGAAAAGGGGTAATAGCACTATTATTTCCCAAGGTCATTTTAGCTTTTGGGATTGGAGATTGAGGTGTTTGGGTGTACTGTTTATTCACGGGTATTTGGCTTACTGAAGCAATATTAGCATGTACTACAGGTTGAGTATTAACTTGAGGAAAGGAAATGTGTTGGGGATTAGGCTTGCTAAGATCTTCTAATGGGAATGTAATAGGGGGAGCCTTTAAGTAATTAATCTTTCTTTTTACTTCTTGATTCTCTACTTCTAACTCAGCCTTTTCCAGTTCCATTTGGAGGTCTTCCTTTTCCTTCCTCATCCTTTCTATCTCTCTCTCATGTGCTAGAATCCTATGAGAGATCTCTTCTACAGTTTTAGATTCTACTCCATCATCTACCCATTTCTGTTTTCCTTTATCTAGATTGGCTTTAGGAAACTGGGAGTCATTAAATACTTCCTTAGTCGGCTGGGCTACTGACTTACAAGCTTGTTTAGTTTTGGGGATTAAAATTTCTCTAATCACAGGGCCTTCCTCGACACTCTTTTCTTTCTCTTTAGTAAGTACTTCAAGATCAGCTATCTGTCTAAGAAGCCTATCTCTTTCCATTAGTTTGGCTTTAACTTCCTTTTCCTTATTTGCCTCCTTTTGGGCTCTTAAGGATATTAAATGATGGACTCTTCTATTTAAATCTTCAATCTCTTGAGACACTTTATCCTCATCAGGGAAGTTTTCTTCAAAGTTTGATGCATTAACTTGATCTATGTCAATCAGACAAATGTTCCCATCAATTGTCCTAGGAACAGAATGCCTGATTGCATTTGAACTGGTTCTATCTTTTGCAGAAACACTAGCATGAGATAAATCTTGATTTAAAATAGGTGCATCATTAATATCTCCAAACAATCCCGAATGGAAACCTAAAATATCATGCTCTAAATCTCTGGAAGATGAATTAGACTTTGCATAGACAAGTTGATCAAGCATCTTACCAGTATTATTGTTTTTTTGCACCCAAGCAGCATTTGATGGCTCATGCAACACAGATCTCTTCTGGCCTCTCCATGACTATTCTGGCAGACCTTCTTGCAAAGTTTCACAAGGATGTTTCTTCATAAATGATCTTGTGTTTTTTGTTCCTTGCATCTCGCTTGTCTTCCTTTTAGAAAAATTTGTAGCTCACAAGGACTGGTTCAAAAGTAACAGAGTCGCCACCCACAAAACTATGGGAATAATGAAAACAAGCAATCTTATCGACAAAAACACAACAATTTTCTTTGTAAGCCTCAACACAAATCTGTGTTTATATCTTTATTGTAACTGTCCCCAGCAGAGTTGCCACTTTTGTTGTCTTCAAAATCTGATTCCCTTTAACATTCTTAAAATAATATGATTTAAGCTTGGTGCAGAAAAGACATCAAAGATAAAGAAATTCTCAAGACAACATATGACAAGGTTTGATTAAACCTTCTACACTTTGGACTTACTTAGAGCCCAGGTGGCTATACCTTTGTGAATTGAATTCACACTTTCAAACATAAACCCATAGTAAACCAGTCCAGAAAACCACTAGATTTATTCACCTTGAAATCAACTGAAAACAAATAATGGAAGTTATACTTAAATTTAGTATTTCGATCAACAAAACATGCAATAAGCAACTTCAATTAGTACCAGTGCCTTATCCAAGGTCACAGAGTCATCTAAACTCAAATAAGACTTCTCAAACAAAACATCTTTATGTTTCCCATTAGCTTGGTTTCTATTAATCCTTGTATATGCCCAACACCTACAAGAATTTACGCATCCCAAATTAAGCTATGATCATCAAAATTCAAAGTCTCTTCCAAAAGAATTTACCGATATGAGTGATTCCCGCATTTTTAATTTCCCTCCTAAAGAGAAGAGCTAACGAACACTTCTACTAAAATTGCTTTGCAATTCCATTCAAACAAAACAACCCTGGATTATTCAGAATGAAAATGGTAAAAAAATTTGCAGACACGCTTGAGAACAACATAGAGCTTTACTCAAAAACCGATGGTCTGTATATTGATATTTGGTTCAAGAAATATTACAAGAAATTTTGATTCTCCATTAGACTTAGAAAAGCTCAGATAAATTTCTGCAGCGTTTTCTTACAATTTTTTGCGATCTCTCTTCCTCTCATCCTGGTATCCATTTATAACAACATGGATGCACAAAAGCTTTGGACTTCTCGAGGAGAATTTGTTACAAGCATTTCTTTCAAAATAAAGAGGTTACAAACTTTTCGCAAAAGTAGTTACAAACTCTTTTCAGCCTCTGCGGTTTCTTCAACAAGTTGTTCAGTTGCAACCTCTTCTACCTTTCCAAGGGCGTTCTCCAACTGTTCTGGATCATGGGTGGCATATTTAATTGTCCACTCACCATACACCTCTTCTATCGGCCATGAGAAATTAATCACTTTATCTTTAGTCTTAGTGAACCTTTTCCAAGAATTTCTCATTTTGTTGACTTTTGAATTAAGAAAAGCATAATGTGACTTAATTTTCTCTATTTCTTGTATTGTCACAATAAAGAAAGAAGCGTCATCAAGATCAATAATTACTTTAACTCTTGCTGACAATTTAGCTTTTATCTCCTTAAGCCACATTTGTTTGTCTTTTAACTGATCTGGGCTAGCAAAAACTCCTGGGAGCAACTCAAAAACTTGGTCAGTGTATTCCTTCTTGCACAAATTAACCTTCCTATCCACATTATCCACCTCTGCTGCTAATTTTATTAAGATTTTAGCGACATCAGAAGTGGATTTAATAATGGGATTGACCCTTGCTTCATCGCAGGATACACACATAAACTCTAAATCTTGCTCCCTAGGCCTCCATCTGTCAAAAATAGGCATCAAAATGGCCTTATCTCTCCTGAGCTCATTCCATATTTCCATAATTTTACCTACATTGTTGTAGAGCAATGAGGCATTTATTGTATCTGCAAAACTGGAAATTGTAGCCCTTACTTTCTCCTCATATTTCTTTGCATATAAGGCCTGAGCTTGTTTCAAATTTTCTAATTCTTGGGGAGTGATTTCAATCATTTGAGAGCTGGAGGGTGCTGGAGATGGTGGAAATTCAATGATAGGGCTGATAGGTGGAGGTCTTGCAGGAGAAGAGGAGATCATCAGTGTTCAAGACTCACCTTGATGGTATTGTCCAGTCAACTGGCTCTGTAATTTGGCAATGATGCTATCCTTACATCTTACCTCCTCCTTAGCATTGTTATAAGCCTTCAAAACTATTTCCAGCTTAATTTGGAGGGCCTCTTTCTCTTTGGCTTCTTTCTCTACTACTGCAACACTAAATTTTGCAATCTCTAACACAGTGCTAGCAGCCTCTACTACCCCTGTATTCTACACTCTCTTCACCATCATTCCACCAAGGTAACTCGACCCTGGGGTGTCTTTTCTTTTCTTACTCTCATTTCTCTTGAGAGACCACATGACAAGTGTAGCATTGTCCTTATTGAAAGTAACCCCCTCCATAGGTTTAGTCTCTTTTCTTACTGCATCTAATACTAGGGCATCTGCAATATCCCATTCGGGTAATATAAGCACCCTAGCTTTTGCTACCATATCTCTTCCCTGCTCAAGGGTGACGGTTTTGAATTCTTCCATCATTTCTTACTTTATTTCCTCTTGCACCAGGGATGGATCTTTATTGGGCTACTTAGCCTTTCTTGTTTCACATCTACCATTATATCTATCTATGTGTTGTTTCCATATAAACTTCATAAATGCTTCTGATGTGACAAAATTGTTATCAGCTAAAAAGGCACTACTTGCCTGCTTTATCTCAGGATCCCACTCTTGGCCTTTAAGTTCAATGGAGGTAATATCCATTTCAGCAGCAATGGGTTTTTCTGGTATCCCTTCCTCAACTTCATCATAGGTGTATGCAATTTCCCCTAGACTACCCAATTGTAGGAGTTGCTCAGCTGCTGCTTGCTCATTTCCTATATGGATAGGGGATTGGGATGGGGAATACAAAGGTGTATCTGATTGTACTTCTTTCCCCACCCTTTACTTCTTTGGGCTCTCTTGGATGTCAATGACATCTTGTATCTTCCTCTTTCCTTTGGAGGTAGAGGGCTCCCCTATTGTAGGCACTAGCACACTATAACCTGATTTCTTATGTAATGTGTAATCACCAGGAGGGATTGCCTTGCTGGAAGTTGACCTACTAAGGATCATTCTTGCCTTCTAAGGGTTTCTCTTAATTACAGTTTCCCTTTTCTCCTTCAGTGTCTGCATGACATCTTCAAAGCAAACAATCAAAAACTTAATTTTTTCTTCCAGTGGGAAAAATCTAGACAATGGGTCATAGCTAGCATCAAACTTATGCACAAAATCCAAGGCTTTCTTATAAGCCACCCACTTCTCTTTCCTTAGCTCCTGCTCATATAGATCAAACTCATTTCTGATGGGGTCTTCAGGAAACTGGAATTAATGAGGCCTACCTCTGCATGCTACCTTCTTCCTAAACATACCATTGAAGAAGTCTTCTGGATCAGCACACCTGGACACTGCAGTGGACAAATGATAAGGCTTTAGGAAATCCTCAAAGCAATTCCAGCCTCCTTTTGTTATTACAAATTGGTGAGCTATGGTAGCTATAGGGAAAATAGTCCCTTTGCCCCTGCCTGTCAACTTTGCCTCTTGCAAGCCACAAATTTGTCTAAGGATCTCCGCGATTCCCACTTTGAGAGGGACCCGGTAGGGTAGCAAAAATGGGGTGCCCCTGAAACCAAAAACTTTGAAAACTCTAGAGACTGGATACAAGTAAATGTCACCTCAGTTATGAACAATTTTTATGTTCTCTGTGAATTCTTTTGGTCTCATGAATTCCAGAAGAACTTTGGGGATTCTTGGGTTCTTAGAGCAGAGGAGAATCCTTATCTTTGATGCAAAATATTTATCAAACTTAAAAAAACTAGCATCCTCTCTATCCCATGACAACATAGTACTCCATAATTGTACTGGCATTTTTTCTCCTTCCTTCTCCTTAACAAGGTCCAGTCCACTGGCAATGTAATCACCACCTTTGAAGAGAAAAAGATGCATCAGGAGTGAGTACCATCCGAAAGGCCTATCCACCTTTCCATTCTTGATTCCTATTAACCCTCCATGAATAGCATCAGCAATATAAGAGGCATAATCAAATGTGATTGCAAGAGAAGGATTCAAAATCTGAGCGATCATTAACAAGTAATGATTCGGCATATTTGCTTCAGCATCTTCTCCCAAAACTTGGCAAAGTGCCCAATACATTCCTTTAGCCCTCAGGGTGAACATACTTAATGAAAAGGGCTCCTGAGTGTTGGGTCCAACAACTGTTAATCCTCCTATTTTTACAAAAAAATCCTTGAGAGGCCCATTCCTGAGATGACTCCTCTGAGCACCGTAAATTTGGGTGAATGATGTGAAATTTATAGGTTCTAAAAAATTGGTGAACTCATTAAGCCCAAAAGTTGTTTTGAACTCTTCAACATGAATCTCAACAAGGGTTTTCCTATTTACATCCCGAATGCTTCTTGTGACTGGATCATAGTTGAGCGCAATTTGGGTTAGCAAATCTGTGTCCATAAATACTCCTGGGACAACTAACTTCCCGACATCTAGTTCCCAGATACAGTTTTGCGGGGCACGAGAATTTCTCATTCCGAATCCAACTTTAAACAACCCTAACCCAGACAATCCATCCTATGGGTCTCTCAACCAGTTACCCTTGTCATATAATCTTTCTCCTATCTTTAAACAAGGAGCTTTGGGTACTAATTCTTTTGCCTTTGAAGCCTAATTAGTTGACAATGCCAACTATTCTAAAAAATCATCAAAGACACTCCTCTCTGAATAGTTAACTTTACCAGAAAATTCTCTTTTAGGAGCCATTTTGAAAGTGTAAGAAATGAATACCACCCTAAACAATTCTGTGATGAATCAATTATCTTATTTAAAACACTACACAGGAATTACTACACAAGAATATGAGAGAACTTGTTCTTCGCTTGAAGGAATTTGCTCTGGAATTGAATTGACTTGCTCTGTACTTAAAGAAAATAATTCTGCATCTGCTCTTCTGCAAAATCCTTTAAAAGACATCTTCACCCGATTGATAGGAAATCAAATTTTGTACTCTGGGCCTTAACTACAACATTGATCCCGCATGCTTCGGCTGTCCCTTCAAAATTGAATTCCTACAAGAATTCATATTTTTCGCTCCAATGGGTCACAACTTTCCTCCAAGTGTTTCATTCTGCTCTTTTGCAACTTCGCGAAGCATAACTATCGGGCAACTTAGTCCTGTGAAATAGCGCGGACTATCCGATCAAAAGAAACTTGATCGAGGATTAGATTAACTAACAATTTTGGCTCTGCATCGGGTCCCGCTTCTCTATTGGCTATATAATACCACGTGGCACCCAGCCATTGACTTTGAAATTTCCTTCGCAGTCGACTTAACGCTGGCCGCGTGTCTTTCCTTCATACTACTAGTTCCACCTTGGCGGGCCCACACTTTCTTCTTAGACCACATGTCATAAAGACACGTGGACGGCTCTCATGCACTCTCGCTATTGCGTGGGGTATAAAGAACGAGCATCTTACCCTTCCGAAATAGCATGGGCTGTCAGATCATCTCTCAAGTTGATCTGCTTTTAATCCTCTGAAAAGGCTCTCATGAGGGGTGGGCCCGCTGACTCGCCTTTAATCCCAACCTGCTAACTATTTTGACTTGTGCCACGCGCCACCATTTTACTTGCTGTCAACAACTAGCTGGACCGTCTATGTGGCATGCCATGTGGTTTTCGCAACTTCGCTGGTTTTAAACTATGCACAACTTCACCTAGCGAAATAACGCGAGCCATGGATCCATCCACAAGATGCGCACTAGTTATTGGGCCTGACAACTTTAGGAGAAAACAAATAAGGCATAAATTTTTTGATTAATTAACATGACCACCTAGGCAAACAACAAGGGGGGACACTTCCTACGACCCCATGACCCATTACTTAAGTGAATAAAGTAATGAAAGATTAGAAACCAGAGGGTTTAAAACGAACATAAGAGGATCTAAAATCAAAAACCCTTAAACCCTTGAGGTCTAGAACAAATCTGAAGCATTTGGAACTACACCCTATTCAAAATTTCAACAACTCATAGCCAATCGTGGGAAAAGAAAAACCCATTTTTAATCAGTGATAATAGGTGGTATGTAATCATTCTCTAAATAATATGTTCCATATTCTCCAATTTTTGATAAGTGCAGCTTCATCCTTTTTTGCCATGTGGAGAAAATTTACATGTTCAGCTTTGGTGCATCCCTTTTATACTTCTTCAGATCTTTGCCTCAAATACCTTTAAACTTTTTCTTCTGGAGTTCACAACTCTGATACCAATTGTAAAGTTCTGATGCCAATAGCTAGTAAGATGAGAGGGAGGGGGGTGAATCATACAAACTGAATCTTCCATCAAATCAACAAATTCAACCTCGGTAACTTATACTTTAGCAATATAACCAAAAACTACTAAATATGTTAACTCATAAACACATAATCATCATAACACATATAACACTAGATTTAACGTGGAAACCCAAATAGGGAAAAACCACTATAGGATTTCGGACCCACTAAGAAATATACTCTTCTAGAGTATGCTCGATTAAAAGAAAATCCTGTTAAAGATTACAAACACATTGCTAGATGTGACTCGGTTAAGGGATTTCCCTCAAATCTGTTAGGATATTCAATTTGTTACAAGTGACCTTGTCAAAGGATTTCAAACACTCATGTAGAATGTTACCTTGCTAGAGGATCTACAAATAAGACTGTTAAGTCCACTCGGTTAAGAGATTTTCTGTCACTTTATAAAATCACAGTAATAAAAATATATCTGCAACTTCACATCTAAAATGCTAAAGCAGATTCTTATTTGCTCAAAACAATCTTGTCATAGGACTTATCTTGTCCCTCTGCTAGGCTCCCTACTCTATTAATCAAACAGGTCTTCAAGCTTCTGTGCTCGGTAATCACTTTGTAGCATCCTTGTGCTTACACTTGCTTGCATGCATTGTTTATCAACAATTCCTTATTTATAAACAATTTGCTAACCGCTGAATCTCCTTGATCACATTTCCCATGATCAATCATATCCATCAAATCATCAATATTGACTAGGTTCAATGTATCTTTCGATCTGAAAACATTTTACCTCACCTTGGAACTTGCATTCCTTCCTAGGAACTTGTGCTAGGTTATTGCGGTTCAATCTGTGCTATAGATCTTCCTCTTGATTTTCCATTGTCGTAGATACTTAACAAAATTGTGTGCGACATACCAATCATTTATTCATCTCCAACTCATTAGCATCCTTCATTAAATAATGCTTTTATCCATCCAATGCGATCTATCATAACTCGGTTGTTACTCGATAAATACTAAACTTCACTCAGTAGACATTCTGCCTTCTTTAACTGATATCGATAATCTTAGGGTTTATCGACTAGGTTCTTTGCTCGGTGACATAGTATAGTATTAACCTTACAATAAAACAACATAAGTAGGATATCAAAACAATCTAAACAACATGATCTCATCATTGTCTAACTCGGTAATAGTTGCCTAGTGAATAACTTATTTCTCCCCTTATTCATCACATTCTTTCTATGTCACTTACCGACATCTTAATTCTCATCAATACATACTTCTCAAGATATGGCAACATCATATTGAATTAGAAAATCAATTTGTTGGCATCAATGATAAAATAATATTATAAAGACAATAATCATCCTTTTTCAGTTATATCAATAATTTGCAACAACCTTCTCAATATCCTTATTGAAATGCCAACAATCTCTTTTCTATTGTAATGCCAACACATACATGTAGATATATATGTATATGTATGTATGTGTACATATATATACATACATATGCATATATATATATGTACATATACATACATATACATATATATATATATATACATACATGTATATATACATATACATACATATATATATGTATATGTATGTATATATATGTACATATATATACACACACATATATGTATATATATATATATACATATATGTGTATGTATATATATTTATGTATATGTATTTATATATATAGATACATATGTATATATAAGTATATATATATATATGTATATATACATACATATACATATACATACATACACACACACATATATATGACAATAGGAATATACATCAAGTCGGATTCAATAACATTTTCCCAAATGATATTTCAATAGTCAAATCACATGCTACAATCACCAAAGGAAAATAACGGCATAATCCTTCAAGGTCGGCCTAACCCATAATAAGCATATCCTTGAATTTCCATAATAACACACTATCAAAGCACAAAGAACATGATCAAACTTATCATTACAAGGTTAAATATGTGAATGATGAATCATCAAAAATCAAGAAACTAGAGGAAACAGAAGCACATACAACTACTTAGCACTGCATAACTGAATTCACTTCTAGAGCACAACATCTAGAGCGTGACTTCTGAAGCACCAAAACCATGAATACAATAATCTCAAACAATGACAACAATAATATCATAATTTCACTACTATATCTACATCAAAACACAAATGCATAGGATTGCACTTTTGAAATAAGCTAATTGAATACTATTAGACTTCATGAACGATTGGAGCATGAAACCAATTGCCACAACCAACACAAATTCTCTCATATCAAGATAAACATATCCTCATACTAATAATACATATTTATAGAGAAATAAACAACTAGGATTTTCCATCTGCATCATACATACCTATCTTCCACTATTTTGCATCATATCCGAACCAATCTGAACCATCGGGGTTGACATCAATGCAACTAAGACAAGTATTTCTAACAATGTATATATATGTATATATGTATATATATGTATATGTATATCTACATGTATATCTCTATATATGTGTATATGTATAGATATATATATATATATATATATATATATATGTATATGTATATACATATATACATATACATATACATATACATACACATATACATACACATATATGTATTGTAGCATTGCTATGCTACTCAAATATTGAGTGAGCACACATCCAAATAATCATATTGGAAAAATCTATTCGATGGGAGATTCGATATATTTTGTTTTCATGGCATCTTGAGCTTATTTGACCTCTCTTTATCCTAATCTTGATTGTTTATTTGACTTGTGATTTTTAGTTCTTTTCATTGTCATTGGCATTCCTATTGAATCACATTTCCCTGCACACACACACACACACACACACACACACACACATATATCTATATATATATGTATATATCTATATATATGTATGTATATGTATGTATGTATATATATATGTATATGTATATGTATGTATATGTATAAGTATGTGCAAGGAAATGTGATTCAATAGGAATGCCAATGACAATGAAAAGAACTAAAAATCACAAGTCAAATAAACAATCAAGATTAGGATAAAGAGAGGTCAAATAAGCTCAAGATACCATGAAAACAAAATATATCGAATATATTTTTCCAATATGATTAGTTGGATGTGTGCTCACTCAAGATTTTAGTAGCATAACAATGCTACAATACAAAATTGGTTAGAGACATAAAAATGGTTAAGGGTTTGATATATAGAATTTGGGATGATGTTGAATGGACGGTTGAGATTTGAAGATGAGGATCAAGGGTGGAGGATGGAGGAAAGGAATAAAACAATTAAAATTCCTTTCAGGTACTTGAGGGGACAAGACCATGTGTTTGATGTGATGGGAGGAGTCGACCACACTTAATCAAGGATTAAGTGTGTGCACATGATTAGTGGAGGGGATTGCGAGGAGATTAAGATTAGGATGGCAAGTGGAAAATGTAGGAAGATGAGATATGTTAGGAGGAAATTAAATAAATACAACTATTTATTTTATTGTTAGAAGAAGGGGTTAAGGGATAAAGGGTAAATATTTTAAAGATAATTATTTACTTTAGGATAGTATTAGGAATATTAATGGAAATGGATAATTTTAATTAGATAGTAGTATATTATTTAAATAATATGTGATGGGGAATCAGTTGAAATAGGGGTAAATTGACCAAATGCAAGTGATCAATTTTAGGTGTCTGAGATAGTGTTGTGAAGTAGCATCATTTCAAAGAAGATTAAGACATAGAACTTGGAAGAAAATGTTTCTATTAGGGATCATGTCCTAGTCATTGAAAAGAGTGACTAGGAGGAAAGATGATAAGAGATGATGATGAGGATACCCACTTGAGAGTACTTGCAGGTTCAAGAGAACATAGGTGTGCTCTCATAATAGATAAGTGGATGCAAGCAAGATGTATGGATGAATATTGTAGAGGTATTATAGATGCAATAGCTTAGGATGATGATTTTGATGATGATTCCTAATGGTGATGAAATGATGAAAATGATGATGGATAAACTAACAAATATATATTATGCATGATGAGACTAAATGATAATGTAATAGATAGACTAAAAAGTCAATTTTATGCAAGGGTAGATTAGATAATAGTGCAATGGCGGGATAAATGATATGTAATGATAATGCAATGATGGGATAAATGGGATGCAAGAACAAAAGGAAATGGAAGATGGAGATGTGAAAGAATAAAGAGGGATAAGGGATCATCCAAAAGATGGTGTGATAAAAGAGGCAAACTGGGAGATAGATAGATAGGATGGATTGGGGAGATTGAGCATTGTATGGTAACTATCATGTATTGAGAAATTATTTTGATTTAGTATATGATGTGAAGCACATGGTATGAGGAACCAGGGCAAGCTCATGTCAAATCCATAGGAATGACACAACAAAAAAAAAGGTAATTCTAACATCTCACAAAGTTGTAGGGAACTTTGGTCAGCAAAATGGTAGAAAACCACAAGAAGAAGATATGCCCTATTGTAACATCAGACCACAAGGATCTTATGTGGGAGTAATGCAGGACACATAAAAAAGAAACATGCAAGCAAAGAAGAAAGACCATGCCCCTAGTTTCACCATTCGTAACACACCATGATACAAAGGATCATGGCAACCATGAGGAGGTAAAGATAGGAGGGTGATCCCATAATATTGGGTTACACTTTTTGGCCAAACTTGACACTAAAATTAACATTTTGCACTAGATCTTTACTTTCTAACACTTATAACAAGCAAACCATTAAGAATTTGAAGATGAGGTAAACTATTGATTTGTGATATTTTTTATATAGATTATAAATATATCTTTTTAAAAATAATTTAAAATAAATTGTCCATCTTGTTATGTAACTTTTAATAACAATATTTATAGTAATAAGTATTTCTTAGAAGTGACATTTATTCTATAATGCATAACATTTTTTATAGCAAGATGGAAATTCTAATTTTTTAAATAAAGACTTGTCACACCAATATCTAGGGGATGGACATTTCTTCATATTTTTTGTTATATATTGTAAAGTGGAAAAATCGAACCCTAGTCGTTCTCCCCTCCCCAACCCCAAGGAGAGAGAAGGGAGAGTCACTAGGGTTGATGGTTTTCACTTAGGGGAGACTTTACATTCAAAAGAGGGGTTGAAACCCACAAGATCCAATCCCATGCAATGCAAGATTGGATTCTATATGAGTTTCAAGGGTTGTGACATCAGGGATACCCTCTTTTGTAAAGAATGTAGATAGAAAGATTGAACTAGGAATGCATGTAAAGTAGGAAAGATTTGCTTATAAACAGAGATAGGGATATGGGATGAAGCTGCGGACCTGGAATTAGCAGTAAAATGTCAAGACGGTGCTGTTCTGCAAATTTGAGCGAAAGTTGACGGGACGATGGCGCCCGGCGTGCACACGGTCCTCCAAAAAATCCGCGAAACGAAGGGGGGTCTGTTCGTCTCTGCACAAGGATTCCAGATCTTCAATTACAGCCGCGTACCTACAACCTACACACAGAAAAGAGAGGACGATTGGGGGGTTAGGGATGAGGGGTTTGCCTTTAGGTCAAACCCCGGTTTTGGAATTAACCAAGAAATGAGAATGCTGTAAATGTAAATGTTTGTAATGTAAACAAGTACTGATACCTTGTTGTAAGAATGTTTGTATTCTTACATACGAAGGTGTAATGTATGTAGTATGTTGTATTGTTGTATGTGATCTCCTCTTCAATGGTTGAATCCTTGTCTTGAATGCAACACTTAGCCTTGAATGGAGACTTAGAATGCTCAATTGCTTGAAGGAATGCTTGAATGCTTGAATGTTTGAATGTTTGAATATCGCTTCCGCCTTTTGTTCACATATGTCTTCCTCTTTTTGACCTCTTCAAATGGGAGAGGAAATGTAGTTTATATACTTGTCAATTAGGGCTGATAGACTGATTTTCCCGACCTTAGGCCAACCAGGAAACATTATTTCCTGAATTTGCAAACTTAAAGACCTGAAGCCCCATAAGAGACCGGGCCCAAAATAGGGCCAGGGACCAGGGCGCTGGGTGCCATGGTCCCACCTCCAGGGACAACAGGGTACAAGGAGGATCAGGCCAGGGTGCTGAAAAATGCAGTTTTTTGATGTCATGAACAAGTTTTGGGGTCTCCATTCAGGTTCCGTGTTGCATCGCCATTGTGAAGACCCAAATGCGGTCGAAATTGCAAGTGTCGCAATTTTAGGATGCTACATATATATATATATATATATATATATATATATATATATATATATATATATATATATATATATATATATATATATATATATATATATATATATATATATATATATATATATATATATATATATATATATATATATATATATATATATATATATATATATATATATAAGTTAGAGTAATTGTAATTTGGATAGAGGTGTATTCTGTAATGCATAACATTTTTTCTATGCATTTGAATTAACTTCTTCTTTTTGTGTTGAAATGAAGATACCTAGGAAAAAGATACTTTTTTACAATTTTTTTTCTCTATTTTTCAAAATTTCCACACATGTGAAACACAATCATTAATATTTAATGAAAAACCTACATTCATAAGAAATAAAATATAAATATATTAATAAAGTTAAATATATAAAAAATTATATTATTTGGAAAGCTTATATTAAGGACTACATACTTCAAAAATAAAATTTTAATGTGTTCATTTGAGCCCCAAAAAACTAATGTAAAAGTGGTTTTTTATCAACATGTTGATAGGTGCAAAGGAGACTCCATTGCAGGTATGATTTGAGAGTAGAGATGTTCTACCCATTAGATTTTGATCTATGAGACTTTGATCTAACTCTCTTCAATTAATTACTTCAAATGGGACCTCTCAAGTCTTAAATCATTACATTTTCTAAAAAATTTATGATTTCAACAAAAAATAGGATGTGCCAAAAAGTGTAAACCAGTATTGTGGGATCACCAAGGAAGCTCAAGATAAAGAAAAAATAAAGATCCAAAAGCATAACATAAATAACAAATATCTCAAGTACCTTTTTTAATAAGGAAGATCATGTATAGGATTGATTGGTCTGATGTGAGGAAGGATACATCATGCGAAGATCGGTGATGGATACTAAACTAGGATTCCTATAAAAAGAGACAAATGAGAGACTTGAAACTCTAAGGAATCAGTAGCGAATTGTTGAAATGCTAGTTAGATAGGGAAATAGTCTTGGTGACACACAACCAACTGACACAAAATATGAGAACTAAGAGACCAATATGTACAAATGCATCGAGGTGGAGACACAGACAAACACTATGGAGAAGATTCGATGTACAAAACATACAATGATTTGGGATTATGTTTGAATTGATATTGATGGAGCATTATTAATGTGGGAACTGTTGGCATTGTGTTGTCATTGATGTCAAATGGTATAGGATGACTACTGGTATGAGAGATGTATGTGCAACACTATCATGGAGGACTACAGGATGAGATATTTTTGATATTACCTTGTGTTGCAGATCACTGGTAAGGTAAGGAAAAGAATGACATTAAGAGGAATGATCACTAGAGTCACTGGTACACAAGTTAGTATCTGACTTGTGTGAATGAAATCGACAGGTTACTGGTATAGTGTATCATCGGTAAGGAGAGTATGTCAACTAGTAAATGGTGTGTTGACAATGATCAAGATGCTTTGATGTTGTTTGTGATGAAGAGGCAAAATGTTACCTAAATCACATCAACATTAGAGGAGAAGAATGAACAGGTCATTGGTATGCTGTGTGGATGCAGAACAACAGGACTCCCACCAGATAAGCATTGAATTCACCATGTGAAGAGAGGATTGATAGTGAATGTGCCCACTCTAGATCACATGTGCCTGTTTGAAGATATCTTGCACAAATAGGGAAGACACCTAAGTGCATTGTAGGATGTAGATGACAAGAAATCACTACCACTAGTAAGTGTAACTTACCTCCTATTATGCATAATGTGCATCATAGTTCTATGAGATAAGGAAGAAGAGGTAAACGCATGTGTTTGAAGGCTCACATCGGATCTACTAGTGAATCAAAGGAATGCTTCTATTGGCATTATGTGAACCGGTATGTGGACATAATGATATTGGATGTTGTCATTATGTCAATATGCTGAAGAAGTGAGAACTGGCATATGAGAGAACCGGTAGGACACTGTGAACTAGCATTACTGCCAAAGTGAAGCGGTGTGCTTGTTCAAGGTGAACCAACATATGGTTATGGGAACTGGTACATGGAAGCGTTGTATGACTACTGGTTGGTAGTCTCAACTTCAGGGTTTCCAGTTTAAGTGCTTCAAGCCCGTGTGGCTCAACCGGTGACATTGTGTGATGAGTTAGCATTCTAATGAAGAACAAATCATGTTGCCACATTAGCCTTGTGTGCGTGAACGATCTTGCATCAAGGAGATTGTTCCTATCCACCTCAGGAATGTGCAAAGTCTGTAAAATGGTGATAACATGTGATGGGTTATCAGCCACCATGAAATCAGTAAAAATGGACGATGGAGAATGTCTTGAGATTGGATCAAGGCTACTGCAATTAATGGAGTGTTCTCAACGGTCAGGATTGAACCATTTGAATTCCTTAACCTAATAGGTTTATGGTTTAGGGTTTATACTACTGACCTATCTGCTTTCCTATAAGGTCGATGTTGTGTCTCTTTCTGAGGTTGTTGGCAAAATTTGTGTGTGTGTATCCAAGAGAAGGGATACATGATTCTTGCCAGACCAAAAGAAGAGAAGTGATACCTACAGAGTGTAAGTGCAGAAGGTGAAGAGGAGATTAAGCAGATCTGCATTGGCATTGAGTGTTGTTACCAGATCATTGTAATACCTGTTGTTCTCTAACCACCTCAATAGTTGGAAAATCCCTTAACAAGGTAGCCTTAACCAGCTTGCTGTAAATCTTTTAATAGGGTAATTCAAATCTATTGAGTTCGAAATCCTTTAGCTATTGAGTTCTTGAAGTCCTCTAACAAGGTAACCTTTAACAGGGTTTAACCCTTAATTGGGTATTGTAGCCATCCCTTAATCAGGTGATCTCTAACAGGATCGGTTCCTAGCAGAACCTTTTGTAATGTCTCTAACCGGACAAGGCTCCTAACATAGCGAACTTATAAAGAGTTCAAAAATAGCTTGTGGCTATTCATCCCCACTGTGGTTTTTTCCCAGTTGGGTTTCCATGTGAAAAATATGTGTGTCATGTGTGATGCTTTGCTATTGTTTGTCAAGCATATAATGCTTCTATGTTTTATGCCTGTCAATAAAGCATGTTGAACTAGCTGTTATTATGATGTGATGGTAGATTACCTATTTATGCATAAGGGAGAAATGGTAAGGTAGTCTTGAGTTGAGTGAAAAGCTAAGTGATTAACCGGTTAATGCTTATCTCAGTCAATCTTAGCTTTACCGGTTGCACTTTGTTTCAAATGGATGTCACAGTTTGCCAGTCATTTGAAAGTGTGTGCTATCAGATTGGTTTAGGGCTGTATTTTTGTATGTACTGATTCACCCCCCCCCAGTACCAAGTTAGTACTATCAGTTCATCATTGAGTTATGAATTGGTATCAAAGCATCCTCCAGGTCCTCTGAGTTATAAGCTTAACTGCTTGAGGTAAAGATACCAGTCTAATGATGAAGAGGGAAGGTCCAAAGTTTAACAGGGAAAATTTTAGTATATGGAAAGACAGAATGAAGATATTCATCAGAAGCATGGGTACTCAACACTGGAGCTATGTTGAGACTATCTATGTTGCTCCTATTGGAACCCTTACCGATGACCAAAAGAGAGAGATGCAAGAGAATGGGCAAGTCATGGAAGCCCTAATTAGTAGTTTATCTGAGATTGAGTTCATTGATGTTCAAGATAAGGTAAATCCCAAAGAGGTATGGGATACTCTTGAAAAAATCTATGGCGGTGATGAACATGTAAAACAGGCTAAGGAAGAAAGCCTTAGAGGGAAGTTTGAAGATATGCAGATGGTTGAAGGTGAGACCATTCAACAATATGGAATAAGAATCAAAACTATTGTTGGAGATATCAAGAGTGCAGGTGGTAAAATAGAAGATGCCACTGTGGTAAGAAAAGTCCTAATATCTCTATTGCTGGTCTATGCAATAAGGGTTGCTGCTACTCAAGAGCTAAGATAGACTCCATCATTGCAAAGTTGACAGCCTATGAGCTAAATAGTTTCGATGGCAGTGTTTAGAAGACTGAACCAGCTTTTAAAGCTTCTGCAGTACCATCCAAAAAAGGAAAAGAAGCTAGCACCAGTGGTGAACCAAGACAAGGCAGAGAAATGGATGATGAGGAGATTCTGATGGTATTTGAAGCTCTCCTTTCTAAAAAAATTTCCAAAAGGAACTAGAAAATATAGAGGTAAGATACCTTTGAAATGCTTCTCTTGTAACCAGATAGGACATATTGCTATAAACTGTCCTAATGGTGACAACAAGGACAAACCGGAAAGGTTCAAGAAATTCAAAGGAGGAAACCAGAGAAACTATTTTGTGGCAGTTGATGAAGGTGTCATAGATGAAGAATCAGAGGATGAAGAAAATGAAGATATTGTGTTTGTTGCTATCAAGGAAGATGTGTCAGACAAGAAGGCTCTTGTCTCTCAGTTTGATAATTCCAATGAGTGGATCATTGACAGTGACTGTTCTCACCACATGACTGGTGACCGGAGCAAGTTTCTATCATTGGAGGAGTATGATGGTGGTGTGGTTTTCTTTTCCAATGATGCACCTTCCATGGTCAAAGGCAGAGGGTCCATCTCTCTGAATGGAAAGAGTAGTCTTGACAATATGTATTGGGTTGATGGTCTTAGACACAACCTTCTGAGTGTTGCCCAGCTGAATGATAGTGGCCTCACTCTAGAATTCAAGAATGGAGCTTGCAGAATCAAAGAAAAGAATGGTGAATTGGTGGCCACTGGCGTGCAAACCAAAGGTAACCTATTTCATCTGACTGCAAATATAAGTAACATGTCTTATGGTTAAATTTGATGATAGTTAGATATGGCATAGGAGACTCTACCATGTAAACTTTGATAATATTGTGAAGGCTAGTAAGATCAAGGTAGTTAGAGGGTTTCCAGTGCTAAGAAAACTAGATAATACCTTGTGTAGAGAGTGTCAATTAGGGAAAATGTCTTCCTCAACCTTTAAAGGTAAATCTTTCACTATTGACAATTTGCTTATCTTGTGCATACTGATTTGTGTGGTCCTATGAAAATTAGAAGTGTGCAGGGTGATAGGTACTTCATGATTCTCACTGATGACTACTCAAGAATGATGTGGGTCACATTCTTGAAAGACAAGTCTAAAGCCTTTGTAAAGTTCAAAACTTTCAGAGCTTTAGTGGAAAAGGAAAGCGGTAAAAGGATCAAGTGCCTGAGAATTGATCAAGGAGGGGAATTCACTTCCGGTGAATTCAACAAGTACTGTGAAGGACATGGCATCAAGAGGCAATTGTCTGCCCCCCAGACTCTATAGTAGAATGGCCTAGCAGAGAGGAATAACCAGACTATGGGTGAAGCAGCTAGAACCATGTTGATTCAAGGAAAGGTAGCTCACACCTTTTGGAGAGAAGCAGTGAGCACTGCAGTCTACACAATGAACCGGGTACTCATCAAGAAAAGTAAGGATAAAACTCCTTATGAGTATTGGACCGGTAAGACACATGTGGTTAGCTCCTTTAGAGTGTTTGGTAGCAAATGTTACATCAAGAGGAGTGAACACCAGAGCAAATTTGATGTGAAATGTGATGAGGGAATATTCCTAGGATATTCCACCAAGAGCAAAGCTCTCAAGTGTTTCAATAATAGGACTCAGAGAATTATGGAAAGCATCAATGTAAGAGTTGATGAAACCTCTAAGAAAACTCAGGAAACTGGTAGTGAGCAAGCAGTTAACGAACCAGTTGCAATCTTCTAGGAACCGGTTGTCAGTCAACCAAGTACCAGTAATAGTGGTCCTACACTGGCAAATGTAAATGTTGATACTTATGGAGATGAGGATGAAGAAGAAAAGCAAGAGGAATCTATCAAGACCATTCCTCGGTATGTCAAGCTAAATCATGATCCTAAGTAGATCATAGGAGATAAGGATGTAGGAATCCTTACAAGAAAAAAGGGCAGAGAAAACTCATGTATGATCTCTGAATTTGAGCCTAAAACATTCAAAGAGGCAAATAAAGATGAAGACTGGATCAAGGCAATGGAAGAGGAACTTGGCCAAATAGAGAAAAATGGTACATGGTCTTTGGTACCTAGACCGAAGCATAAAAATGTCATTGGTATTAAATGGGTGTTTAGAAATAAGCTGAATGAGGATGGCATAGTGATTAGGAACAAAGCCAGATTAGTGTGCAAAGGATATGCTCAAGAAGAAGGAGAAGACTATGGAGAAACCTTTGCTCCCGTAGCCAGATTGGAAGGAGTCTGTATGCTTCTTTCATATGTGGCTTTTAAAGGTTTCAAAGTATATCAAACGGATGTAAAATCTACATTCCTAAATGGTGTATATAGAGCAACCAGATGGGTTTACCCTATCTAAAGACAATGACATGGTCTGTAGGCTACATAAAGCCTTATATGGTCTAAAGCAAGCACCTAGAGCATGGTATGAACTCCTGCATTCCCATCTTGTGAAGATTGGATTTGAGAGAACAAGTGAAGATAGCAATATCTACTTGAAGTCTGAAGGAGATTAGGTCCTGATCTATGAGGTATTTGTTGATGACATCATCTTTGGTGGAGATGACAAGATGAGTCATGAGTTTGCAGATGAGATGAAGAAAGAGTATGAAATGTCACTCATAGGGGAGATTAAATTCTTCATTCGATTGCAGATCCAACAGATGAAGGATGGAATCTTTATCACTCAGCCCAAGTATGTCAAAGAGGTGTTGACGACCATTGGCATGGAAGATAGCAAACCAGTTGGTACTCCGATGGTGACCAGTTGTAAACTATCTAAAGAAGATGACTCAGAATTGGTTGATGAGAAGGAATACCAATCAATGATTGGTATATTGCATTATGTAGTGCATAGCAGAGCGGATATTGCACATGCAGTTGGCATTATTGCAAGATTCAAGAAAAGCCCAAGAGAATCTCACTTGGTTGCAGTCAAGCGGATTCTTAGGTATATGAAGGGAACTATTGACTATGGATTGTGGTATCCTTATAGCAAGGATTTACAATAGAAAGTGTTCACAGATGCTGATTGGGCTAGTAATATAGATGATAGGAAGAGCACAACTGGTGGTGCATTCTTCCTCGGTGGTAGACTAGTCTCATGGATGAGTAAGAAGCAGAGTTGTATCTCTCAGTCTATAGTGGAAGCAGCGTATGTTGTAGCTTTCATGAATTGCACTCAGATAATTTGGATGAAGCATGTACTAAATGGCTTCAAATTTCCTGTATTTGAATCGATAAGTATAGTTTGTGACAATACTAGTGCAATTAATATCTCCAAGAATCAAGTTTTACATTCTAGAACCAAGCACTTTGAGCTTAAGTATCATTTCTTAAGGGAAAAGGTTCAGAACAAAGAGATTGCACTGGAACATGTTTCCAGAAAAGAGTAGTTAGCAGACATATTCACCAAGCCTCTCCCAAAGACTACATTTATGCACTTAAGAGGTGAATTAGGGGTGTTGCCCCTTTAGGAGGTAAACTAAAATCCTATGCTCCACATCAGTCAGGTAGCACATAGTCAAATTTATTTTGGATTGATGTGTTGAAGGATGCTACTCCTCAGGGGGAGCAGCATAATGGAACAAGGAAGCCCGTGCCTCCACTTTGGCATTGTTGTCAAAGGGGGAGAAGATGTGAAGTGGAGAAAATATCTGTAGAAAATGGGGAGAAGATGTGAAGCAGAGAAGATATCTTTGTTTATTGCCATCAATGCCGAAGGGGGAGATTGTTTGCATTATGTGAACTGGTATGTGGACATAATGATATTTAATATTGTAATTGATGTCAATATGCTGAAGAAGTGAGAACTGGCATATGAGAGAACCGGTAGAACACTGTGAACCGACATTAGTGCCAAAGTGAAGCAGTGTGCTTGTTCAAGGTGAAGTGGCATATTGTTATGGGAACCAGCACATGGAAGTGTTGTATGACTACTGGTTCGTAGTCTCAACTTCAGGGTTTCTGGTTTAAGTGCTTCAAGCCAGTGTGGCTCAACCGGTGACAATCTATGACGAGTTAGCATTGTAATGAAGAACAGATCATGTTGCCACGTCAACCTTGTGCATGTCAAGGATCTTGCATGAAGGAGATTCTTCCTATCTACCTCAGGAATGTGTGAAGTCTATAAAATGGTGATAACGTGTGATGGGTTATCAGCGGCCATGAAATCGGTGAAAATGGATGACGGAGAATGTCTTGAGATTGGATCAAGACTGTTGCAATTAATGGAGTGTTCTCAATAGTCAGGATTGAACCATTTTAATTCCTTCACCTAATAGGTTTAGGGTTTAGGGTTTATGCTACCAACCTATCTGCTTTCCTATAAGGTCGATGTTGTGTCTCTTTCTGAGGTTGTTGGAAAAAGTTGTGTGTGTGTATCCAAGAGAAGGGATACGTGATTCTTGACAAAACAAAAGAAGAGAAGTGATACCTGCAGAGTGTAAGTGTAGAAGGTGAAGAGGAGCTTAAGTGGATCTGCATTGGCATTGACTGCTATTACCAGATCATTGTAATACTTG
This sequence comes from Cryptomeria japonica, assembly GCF_030272615.1. Lineage (NCBI taxonomy): Eukaryota > Viridiplantae > Streptophyta > Pinopsida > Cupressales > Cupressaceae > Cryptomeria > Cryptomeria japonica. Next base: position 605,203,150 of record NC_081406.1, on the reverse strand, counting down.
TTGATCTCTAACCACCTCAACAGTTGGAAAATCCCTTAACATGGTAGCCTTAACCAGCTTGCTGTAAATCCTTGAACAAGGTAATTCAAAGCTATTGAGTTCTTGAAATCCTCTAACAAGGTAACCTTTAATAGGGTTTAACCCTTAACTGAGTATTGTAGCCATACCTTAATCGGGTGATCTCTAACAGGATCAGTTCCTAGCAGAACCTTTTGTAATGTCTCTAATCGGACAAGGCTCCTAATTGAGCAAACTTCTAAAGAGTTCAAAAATAGGTTGTGGGTATTCATCCCCAGCGTGGTTTTTTCCCAATTGGGTTTCCACGTGAAAAATATGTGTCATGTGTGATGCTTTTATCTTGTGATGCTTTGCTATTGTCTGTAAAGCATATAATGGTTCGGTGTTTTATGCCTGTCAATAAAACATGTTGAACTAGCTGTTATTATGATTTGTTGGTATATTACCTATTTATGCATAAGGGAGAAATGGTAATGTAGTCCTGAGTTGAGTGAAAAGCTAAGTGAGTAACCGGTTAATGCTTGTCTCAGTCAATCTTAGCTTTACCGGTTGCACTCTATTTCAAACTGGTGTCACTGTTTGCTAGTCATTTGAAAGTGTTTGTTGTCAGACCGGTTTAGGATTGTCTTTTTGTCTGTACTGATTCACCCCCCCCTCTTAGTACTGAATTAGTACTATTTGTTCATCATTGAGTTATCAATTGGTATCAAAGCATCCTCCAGGTCTTCTGTGTTATAAGCTTAACCGCTTGAGGTAAAGATCCCATTCTAATGATGAAGAGGGAAGGTCCAAAGTTTAACAGAGAAAATTCTAGTAGATGGAAAGACAGAATGAAGATATTCATCAGAAGCATGGGTGCTCAACACTGGAGCTATGTTGAGACTATCTATGTTGCTCCTACCGGTACCCTTACCGATGACCAAAAGAGAGAGATGCAGGAGAATGGGCAAGTCATGGAAGCCCTAATTAGTAGTTTATTTGGCATTGAGTTCATTGATGTTCAAGATAAGGTAAATCCCAAAGAGGTATGGGATACTCTTGAAAATATCTATGATGATGATGAACATGTAAAACAGGCTAAGGAAGAAAGCCTTAGAGGGAAGTTTGAAGATATGTAGATGCTTGAAGGTGAGACCATTCAACAGTATGGAATAATAATCAAAACTATTGTTGGAGATATCAAGAGTGCAGGTGGTAAAATAGAAGATGCCACTATGGTAAGCAAAGTCCTGAGATCCCTATTGCTGGTCTATGCAATAAGGGTTGCTGCTATTCAAGAGCTAAGATCAATAGACAAGACTAAGGTATCCCTAGACTCCATCATTGAAAAGTTGACAGCCTATGAGCTAAATAGTTTCGATGGTAGTGTTTAAAAGACTGAATCAACTTTTAAAGCTTCTGCATTACCATCTAGAAAAGGAAAAGAAACTAGCACTAGTGGTGAACCAAGACAAGGCAGAGAAATGGATGATGAGGAGATTCTGATGGCATTTGAAGTTCTCCTTTCTAGGAAACTTCCAAAAGTCATTGGCAAATATAGAGGTAAGCTACCTTTGAAATGCTTCTTTTGTAACTGGATAGGGCATATTGCTTAAACTGTCCTAATGGTGACAACAAGGACAAACTGGAAAGGTTCAAGAAATTCAAAGGAGGAAACCAGAGAAACTATATTTTGTGGCATTTGATGAAGGTTTCACGGATGAAGAATCAGAGGATGAAGAAAATGAAGATATTGTGTTTGTTGCTGTCAAGGAAGATGTATCAAACAAGAAGGCTCTTGTCTCCTAGTTTGATAATTCCAATGAGTGGATCATTGATAGTGGCTAGTCTCACCATATGACTGGTGACCGGAGCAAGTTTCTATCATTGGAGGAATATGATTGTGGTGTGGTTCACTTTGGCAATGATGCACCATGCATGGTCAAAGGTAGAGGGTCCATCTCTTTGAATGGAAAGAGTAGTGCTGACAATGTGTATTGGGTTGATGGTCTTAGACACAACCTTTTGAGTGTTGCCTAGCTGAATGACAGTGGCCTCACTCTGGAATTCAATAATGGAGCTTGCAGAATCAAAGAAAAGAATGGTGAATTGGTGGTCACCGACATGCAGACCAAATGTAACCTATTTCATTTGAATGCAAATATAAGTACATGTCTTATGGCTAAATTTGATGATTGCTGGATATGGCATAGGAGACTCTGCAATGTAAACTTTGATAACATTGTGAAGGCTAGTAAGATCAAGGCAGTTAGAGGGTTGCCGGTGCTAAGAAAACTGGATAATACCATGTGTAGAGAGTGTCAATTGGGAAAAATTTCTTCTTCAACCTTTAAAGGTAAATCTTTCACTTCTGACAACTTGCTTGATCTTGTGCATATTGATTTATGTGGTCCTATGAAAACTAGAAGTGTGCAGGGTGATAGGTACTTCATGATTCTCACTATTGACTGCTCAAGAATGATGTGGGTCACATTCTTGAAAGACAAGTCTGAAGCCTTTGTAAAGTTCAAAGCTTTCAGAGCTTTAGTGGAGAAGGAAAGCGGTAAAAGGTGTAGACACCTAAAATTGTCCAGTCTAATTAAATAAATATTTTATTTATTTAATTATCTAAGCCTAATTCTTCTATTAATTAAATAAATCTTTATTTATTTAATTAATTCATTTATCCTCTTCTAGCCTTATTTCTCATTTAAATAAATACATTTATTTATTTAAATTATCATTTTCCTAAATTAAATAAATATTTTTATTTATTTAATTAATCCCACTTCTTCTATTAATTAAATAAATCTTTATTTATTTAATTAATTCATTAACCTTTTCTACCCATGACACATGTCATTCATCTCTTAATTCATACACTACCTACCCCTTTCATTATTTTATTATTTCCTTTACCTACCCTCTAATCATAGCCGACCTCCTCTTACACCTCTCAATCTTAACCCTCCATTTCATATTGTGTCTTCTATTTAAGAAGATGCTTTCTTCATTGTCAAACCCTAATCACTCATGTTAATGACCTAATCATTCATTCCTAATCAATCATCCTAATCATTCATTCCTAATCAATCATCCTAATCACTCAGCCTAATGATCATTTTGACTACACTACGATCCTACTTGCAACCACATTCCGTTCTTTGTTGAGCTCTTGTGCATATAAAATCTGAGAGCAAATATATCAAGCAAGATCAATGGAGATAGGAAGAATGGAGATCAAAACCCTATTGGACATGTGATGGTATAATCTTTGTGATTTCATTTGATTTGCATTGTCTTAGGTAATCTTCATATGTTATGGTGGATCTTTGTTGTTGTTAGGCTAGGGTTTTGTGGTTGGATTCATTTAGCCTTTCAATATTGTTATTATTGTTATCCATTTTCACCATAAACAAAAGGATCAAGTTCCTGAGAACTGATCAAGGAGGGGAATTCACTTCTAGTGAATTCAACAAGTACTATGAAGAACATGGCATCAAGAGGCAATTATATGCCCCCCGGACTCCACAACATAATGGCCTTGCAAAGAGGAATAACTAGTCTGTGGTTGAAGTAGCTAAAACCATGTTGATTCAAGGAAAGCTAGCTCACACCTTTTGGAGAGAAGCAGTGAGCACTGCAGTCTACACAATGAACCGGGTACTCATCAAGAAAGGTAAGGATAAAACTCCTTATGAGTATTGGACTGGTAAGACACCTGTGGTTAACTACTTTAGAGTGTTTGGTAGAAAATGTTACATCAAGAGGAATGAACACCAGAGCAAATTTGATGTGAATTGTGATGAGGGAATATTCCTAGGATATTCCACCAAGAGCAAAGCTCTCATGTGTTTCAATAATATGACTCAGAGAATTATGGAATGCATCAATGTAAGAGTTGATGAAACCTTTAAGAAAACTCAGGAAACCGATAGTGAGCAAGTGGTAAACGAACCACTTGCAACCTTCTGGGAACTAGTTGTTAATCAACCAAGTACTAGTAATAGTGGTCCTACACTGGAATATTTAGATGCTCATACTGATGGAGATTAGGATGAACAAACAAAAAAAGAGGAATCTATCAAGACCATTCCTCGATATGTCAAGCTGAATTGTGATCCTAAGCAAATTATAGGAGATAACTATGCAGGAATCCTTACAAGAAGAAAGGTTAGAGAAAACTCATGTATGACCTCTAAATTTGAGCCTAAAACATTCAAAGAGGTACATAAAGATGAAGACTGGATCAAGGCAATGGAAGAGGAACTTGACGAGATAGAGAAAAATGGTACATTGTCTTTGGTACCTAGACCAGAGCATAAAAATGTCATTGGTACTAAATGGGTGTTCAGAAATAAGCTGAATGAGGATGGCATAGTGATCAGGAACAAAGCCAGATTAGTGTACAAAGGATATGCTCAAGAAGAAGGAGAAGACTATGGAGAAACCTTTGCTCTTGTAGCCAGATTGGAAGGAGTCTGTATGCTTCTTGCATATACAGCTTTTAAAGGTTTCAAAGTATATCAAATGGATGTAAAATCTGCATTCCTAAATGGTGTACTTGAAGAGGAGGTGTATATAGAGCAACCAGATGGGTTTGCCCTATCTGAATATAGTGACATGGTGTGTTGGCTACATAAAGCCTTATATGGTCTAAAGCAAGCACGTAGAGCATGGTATGAACGCTTGCATTCCCATATTGTGAAGATTGGATTTGAGAGACCAAGTGAAGATAGCAATATCTACTTGAAGTCTAAAGGAGATCAAATCTTGATCTGTGAGGTATTTGTTGATAAAATTATCTTTGGTGGAGATGACAAGATGATTCATGAGTTTGTAGATGAGATGAAGAAAGAGTTTGAAATGTCTCTCATAGGGGAGATTAAATTCTTCATTGGAGTGCAGATCCAGCAGATGAAGGATGGAATCTTTATCACTCAGTCCAAGTATGTCAAAGAGGTGTTGACGACCTCTGGCATGGAAGATAGCAATTGGTACTCCAATGGTGACCGGTTGTAAACTATCTAAAGAAGATGACTCAGAATTGGTTGATGAGAAGGAATACCAATCAATGATTGGTAAGTTGCATTATGTAGTTCATAGCAGACCAGATATTGCACATACAGTTGCCATTACTAGAAGATTCTAGAAAAGCCCAAGAGAATCTCACTTGGTTGTAGTCAAGCAGATTCTTATGTATATGAAGGGAACTATTGACTATGGATTGTGGTATCCTTATAGCAAGGATTTTAACTTGAAAGTGTTCATAGATGCTGATTGGGCTGGTAATATAGATGACCGGAAGAGCACAACTAGTGGTGAATTCTTCCTCGGTGGTATACTAGTCTCATGGATGAGTAAGAAGTAGAGTTGTATCTCTCAATCTAGAGTGGAAGCAGAGTATGTTGCAGCTTTCATGAACTGCACTCAGACAATTTTGATGAAGCATGTACTAAATGGCTTCAAAGTTCTTGTATCTGAACTGGTAAGTATATTTTGTGACAATACTAGTGCAATTAATATCTCCATGAATCTTATTTTACATTCTAGAACCAAGCACTTTGAGCTTAAGTATCATTTCTTAAGGGAAAAGGTTCAGAACAAAGAGATTGCACTGGAACATGTTTCCAGAGAGGAGCAGTTAGCAGACATATTCACCAAGCCTCTCCCAAAGACTACATTTATGCACTTAAGAGGTGAATTAGGGGTGTTACCCCTTTAGGAGGTAAACTAAAAGCATATGCTCCACATCAATCAGGTAGTGTATAGTCAAATTTATTTTAGATTGATGTGTTGAAGGATGCTACTCCTTAGGGGGAGCAGCACAATGGAACAGGGAAGCCTGTGCCTCCACTTTGGCATTGTTGTCAAAAGGGGAGAAGATGTGAAGTGGAGAAGATATCTGTAGAAAATGGGGAGAAGATGTGAAGCGGAGAAGATATCTTTGTTTATTGCCATCAATGCCGAAGGGGGAGATTGTTGGCATTATGTGAACTGGTATGTGGACATAATGATATTGTATATTGTAATTGATGTATGCTGAAGAAGTGAGAACTGACATATGAGAGAACCGGTAGAACACTATGAACCGGCATTAGTGTCAAAGTGAAGCGGTGTGCTTGTTCAAGATGAGCCGACATATGGTTATGGGAACTGACACATGGAAGCATTATATGACTATCGGTTGGTAGTCTCAACTTCAGGGTTTCTGGTTTAAGTGCTTCAAGCCTTTGTGGCTCAACCAGTAACATTGTGTGATGAGTTAGCATTGTAATGAAGAATAGATCATGTTGCCATGTCAGCCTTGTGTGCATGAAGGATCTTGCATGAGGAGATTGTTCCTATCTACCTCGAGAATGTGCGAAGTTTGTAAAATGGTGATAACGTGTGATGGGTTATCAGCCACCATGAAATCGGTGAAAATGGATGATGGAGAATGTCTTGAGATTGGATCAAGACTGTTGCAATTAATGGAGTGTTCTCAATGGTCAAGATTGAACCATTTGAATTCCTTAACCTAATAGGTTTAGGGTTTAGGGTTTATGCTACCAGCCTATCTGCTTTCCTATAAGGTTGATGTTGTGTCTCTTTCTGAGGTTGTTGGAAAAAGTTGTATGTGTGTATCCAAGAGAAGGGATACATGATTCTTGCTAGACCAAAAGAAGAGAAGTGATACCTGCAGAGTGTATTTGCAGAAGGTGAAGAGGAGCTTAAGTGGATCTGCATTAGCATTGAGTGTTGTTACCAGATCATTGTAATACCTGTTGATCTATAACCACCTCAACAGTTGGGAAATCCCTTAATAGGGTAGCCTTAACTAGCTTGCAGTAAATCCTTTAACAGGTTAATTCAAAGCTATTGAGTTTGAAATCCTTTAGCTATTGAGTTCTTGAAATCCTCTAACAAGGTAACCTTTAACAGGGTTTAACCCTTGATCGGGTATTGTTGTCATCCCTTAACCAGGTGATCTCTAACAGGATCAGTTCCTAGCAGAACCTTTTGTAATGTCTCTAACCGGACAAGGCTCCTAATAGAGTGAACTTCTAAAGAGTTCAAAAATAGCTTGTGGGTATTCATCCCCACTGTGGTTTTTTCCCAGTTGGGTTTCCACGTGAAAAATATGTGTGTCATGTGTGATGCTATTATCTTGTGATGCTTTGCTATTGTCTGTCAAGCATATAATGGTTCTGTGTTTTATGCCTGTCAATAAAACATGTTGAACTAGCTGTTATTATGATTTGATGGTAGATTACCTGTTTATGCATAAGGGAGAAATGGTAAGGCAGTCTTGAGTTGAGTGAAAAGCTAAGTGAGTAACTGGTTAATACTTGTCTCAGTCAGTCTTAGCTTTATCGGCACTCTGTTTCAAACTGGTGTCACTGTTTGCCAGTCATTTGAAAGTATTTGGTGTGAGACTAGTTTAGGACTATATTTTTGTCTCTACTAATTCACCCCCCTCTTAGTACCAAGTTAGTACTATCAGTTCATGATTGAGTTATCAGCTTCAAGTGCATGAAATCAAGGTTATGCACTAGATCGACTGAGAAGGCATGTTGGGATGCCAGTGCATTTGAAGAGTGATGAGTTTGTCACTTTAACAAACCAATTGTAATATGGTCCAAGCTGATCAGGGAGAAGGTGAGGCTGATCAGGGAGAAGGCGAGGCTGATCCGATCTAGTCAGAGGAAAATGGCTGGATTGAAGATAGTCCATTGAAGGTTGATGACATGGTGTCATCAAGAGTGTTTATTGGTATGTAAGCCCACCGGTAATATGGACAAGTTGTAGATGCAAAAGATTTCCCACTTAATGAGAATGAGAATTCTATGGATACACATGTTCGGTGACTGGTTAAGGTGTACCACCGTCAGTTCAACAAAGTACAAACATGAAGGTTAACCGGTAAAGTGTGAGATACTAGCAGGGTTAGAAAACTAGCAGAAAAGAAGAATCAGTTGAGTGGTTGGTCAATGATCCCGTTCATACCAATAGAGATGATCTAGCAAAGGTGGAGGTCAACGTGGATGCCACGTAGAGATAAAGTGGCAAGCTTGTAGAGGTTGGTGAAGTGCCATGTAGGGATAGGTGTTTCTAAAGGTGTGCATTTAATATAGATCTCATGATTTGTGGATCAGATAAGAGGAGTGTGAATTGAGGAAGAATGAACGATAGAGAAAAATCAGGGAGTTGATGGCACCTAAATTGAAGTAAGAAAATAATATTGTGAGAAGACCTCGAGAAGGAAACAACAAAAATATTAATGGTGTTTTCACAAATGCAGGTCGAGATATAGGGTAGTGGTTGCTATGTATAGAAAATGCATATTGGAAAGCATGTTAATGGTGGTGATGTGCTAACAACTATCTAGGGGATCAGATCAGATAAGATCTTATTGGATTTGGTTTGCCTTGAGGTTGATGAGGAAACCCTAACTGCCTGTGATTTGAATTAACTTTTGGTGGGAAAACCAAGTTATGAATAAGGAAGCCAAAATCATTAAAGGTTATTGTTGGATGGGAGAATATAGAGCTACTACAAAGTGATTGATTGTTTCATGAGAGAGTTAGATAAGTTAGAGAGAAAATAGTAGAAGATAACAGAGACTGGGGGAGTGAAGGTTAAACCGGTGATAGGGTTTAATAGAGGGTTAATAGGTATGGTTTGAGAAATCGGTAAAGCAGCTAGACTGCATCATAGGTTATAACTGGTAGGTGCTTTTACTAGTAGGAAGACAATGGAGCATACTGAATAGCAGAGTAGTGAGGAGGAGAACTAGTAAAGAAAGAAGAAGGGTAGAGGTGAACAGATAGAGTTTGTTGGCAATGCAGCAACAGATGAGAGAAACAAAAGAGTGAACCGATGGAGCAAAGAAGGTTTATCACTGATAGAAAGAAGTTATGTGCAGAGGTTGCAAAACTCTTTTGTAACTAGGATATTACTTTTGTATTTGAATGTTCATTGTGTTCACTAAGTTGTAGCTCAGTGCAAGGGTTGTAGCTCCTTTGGGTTGTAGCCCATAAATAAATTAGGGGTTGGTGCTCATTGGGTTGGTGCTCCTTGGATTGGTGCCCTAAATGTTGTAATAGAGATTCATTATGAGGCTGGATTGGAGTAGTAGACTCCATTAGTATTTCTCATTGAGGTTTTTCCCATCTTGGGTTTTCCTCATACATACTGGTGTTATGTGATGTCCCTCTTGTGTGAATGCATTTGTGTTTAGTCTCCTCACTAACCGGTAAGTTTGCATTTAGATAGATCTGTTAATTGGTATACTCACATAAGGATAGTTAAAAGGGAAAGTTTGAGAACCACTGAATCACCCCCCTCTTAGTGGTGCATTGTGTCTAACAATTGGTATTAGAGCCTAGGTACCTTGTTTATCAAGCTTTCTCTTACTTGGCTAGATTCTGGCTTAAGGACACAATGGTATGTTTAGTGTCAATCCATGCTCTAGTTTTTGATGGTTCAAACTATTCTATTTGGAGTTGTAGAATGGAAGTCTACTTGTCTTCTCTAGGGTTTGATGTATGGATGTCATTTGTTAATGGTCTCCTTAGGAATGTCTATCCTCCCATTGGCTCTAAAGAAGAAAGAAGATGCATGCACAATGAAGAAGCTATGAAGGCTATATTCAGTGGGATTGCCGGTGATGTCTCCTCATAGGTGGATAAGTGTAGATCTGCAAAGAGTCTATGGGATAGACTAAAGAATCTTTATGGAAATGAACCCTACACCACTGGATCAGTTTGTGAGAGTGAGAAGAACAATGCAACAGATGCATGTACAAATGACAAAGGGAGATCAATTTGTTGTAATAGCAATAGTGATGAGGAGACTCATCTCTTCATGACCCTTGAGTATCACACATCAAAAGGGGATAGTATAGATAGATCCCACTAGTATGATGTGTTTGGTGGTGATAATGAATAAGATGAAGAAGAAGGAGATAAGGTAGATAGATCTGTCCAACTAGATCTATTTGATAGTGAAGGTGAAGAAGAGGATGAGGTAGAAATTGATCTTGGAGGAGAGCTTGTAAATGCACTAGAAGAACTCAGAAGAATAAGGAATGAATACAAGCTATTCAATAATGCTACCATTGTATAGAAGAACCGGTTGATAAAATGCTTTGAAGAGTCTGAGAAATGCATCTCAAAGTTGAAGTCCCAAGAAGAAGGTACCAAGGAGTGTCGATGTAAACATATAGCATCTGAGCTAGAGGTAAAGAATAAAGAATATCAGAAGCTTCTTGGAGAAATGGAGGTGCTCTGAAATGACCTTGAGAAATGTCAAGATGAGCTCAAGGTAAGAATCTGGTTTGATGGCAGTAGTGACACCTTGGACAAAATGTTGAAGAAGCAAAAGCATGCCAAGAACACACAAGGTTTAGGAAGCAGTGCCAGTGAATGCTCCACTAGCAAGAATGTCCCCCACAATGACATTCTGTTTGTCTCCTCAAATGGAGAAAACAAAGGTCAAAATTGCTGGCATTATACACTCAGATGAGAATAGTTGATGTTGTCATTGATGGAAACCAACTAGTAACATGGTTCATAGGTTACATCGGCAACATATATTATCTACCGGCATCGACAGGCACTACAAGATATTCAGACTGACATCCATTCTACATCGACATAAGATCTTACTAGTACTCCCGACCAACATGGAAATTATATTGTTTTGTATTATAATTATATTGTATAGCCGACATGATGTATTGTAAAGACTCATATATGTATGAGATCTTATAGGTCATTTTGTAAGTATGTATGGTATGTAAGAAAAGTAAGGATATGTAATTAGGTAATAAATATGAGAGCAAATATCTGTATATGCATTTTGATATAATTATTTTATGAGCAAATAAGAGAAGAGCAGAGCGAAGAAAGGTTTATGGCAGAGGTATTTGACAAAGCTTAAACTGGTACTGAATCCAACATTGCATATTCTCTTTTGAGTAGTACATTGTCATTGGATTTAATCATCCAATTGTGTAGTCAGTGTTACTCCTTTTTGTGATTGAGTAGTGAGCTCTAGGCTGTTGGCCTTCTGGCATGTGCAGGTCCATATTGTATAAGTAATATTTATTCATATTGGCCAGTGAGTAAATATTGTGGGTCACAAATCCCACCGAGGTTTTTCCCCTACCAGGTTTCCTTGCCAAAAATATCTCTGTTATGGTGTGCATTGATGGTTATATTGTTATTTCTCTTTATTGCATTATTGTTTGTTTACTGGTACATTTATTTGGGTTATAAAGTTGCAAACAATTTTAAATATTTAATCCATCATTTAGACACTGATTCACCACCCCCTCTCAGTGTCTTTGGGACTGATCAAGTATCTAACAATTGGTATTAGATCCTAGTCCTCTATTTACAGAAGCCTAATAGCTTGAGGAAGATTTTGAAACCGGTACTGGTGGAAAGTTTGAGACAACAATTGGAAGGAGCTCTTGAATATTTTGATGCAAAAAAAATAAAGAATATCAAACTGGAAGATGAACTCAGAAATGCTCGGGAATTTATCAAAGCACTTCAAGATAACCTAGTTATAGCAAAGAATAAGAGAAAAGAATTACACGTGTAATTGCAAAACTAAGATGATGAAGAAAAAGAAACTCTTAGAGATATTGCAGACAAATTGAGACAAGAGAATAGTAACATGAAGAATGAGATGCAAGATTTAACCATGAGACTATGTAAGGATATTGAAGATAGAAAGAGGAATGAGGAAGATTTGACTAGAAGACTTAATGAAAGATCTGATGAATCTCAAAGGCTTAGCTATGAAAATTATATGCTTAAAACATATTTGATTCACATGCAACATGACAAAGAGGAACTTTTGAGACAAGTAAGAACTTTGGAAGGTGAATTGGTCATTGCAAATGAATACAAAGACAAATTCAAGAAAAGTTCAGATAATCTTGATGATATGCTGAAAAGTCAGACACATGATGGAGAAACTGCTGGACTTGGATTTGAACATGGAGAAAGTTCCAGGACTGCAAACAATCATGATCACAGCAAACTGGTAAGGCAACCTAATGCTTATAAATTTAATGGAAAATGTTTTAATTGCAACAAATTTGGTCATAGAGAAAATTAGTGTAGATTTAGGAATAACTAGAATACAAACTCACCCACCGGTCAATGTTCCAAATGCAATAAAAATGGTTATAACTCAGAAAGTTACAAAATTAATGTGAAATGCTATGTTTGTGGTAGATTTGGACATTTATATAATTAATGCAGAAATCAAACCGATCAAGGTTATGGAAAGTCTATTCAGAGAAACAATGTAACTTGTTATCCATGTAACAAGATTGGGCATATTGCCAAATTTTTTAGAAGCAAGAATGTACAAGTGAACAATAAAGGATCTAATAACAAAGGCAAAGAAAAGGTAACTGAAATCAAGCAAGAATTTTTTAAACAATGGATTAGGAAGAGAGATCAGAGAAGTGATGAATCTGTCACTGCACCGACAGAATAGGGTAATCCTACATTGGCAGGAGATTCTTCATCTAACTAAGGAATAATCCTTAGGGGTAAGGCAACAAATTGAAAATCATGCATTTACCCTCAGTTGGTGTTAAGAAGTTATATTTCTTCTTTACCAACAAAAATGTGGAGTTTTCACTTCACCGATGAAGCATTTATTGCGGTTGTAAGTCTATTTTGGTTATTAAGGCATTATAACTTCTCATTTCAATCCACTAAACATCCTAGCATTTGAAGAGAGCGAAAGTGAGAAAAGCCATTCTAAAGGCAAAGAAGCAAAGGTCTTTTCAGAGCATTCAAGGATTTCACAGTTAGAAGGTATTTATCTTTCGCAATGGCATCTTCATCTTTTGTTCCTGAATTCATAGCAAACCCTACCATTATGGAAAACATTAAATGACCTAGACCCATTTTAAAGATCACTCCTATGATAGAAAAAGTGGAGGACTCTATTGGTACATTTTCTAAAATCTCGAAGGGAGTCATGTTTGTTGAAGACCCTAGGAATACATACATTGCAACATAGAAAGTTTAGGATCTAAAGATTTGATGAACATGTACATGAATGTAATCACTGACAAGAATGGGGTAGTGAAAATAGAACATAAGGTAGTTGAAGATTTAGGTTTCATAGACATCCTCCACATGCCATAATTTTTAGATGAAGCCGTCTGCTATGTCCTTAGCAGGGTTCACAAAAAATTTATGTAGTTGGACTCAATATTTAAGATTACCAAGGAAGCTATCAGAGCTGTTACTAGTTTACCCTCCACTGGTTCTAGACCTGACAAGAAGAAGAAAATCCCTAACAAGGAAGTTATGAGCTTAACTAGAGCTACATATGACAACTGGTCACTTAGGATCAATGATGTGTCTAGTTCATAATGTTAAATTTGCTAGCATGGTCATTGGCTATAAAGTTGGTCATACAAATAGGTTGAATTATGTGTCTAGTTCATGCATTCAAAGTGCACATGAGATGATATTGAACAATGCAAAGATTGATATTTGTGAATGGTTAAAGGATGAACTGTTAGAGAATTTGCATAAGATCAAAGGTGATCAGAAAGGAACCTTCAAATTTGGAAATCTGATAGTATTTTTAATGCTTTACTTTTTAAAAGAGATCCCCAGTATAGGACACAAGGATTTTTCCTATGATATTTTTGTTGGAAAATAGATAAAGGAGGCAATCACTAGTATGGGAGATAACAGTGATGATTTGGTTAAAGATTACTTGAAGAATTTCTAAACTAAAATGAAATAGAGGGAAAGGATTCCACAAAGTATCGTAGATAAATATGACAAACAAATATGCTTTGTAGTGAAAAGAGATGAAACCTAGATGGAAGCAGTTAGATCTAGAACTGTATGGATTACTGAAATGGGATATGTGGTGGACTCTCACATCTTGGATTCATATACTAAAATAATCCTAGATGCTCCACCAGAACCAATAGAAGAAATATTTAGTAATGTTGAAACCATTGAAAGTGGTGTTTCTATGATGAAGCAGAAGAAGAAAAGAGATAAATTTATGAAAGATACTTCTAAAATGGTAAAGGATGTTACAAAAGGTTTGATGAATCTTAGCGTTATTATTGCTAGTGTGACAGAAAGTCAATCACAGTAGATACTGGTAGCTCACATTTCCCCTATGGCTACTTCTTCTAATTTTGATGATGACATGGTAGCTGAATTCAAGAGAGTGGACATGAAGAAAATAAAACCCTCACCGACACTTGCTCCATCTCCCAAGAAGTCAAGGACACAAAGAAAGAAACAACAGGCTATAAGAGATCCCATTGGTTAGAAGAAGAAAGTGACTCCATAGAAGAAACAAGAACCTAAGGCACTGGATACACCAGAAGAGTTGATCAATAAAATCACACAAGAAGGTAACCTTAGTAATGTGAATAAAATTTATCATTCTTTCAAAGATTCGGATAAAGACACTATAGAAGAAAGTATTAATTTGTACCTAGACATATACAAGAAATTTCTTATTGAGGTTGTAGATGATCTACCAAATGACTTGTACTTGAAGTTAGAAGCTAAGAAAATGTTGGTAATGGAGTTAGACAAGAAATTAAAAGTAGAGGCTCTACTTGTTGTGCATCCTGTTGGCATTATGTGAACCATCATGGCATTATGTAAACTAGCATGAAGACATAATGATATTGTATGTTGTCACTGATGTCAATATGGGACATAGTGTGAACCGGCACGTGATAAGTGAAGAGAGAGGAACCGGCATATGTATGAACTAGTTTATATGCCAAAGTGAAGCGGCATATTTGTTCAAGGAAAGTGAAGTGACATATTTGTTCAAGGTGAACCGACATGTAGTTATGGGAACCGACACATGGAATCATTGTATGACTACCAGTTGGTAGGTAGCTTCCACTTCGGGGTTTCCGGTTGGAGTACCTCAAGTTTGTGTGACTCAATCGGTGATCTTTGTGTGATGAGTTAGCAGTATGATGAAGGACAGATAGTGTTGCCACGTAAGCTCTGTGTGCGTGAAGGATCTTGCATGAAGATGACTATTCCTATCTACCTCGGGAATGTGCGAAGTCTATCAAACGGTGATAACATGTGATGGGTTATCAACCGCCATGAAAACGATGGATAATGGATGATGGAGAATGTCTTGAGATCAATTCAAGATTGTTTCATTTAATGCAGCATGATTCAACAGTCAGGATCGAACCATTTGAATTGCTTAACCTAACAGGTTTAGGGTTTAGGGTTTTTGCTACCAACCTGTATGTTTCCTATAAGGTCAATGTTGGGTTTCTTTCTAAGGTTGTTGGCAAAAGTTATGAGTGTCTATCCAAGGAAAGTGATACATGATTCTTGCCAGACCAAAGGAGAGAAGAGATACTCACAAAGTAAATGTGCAGAAGGAAAAGAGGAGCCTAAACGGATCTGCATTAGCATTAAGTGTTGTTAACAGATCATTGCAATACCCGTTGATCTCTAACCACTTCAATAGTTGTAAAATCCCCTAACAAGGTAGCCTTAACTGGCTTGATTCAAAATCCCTTAAATCGGGTGGTCTTAACTGGCTTGTTTCAAATCCCTTAACTGGGTAACTCGAGGCTAATAAGTTCTGAGAAGCTAGAGAAGCTTAGGAGATCCTTTCAGCTACTGAGTTCTTGAAATCCTCTAAAAAGGTGACCCTACCAAGTTTAACCCTTAACCGGGTGATCCTTACCAGGATCGGTTCCTACCAGAACCTATTGTAATGTCCTTAACTAGACAAGGCTCCTAACAGAGCGGACTTCTAAAGAGTTCAAAAAGCAGCTTGTGGGTATTCATCCCCACCGTGGTTTTTCCCAGTTGGATTTCCACATGAAAAATATGTGTGTCATGTGAAATGCTTCTGTCTTGTGATGCTTTGTTTTACCTGTTAAGCACATGAAGGTTCTATGCTTTATGCCTGTCTATAAAACATATTGAACTCATTGTTGTGAAGATTTACTGGTCAAGTTTACTTGTTTATGCATGGGAATATAATGATACTGTAGTATTGAGCTAAGTGGAAAGCTTATTGAGTGACCGGTTCATGACTGATTGAGCTATACCAGATATTACAGGTTGCACTCTGCTTTACTGGTATCCCTATTTGTCAGTCATTTGGAGCATTTGCTATCAAACCGGTTTTTGACTGTATTTGTGTTTGTATTGGTTCACCCCCCCCTCTCAGTACTGGTTTGGTACTAGTGGTTCATCATTGACCTATCAATTGGTATCAGAGCCCTCCAGGTCCTCTGTGTTGTAAGCTTAACCACTTGAGGAAAAGATCCTAGTCAAATGATGAAGAGGGAAGGTCCAAAGTTTAACAGGGAAAATTTTGGTATATGGAAAGATAGGATGAAGATATTCATCAAAAGCATGGGTGTTCAACACTAGAGTTATGTTGAAAATGTATATGTTTTTCCTACTGATACTCTCACCGATGACCAAAAGAGAGAGATACAAGAAAATGGGCAAGTCATGGAAGCCCTCATCAGTAGCCTATCCGACATTGAATTTATTGATGTTCAGGACAAGGCAAATCCCAAAGAGGTATGGGATGCTCTTTAAAATATCTATGGTGGTGATAAGCATGTAAAATAGGCTAAGGAAGAGAGCTTGAGAGGAAAGTTTGAAGACATGCGGATGATTGAAGGGGAGACCATTCAGCAGTATGGAATAAGAATCAAAATAGTTGTTGGAGAAATAAAGAGTGCAGGTGGCAAAATAGAAGATTCCACTATGGTAAGCAAAGTCCTGAGATCCCTGTTGTCGGTCTATGCAATAAGGGTTGCTGCTATTCAGGAGCTGAGATCAATAGACAAGTCTAAGGCATCCTTGGATTCCATCATAGCCAAGTTGACAGCCTATGAGATGAATAGTTTTGATGGTAGTGTTCAAAAGATATAATCAGCTTTTAAAGCTTCTGCTATAGCATCCAGAAAAGGAAAAGAGGCTAGCACTAGTGGGGAACCTAATCAAAATAGAGAAATGAAGGATGAAAAGTTTCTGATGGAATTTGAAGCTCTTCTTGCCAGGAGATTTCCAAAAGGGACTGGTAAATACAATGGTAAGCATCCTTTGAAATGTTTCTCCTGTAACTACATAGGACATATTGTTATGAACTATCCTAATAGTGACAAAAAGGATATACCAGAAAGGTTCAAGAAATTCAAAGGAGGAAACCAGAGAAATTGTTTTGTGGCAGTTGATGAAGGTGTCACAGATGAGGAATCAGAAGATGAAGAGAATGAAGACATTGTGTTTATTGTTGTAAAGGAAGATGTGGCAGACAAGAAGGTTCTTGTCTCCCGGTTTGATGATTCCAATGAGTGGATCATTGACAGTGGCTATTCTCACCAAATGACTAGTGACCGGAGCAAGTTTCTATCCTTAGAGGAGTATGATGGTGGTGTGGTTAGCTTTGGCAATGATGCACCATGCATGGTCAAAGGCAGAGGGTCCATCTCCTTGAATAGAAAGAGTAGTGCTGACAATGTGTACTGGGTTGATGGTCTCAGACACAACCTTCTAAGTGTTGCCCAGCCAAATGGCAATGGTCTCACTCTGCAATTCAAGAATGGAGTTTTCAGAATCAAAGGTAAAGATGGTAAATTGGTAGCCACTGGCATGCAGACTAAAGGTAACCTATTTCATCTGAATGCAAATATAAGTACATGTCTTATGGCTAAGATTGATGATAGCTAGATATGGCATAGGAGATTCTACCATGTGAACTTTGATAACATTGTGAAGGCTAGTAAGATCAAGGAAGTTAGAGGGTTGCCGGTGCTGAGAAAACTGGATAATACCTTGTGTAGAGAATGTCAATTGGGGAAAATGTCTTCCTCAACCTTTAAAGGTAAATCTTTCACTACTGACAACTTGCTTGATCTTGTGCATACTGATTTATGTGGTCCTATGAAAACTAGAAGTGTGCAAGGTGATAGGTACTTCATGATTCTCACTGATGACTGCTCAAGAATGATGTGGGTCACATTCTTGAAAGATAAGTCTGAAGCTTTTGGAAAATTCAAAGCTTTCAGAGCATTAGTGGAGAAGGAAAGCAGTAAAAGGATCAAATGTCTCAGAGCTGATCAAGGAGGGGAATTCACTTCCAGTGAATTCAACAAGTATTGTGAAGAATTTGGCATCAAGAGACAGTTGTCTACCCCCCAGACTCCACAGCAGAATGGCCTAGCAGAAAGGAATAACTGGACTATGGTTGAAGCAGCTAGAACCATGTTGATCCAAGGAAAGGTTGCTCACACCTTTTGGAGAGAAGCAGTGAGCACTGCAGTCTACACTATGAACCAGGTACTCATCAAAAAGGGTAAGGACAAAACTCCTTATGCATATTAGACCGGTAAGACACCTATGGTTAACTACTTTAAGGTATTTGGTAGCAAATGTTACATCAAGAGGAGTGAACATCAAGGCAAATTTGAAGCTAAATGTGATGAAGGAATATTTCTAGGATATTCCACCAAGAGGAAAGATTTCAAGTGCTACAACAGTAGGACTCCGAGAATTATGGAAAGCATCAATGTAAGAGTTGATGAATCCTCTGAGAAGGTTGAGGAAACTGGCAATGTGGATGATCGGAAGAGCACAACCGGTGGTGCATTCTTTCTCGGTGGTAGACTGGTCTCATGGATGAGTAAAAATCAGAGTTGTATCTCTCAGTCTATAGCAGAAGTGGAGTATGTTGCAACTTTCATGAACTGCACTCAGACAATCTGGATGAAGCATGTACTGGAAGGCTTCAAGATCCCTGTATCTGAACCGGTAAGTATATTCTATGATAACACAAGTGCTATCAATATATCAAAGAATCTGGTTTTACATTCTAGAACCATGCATTTTGAGCTTAAGTATCATTTCTTGAGGGAAAAGGTTTAGAATAAAGAAATTGCATTGGAGCATGTGTCCAGTAAGGAACAGTTAGCAGACATATTCACCAAGCCTCTCCTAAAGACAACTTTTGTGCATTTGAGAGGTGAATTAGGGGTATTACCCCTTTAGAAGGTGAACTAAAAGTGATTGTTCCACATCAGTCACGTACTAGAAAGACAAAGTTTTGATTGATTGGTGTGTTGAAGGATGCTACTCCTCAGGGGGAGCAGCATGATGGAACAGTGATGATTGTACCTCTACTTTGGCATTGTTGTCAAAGGGGGAGAAGGAGTGAAGCAAAAAGATATCTGCAGCAAATGGGGAGAAGATGTGAAGCAGAGAAGATATCTTTTGTATATTGCCATCAATGCCAAAGGGGGAGATTGTTGGCATTATGTGAACCAGCATGGCATTATGTAAACCGACATGAAGACATAATGATATTGTATGTTGTCATTGATGTCAATATGGGACATAGTGTGAACCGACACATGTGATAAGTGAAGAGAGAGGAACCAGCATATTTATGAACCGGTTTATATGCCAAAGTGAAGCGGCATATTTGTTCAAGGTGAACCGACATGTAGTTATGGGAAGCGACACATGGAAGCATTGTATGACTACCAGTTGGTAGGTAGCTTCCACTTTGGGGTTTTTGGTTGGAGTACCTCAAGTCTGTGTGACTCAATTGGTGATCTTTGTGTGATGAGTTAGTAGTATGATGAAGGATAGATCATGTTGCCATGTAAGCTCTATGTGCATGAAGGATCTTGCATGAAGATGACTATTCCTATCTACCTCGGGAATGTGCAAAGTCTATCAAACGGTGATAACACGTGATGGGTTATCAACCGCCATGAAAATGATGGATAATGGATGATGGAGAATGTCTTGAGATCAATTCAAGATTGTTTCATTTAATGCAGCATGATTCAACGGTCAGGATTGAACCATTTGAATTGCTTAACCTAACAGGTTTAGGGTTTAGGGTTTTTGCTACCGACCTGTATGTTTCCTATAAGGTCAATGTTTGGTTTCTTTCTAAGGTTGTTGGAAAAAGTTATGAGTGTCTATCCAAGGAAAGTGATACGTGATTCTTGCCAGACTAAAGGAGAGAAGAGATACTTGCAAAGTAAATGTGTAGAAGGAAAAGAGGAGCCTAAATGGATCTACATTAGCATTAAGTGTTGTTAATAGATCATTGCAATACCTGTTGATCTCTAACCACTTCAACAGTTGTAAAATCCCCTAACAGGGTAGCCTTAACTGGCTTGATTCAAAATCCCTTAAATCAGGTGGTCTTAACTGACTTGTTTCAAATCCCTTAACCGGGTAACTCGAGGCTAATGAGTTATGAGAAGCTAGAGAAGCTTAGGAGATCCTTTTAGCTATTGAGTTCTTGAAATTCTCTAACAAGGTGACCCTACCAAGTTTAACCCTTAACCGGGTGATCCTTAACAGGATCAGTTCCTACCAGAACCTATTGTAATTTCCTTAACTAGACAAGGCTCCTAACAGAGTGGACTTCTAAAGAGTTCAAAAAATAGCTTGTGGGTATTCATCCCCACCGTGGTTTTTCCCAGTTGGGTTTCCACATGAAAAATATGTGTGTCATGTGAAATGCTTCTATCTTGTGATGCTTTGTTTTACATATTAAGCACATGAAGGTTCTATGTTTTATGCCTATCTATAAAACATATTGAACTCATTGTTGTGAAGATCTGATGGTCAAGTTTATTGGTTTATGCATGGGAATATAATGATACTATATTATTGAGCTAAGAGGAAAGCTTATTGAGTGATCGGTTCATGACTGATTGAGCTATACCGGATGTTACCGATTGCACTCTGCTTCATTGGTATCCTTGTTTGTCAGTCATTTGGAGCATTTGCTATCAAACTAGTTTATGACTGTATTTGTGTTTGTACTGATTCACCCCCCCCTCTCAGTACCGATTTGGTACTAGTGGTTCATCATTGACCTATCACATCCTCTTAACTCCAAACAGGAAATTGATGACTTAATATTGGAAGCAAATAGAATGTTACAAGTTAGGGTTGCCCTTGCACCAAAAGATCGACCTGTCAATGCCCGATACAACCACTAGACTTATAGAATCCATAGGAGGTTGTTAAACCATATCATGAATCCCTAGGAGGGATGTTGGCCCACTGCCAACAATCCCCCTCCCAGAGTCATTCGTTGTGGCCTACGTGATTCGAACCTGTGACCAAGCTCTGATACCACTTGCTACAAGCTAGGGTTTCCATTGCACCAAAAGATTGACCTGTCAATGCCCGATAAAACCACTAGACTTATAGAATCCACAAGAGGCTGTTAAACCATGTCGCGAATCCATGTGAGGGATGTTGGCCCACTACCAACATAGAATAGTTTTTGTGAGTTGTCATTGGTAGGTTAGTCTTATGGAAAGCAAAGTGAAAGAAATAGTAGATGAAATGACAAATAAGTGGGATATATTTTTTGTGGAAAGAGAGAAGAAATAAGAGAAGGATATACATAAAATAGACAAGTAATTTACAAAGGTATATCAGAAAGACAAAGGTAAAAGAAAAATTGGTAGTGTACCTAATATCATGGTCAATGATAACCTTCCTCCACTAGCATAGGACACGCCACCAATAACTACAAAGGCACCAACACAAAGTGAAAGTCAATCGGAAGAGAAGGCAAAGGAAATGACACAAGATGACACTAATCCAGAATCTAAAATTTTTTACCATGAATATGGACACACTAGATTTTAACATTGTCATGGATAAGGAAACTACTGAGGTTAAGACAATGGAAGCTGCAAATATTGAGATCTTTGAGTCACCAGTCAACATTGTTGACTCTCAGAACATTCAGATACTGGCTGAAGTTAAGGAACCTGATACCATCCCTGATGATACTCAAGTTAACACTGGAAAACCGATAGAAGCATAGGTAGAAGTAGAAGTAGAAGCAGAAGTAAAAGCACAAACTGAAATAGGTAAGAGACAAGAATAGAGTGTAGCTAAACCGACAATTAGCGAGGCATAAAGTAAGGATGATAGTAAGGATAAAAAAAATTGAAAAACAAAGTGAGCAAAAGGAAGAAACAGTGGATAAAGAAAAGGTCAATGATGGAAGCAAGATAGCAGAAGTGGTTAAGGAAACTAGAGATGAGAAGGAACCAACTGCAGAACCTCACATTGTGCCTGGCACTTCCACCATGGATTACAGACCTACTAATGTGATAGATGTACTTTTGGATTCCATAAAGAGGATAACAGATTGCAACGCCTTAGCATTTAAGGCCATTGATGATACATTACCTATTTTGAAAATGATTGCACCAGATTGTAAGATAGATCATATTTCTAGATCTTTAGGTAAATTGGACACATTGTCCAAATTCATTTCTTCAAATATTCTAACTATGGATAAAATTAATGAAGAGACTATTAAGGAAAGGGTGAACAAGGAGAAAGGTGAATTCTTTGATAAGAATATTAAGGATTGTACTGAACATATTGATTCTTTGTTACCGGCACTTAATTCCACTATTTTAGAATATAAAAAATTGTATAAGGAAGCATGCAAACCTCACAACCTAACAGAGGATATTGATGAGGAGATGAGGAAAACACAAAAAGAGATTGATGATATAGCAGATAACATGATAGGTTCTTTGGAACTTACTTCAATTTTTTATCAAGAAATGGCAGTTTTTTAAGAAAAGATTGAGAAATTAGAAAAGGAAAAAGCAAGGATAAGAATGATGGCCCCGGAGCTGAAAAATAAACTTGTTCCTAGATTGGACAATCTTTTAACTTAGAAGATTGAGATGTCTAAGGCAAAAATTCAAGGAGAAAGATCACCTGAGCAACAGATGCATTATCTGACCGATATGATCCAACAGACTGAAACCATTATTTCTGATAGCACTAAATTCATGTAAAGTCTTAATCTGATTTTGGTAGATATCTTTCAGATTGTACATAACCGGATATAGGCTTTGAGGTAAATTTTGATTCTTTTTTTGACATCCTTTGTCATTGATGTCAAAGGGGGAGTAGTAGTGTTGGAGAAAAATGTACAAAAGAGATCATTTTCTCAAGGGGAGCACTCTTATTTCTTGGATCAGTTTTGGACTTCATTTTTGGATTTTTCTCATGAGTGTTGCCATCAATGCCAAAGGGGGAGATTGTTGGCATTATACACTCATATGAGAATAGTTTATGTTGTCATTGATGACAACCAACTAGTAATATGGTTCACAAGTTACACTGGCAACAAATATCATCTCTTGACATTGGCAGGCACTACAGGATATTCACACCAGTATCCATTGTACACCGATAGAAGATCTTACTATTACTCCTAGTCGACATGGAAATTATATTGTATAGCTGACATGATGTATTGTAAAGACTCATATATGTATGAGATCTTATAGGTCATTTTGTAAGTATGCATGGTATGCAAGCGAACTAAGGATATGTAATTAGGTAATGAATATGAGAGTGAATATCTATATATTCATTTTAATGTAATTATTTTATGAATGAATAATAGTAGAGCAGAGTGAAGCAAGGTTTATGGAAGAGGTATTTGAAAGAGCTTAAACCAGTACTAAATCCAACACTGCAGATGTTATTTTGACCAGTACATTGTCATTGGATTTAACCATGCAATTGTGTAGTTAGTGTGACTCCTTTAGGTGATTGAGAAGTGAGCTCTAGGCTGTTGGCCTTCCTGCATGTGGAGGCCCCTATTGTATAAGTAATATTTATTCATATTGGCCAGTGAGTAAATATTGTGGGTCACAAATCCCACTAAGGTTTTTCCCCTACCAGCTTTCCTCACCAAAAATATTTGTGTTATGGTGTGCATTGATGGTTATATTGTTATTTCTCTTTATTGCATTATTGCTTGTTTACTGGTACATTAATTTGGGTTATAAAGTTGCAAACAAGTTTAAATATTTCATCCATCGGTTAGATACTGATTCACCCCCCCCCCCCTCTTGGTGTCTTTGGGGCTGATCAAGTATCTAACAAAACCTTCATAGTTAGAAATGCTCCCCAGAAGAAGGTTGATCTAAATACAATCGGTGAAGACTTGCTGACAAGAATGAAGACTAGTGCTACAAGAAGGAGGAACAATATAGATCCCAAAGGTAAAGGGAAGATGGTAGAAGATAGCTTCACCGGAAGAAAGAACATGAGAGGACAACAAAGAGGACCTCCTACTGGAAGAAGATAAGGAGATGCTACTATCCAAAAATCAAGACAAGTGTGGAGGAAGAAGGGATATGTTAGAAGACCTACATGGAATGGACAACCCTGGATCCATTCTCAGAGAAGAAGAAATGGAGATCCCAAACCGGTAAGATCACCTCATGTTTGGAAGATTAAATTTGTAAGTAATAAATC
This sequence comes from Cryptomeria japonica, assembly GCF_030272615.1. Taxonomy (NCBI): domain Eukaryota; kingdom Viridiplantae; phylum Streptophyta; class Pinopsida; order Cupressales; family Cupressaceae; genus Cryptomeria; species Cryptomeria japonica. The sequence continues at coordinate 605,178,800 of NC_081406.1, read as the reverse complement.
TCCTCTCTTCGGTTATTGCTTTGCATGTAATGGCTATGGCCATAGAGAAGAAGAATGTAGAAAGAGATCTATAAGGAACAATCTAGGATCTCATAGATTTCATGCATATGAGAAAAATGTATCCAGGAGTAGATACATGCATGTCCCCCCTCCCGATCATGCAAATATTATTTGTTATAACTGCAATGGATTAGGTCATAATTTTAAATGTAGGAAGAGGAACTTGCAGTCACATGGAAGCTAGTATGGAAACTATGCTCCAATTAGAAATGGACTTAAAACATATATGAGTTAGAGGCCTGCATGGAACTAAAGAAGAAATGTCTTTGCAGGAGCAAGAGGTCCATTGGTTTCAGTTGCTAGTCACAACAACATGACCAAGAGAAGAATGGTCAAACCAGTATGTCAAGAGATTCCCCAATCATGAAGTTGGGATGGATGCTATGTGCTACTATAGTACTACTTCCGGCTGTGAGGTAGAATCAAGAAATAAAAGGACCCATCAGCAGAAGAAGGAAAGACATGTTCCCAAGCCCAAAAATGTGAAGAAGAATGAGACGAAAAAGGTGTGGAGGAATAAGACCATGGACTGACACTATGAATTCAATGCACAGGTGATATATCCTAAGGCTTGGAGGAGATGAAAGATCTTAGGGGAGTAATACACTGAACTTATCATTCACCCCTCAGTGGAAGAGGACACATGGAAGGACAAGCTACTTGTGTTGTGGTTGCCTTGGCTACACACCTACATATCAGTGTTGGATCACTACTATTGTGTTAATGCATGACAAGATAACAATCAAAATCATATACAAGGTGAAAAAAAATGTTAGGAGTCACAGGAAGGTGCTCTGGTAGTGATGATGGACCGGTATAGGAAACCAGTATGTGCATGATGTTACCAGCATGAATGCTAACATGTACTTGTAGATTATGTAAGACAATAAGGTTGGAGATCATTGCAATAGACCCAGTAACATGGAATGGGAAGTTATGTCTCAGGTGTTGTTGATGAAGATGTTGAATGACATATGTTGGCTCGGTGGTTGATCATGCATGCTCGCATGTTTTTTAGCTAACCGGTTTTATCTATGACTTGATGATGACATTGTGTACATCCAGGATCATGTCATAGGCTGTGGTGAAATAATGGAGCTGAAAGATCATCAAATGATCACAGTTGCATAACTCAACTGGTATATAGTGAAGATTGGAACCCCAGTATTGGAATTGCGCAAAGATGAGGACCTGAGATGTATGACTCAAGGGGAGTTCAAGTGCTTATGATGCTGAGCCGACATGCTTGAACGTGTAAGTGTATTGACTGCCCAAACTGCAGATGATGGAAATCGTAGTAGGATTACCCAGGATAATTTCATGGTTATGGTTATCCACTTGTCATTTGGTTGGTTGTATTCATAGTATAATCACATTTGATTCTAAATAAATTTGGGATCAAACAGGAGGTGATGCAATTTGACCAACAGGTAAGTAGTATTCACTGACATATCTTTTTGCAATTAAGTGCTTTACACAATTTGCATCAGATTTGCATGCTCAATTGGTGTCAATTGATGGTTGAGTCCTCCATCTCAAGTGTTGTGACTTGAGAAAATGTGACAAGTGGTATCAAAGGAAGAGATGCATCAAATGATGATAAAGGTGGAGAAGGACTTCTGTCAGTGCCTAGTAGAAACATGGAGGAGTGAGACCCTGATAGTGCCATTTTCCATTGTTGTCAAAGGGGGAGAAGGATTTTGTAGTATACCACATACTACATGTCTGAGAATCCATTGGATCATACAAAGGGGGAGAGAGATTATGTAGTATGCAGGATACTACATGAGTTGATATCAATGCCAAAGGGGGAGTTTTTTGGCATTGTGTTGTCATTGATGTCAAACGGTATAGGATGACTACAAGTATGAGAGATGTATGTGCAACAGTGTCATGGAGGAGTACAAGATGAGATATCTTTGATATCACCTTATGTTATAGATCACCGATAAGGTAAGGAAAAGAATGAAATTCAGAGGAATGATCATTAGAGTCACTAGTACACAAGTTAATATTTGACTTGTGTGAATGAAATGGATAGGTTATCAGTACAATGTATCATCGGTAAGGAGAGTATTTCAACTAGTAAATGATATGTTGACATGAGTAGGATGCTTGGATGTTGTTTGTGATGAAGAGCTAGAAGGTTACCTAAATCACATCAATATTGAAGGAGAAGAATGAACAGGTCACTAGTGTGTTGTGTGGATGCAAAACAACAAGACTTCCACTAGATAAGCATTGAATTCACCATGTGAAGAGATGACTGATAGTGAATATGCCTACTATGGATCACATGTGCCTATTTGAAGATACTGTGCACAAACAAGGAGGCCACATAAGTGCATTGCAGGATGCAGATGACAACAAATCACTACCACTGGTAAGTGGACCTTATCTCCTAGTATGCATAGTGTGCATCATAGTTTTGTGAGATAAGAAAGAAGAGGTAAAGGCAGGTGTTTGAAGGCTCACACCAGATCTACTAGTAAATCAAAGGAATGCCTTAAGTGTATGAAATAAGGGTTATGCACTAGAACGACTGGGAAGGCATGTTGGGATGCCATTGTAGTTCAAGAGTGATGAGTTTGTCACTTTGAAAAACTGATTGTGATATGGTCTGAGTTGATTAGGGAGAAGGCGAGGATGAGTAGATGCACTTAGAGGAAATTGGCCAGATTGAAGATAGAGTCTATTGAAGGTTGATGACATGGTGTCATCAAGAGTGTTTACCAGTATGTAAGTCCATCAGTAATATGGACAAGGTGTAGAGGAAGAAGACTTCCCACTTGATGAGAATGGGAATGCTATGGATAGACATGTCTAGTGACCAGTTAAGGTGTACCACCAACAATTCAACAAAGTGCAGACATGAAGGTTAATTGGTAAAGTGTGAGATACCAGTAGGGTTAGTAAACCAGGAGAAAAGAAGAACCAGTTGAGTGGTTGGTCGATGATCCTATTCATACCGACAAAGATGATCTAGTAGAGGTGGAGGTCGATGTGGATGCCATGTAGAGATAAAGTGGCAAGCTCATAGAGGTTGGTGAAGTGCCATGTCAGGATAAGTGTTTCTACAAGTGTGCATTTAATATGGATCCCATGATTTGTGGATCGGATTAGAGGAGTGGGACTCAAGGTAGAATGAACAATAGAGAAAAATCAGGGAGTTGTTGGCACCTGCATTAAAGCAATAAAATCAGATTGTGAGAAGAGCTCGAGAAGGAAACAACAAAAATATTAATGGCATTTTGACAGATGCAGGTCGAGATATAGGGTTTTGGTTGCTAAGTTTATAAAATGTGTATTGGAAGGTGCATTAATGGCGGTGATGTCTAAACTACTATCTGGGGGAATAGATCGGATAAGATCTTATTGGATTTGGTTTTGCTCAAGGTTGATGAGGAAACCCTGACCACCTATGATTTGAATTGACTTTTGGCGGGAAAACCAGGTTATAAATAAGGAAGCCAAAATCATTGAAGGTTGTTGCTAGATGGGAGAAGATAGAGCTGCTTCGAATTGATTGAGTGCTACATGAGAGAGTTAGATCAGTTAGAGGAAAAATAGTAGAAGATAACAGAGACTGAGGGAGTGAAGGTTAAATCGGTGATAGGGTTTAACAAAGGGTTAATCAGTATGGTTTGAGCAATCAATAAAGTAGCTAGATTGCATCAAAGGAGATAACTGGTAGGTGCTTGTACCGACAGGAAGATAGAAGAGGATACTGAATAGTAGAGCAATGAGGAGGAGAACTATTAGAGCAAGAAGAAGGGTAGAGGTGAACTGGTAGAGTTTTTCGACAATGCAGCAATAGATGAGAGCAACAGAAGAGTGAACTCGTGGAGAAGAGAAGGTGTCTCACTGACAAAAGGAACTTATGTGCAAAGGTTGCAAAACTCTTCTATAAATAGGATATTACTTTTGTATTTGAATGTTCATTGTGGTCACTGAGTTGTAGCTCAGTGCAGGGGTTGTATCTCCTTTGGGTTGTAGCCCATAAACAAATTAGGGGTTGGTACTCCTTGGTTTGGTGCCCTAAACATTGTAGCAGAGTTTCATTGTGAGGCTGGATTGGACCAGCAAACTCTAGCAACATTGCTCACTGAGGTTTTTCCCATCTTGGGTTTTCCTCGTACATATTGGTGTTATTTGATGTCCCTCTTGTGTGAATGCATTTGTGTTTAGTCTCCTCACTAACTAGTAAGTCTGCATTTAGTTATATCTATTAATCAGTTTACTCACATAAGGATAGTTAAAGGGAAAAGTTTGAGAACCACTGATTCACCCCCCTCTTAGTGGTGCATTGTATCTAACAGGAACAATATATCCCATAATAACACAAGGATTGGATTAATGGTTGATAGAGTGTTATTGATGTGGGAATGATATTGTTAATCGTATGATGATCCGATTAATACTGAGAGGGGGAGTGAATTAGTATTAATACCAATTAAAATTTTAAACCCCAAAACAAACTTATATTAGATCTGAGACTATTTATCAGAATATCTCAACTTCTTTTATCAGATCTAACAACCTCTTTATCATATTTTCTTAACACAATAATCAAATCATTTCCCACATCTATCAATTCTTCAACACTTAAGAAATCATATAAACTTGATCATTTACCAAATCATTATCCTTATCAATCAGATCAAACACTTTCTTTGTCAACTCTTATCCATATCGGTTGTTGGTAAATGCACACTCCAATGAGAAATTGTAGGTGATTGAAGGTTTTGTCATTGATGGCAACCTTGCAATCATATGACACTGGCAAGACACATATATCAGCACCGACACTGACAGACTGACTCTACACTGGCATAAAAAACACCAGCAGTGAAAGGAAGGATACCGACACCTTGGTCAACTTCAATTTTGTTTAAAATCTATTTTGTAATTAATTGTAAAATCATTATAAGTTGACATGGTGAGTTGTAATATGACTCATATATGTATGAGATCATTGTAGATCATTTTGTAATAAGGTGATAGGCGAAATTATGCAGACCTAATATGCGAATTATTGGTTAAGGGTTTATGTATGTAGCAGAGCTTAAACCGGTATTGAACCTAGCATAGCAGATGCTAATCTGAAGCAGTACAAGACATTGGATTTTTATAATCCTTTTGTAAGTCAGTGTGACTTTTTTTGTATTTGAGCAGTGAGCTCTAGGCACTTGGCCTTCTTGCATGTGCAGGCCCCTAATGTAAGAGTAATATTCCCTTATTGGCCAGTAAGCAAATATTGTGGGTCACAAATCCCACTGAGGTTTTTCCCACACCGGGTTTCCTCATTAAAATAATGTGTTATGGTGTGCTTCTTATGTTGGTTTTATTATTCTTAGTTACTGCATTATTTTTGGTTTACCGGTACATAGTTTTGATTTGATTTTCATGTTTTAAGTCAAGTAAATTGATATACTAGTTAGATACTAATTCATCCCCCCCTCTCAGTATATTTGGGTATCCTAACAATTGGTATAAGAGCCTGGTCCTCTATTTTCAAAAGCCTAACAACTTGAGGAAGATCTTGTCACTAGTAGAGATGGAAAACTTGAGAAAGCAATTGGAAACAACTCTTACAGACTATGATGCAGAAAAGGTGAAGAATATCAAACTTGAAGATGATCTAAAGGCTTCTTAGGATATTATTCAGGCACTTCAAGAAAATTTTACTATTGAAAGAAACAAGAGAAGAGAACTTTGTGAAAAGATGCAAAATGAGGAAAATGAAAAGGAAACTCTTAATGATCTGGTAAACAAGCTAAGACAAGAAATCAGTACAACAAAGAATGAGATGCAGGATATAACTATGAGATTCTGTAAAGAAATTGAAGAAATAAAGAAAAATGAAAAAGACTTGGTTAGAAGACTAAATGATGCTGGAAATGAAAAAACAAGACTCAACCATGAAAATGATATGTTGAAGATAGATCTAATGCACACACAAAATGACAGAACTGAACTCATGAGATAGAAAGGAATCTTGGAGAATGAACTGACTACTGCAAATCAACACAAGGAGACATTCAAGAAAAGTTTAGAAGAACTTGGTGACATGCTGAAGAATCAAAAACCTAATGGTGATACAAATGGCCTTGGCTTTGAAATTGGTGAAAGCTCCGGCATTGCAAACCATCATGATCACAACAAACTGGTAAGACAACCTACTACTTACAAATTTAATGGCAAATGCTTTAACTGTAACAAGTATGGTCATAGAGAAAATTAGTGCAGATCTAGAAATTATCCGAACACTAATACACCCACCGGTCAATATTCTAAATGCAACAAAGTTGGTCATAATTTAGAAAATTGCAGAATGAATGTAAGATGTTATGTTTGTGGAAGATTTGGACACTTATATAATCAATGCAGAACACATACTGACATAGGATATGGGAAAGCTATTCAGAAAAAAAAAATGTGACTTGTTATGCTTGTAACAAGATTGGAAATATTGCTAAATTTTGTAGAAGCAAGTCCTCACCAGCAAATAATAAAGGTCTGACTCTGAAAGGTAAAGAAAAAGTTGAAGAGGTAAAGCATGAATTCTCAAAACAATGGATTAGAAAGTTAGATCAGAATATTGATGGGAATACTCCTCCACCGGCAGAATAGAGTAACACTCCACCAGTAGGAGAATCTTCATCTAACTGAAGCAAATCTTTTGGGGGTTTAGCAACAAAATGAAAAACATGCTATTATTCCCTCGGTTGATGGTAAGAAGTTGAAATTACTTCTATACCAACATATGAGTTAAGTTGTGACTTAACCGGCAAGCATTAAATGTGGTAGTTGGAGAAAATAACATTATAAAGCAAGTGTTTTGGCTCCTTTTTCATTCACTAAGCATTCAAATCTTCGAGAGCGCGAAAATTCCTGAGCGAAGGCATTCTAAGTGAAGAAGTGAAGCAATCCATCAAATCATTCATCCTTAAGGAAGATTGAGGTATTTATAGCTATGGCATCTTCATCCACTCCTGAATTTATTGCAAACCCTACTATTGTTGAAGTTGTTAAGCGCCCTAGACCTGTATTCTAGCTAGTTCCTGAAGTTGCAAAGAAAGATGATAGCATAGGTGCATTCTCTCAAATCCCTAAAGGAGTAGTATATGCTGAAGACCCTAGGATGTATATACATTGTCATATTGAGGAATTAGGTGATGGTGAGATTAAAAACATGTTTAAAACCATGATTTGTGATGAATCTAGAAATGTCAAGCCTGGACATAAGATAGTAGAAACCATAGGTTTCACTAAAATTCTTAGTATCCCAAATTTTCCCAAGGATATCATAAGGATTGTGTTAAGCAGAGTACATGGTGAATTTTTCTGGTTGGACTCAATTCATAAAATCACAAAAGAAGAAGTAAAAGTTGTAACAGGGTTACCCTCCACTGATAACAAACCAGACAAAACAAAGAAGGTCTCAAATGACACAATGATAAACCTAACTGGTGTAACATTTGATAAGAGATCTCTAAGGGTAAACGATGTAAAGGATATAAATGTCAAATTTATCATTATGATCTTAGGTTATAAGGCTACACATGCAAATAGGTTAAACTTAGTTTCTAGCCTATGTATCAAGAGTGCCTATGATATGGTCAATGATAATGCAATGATAGATATATGTGAATAGCTTAAAGATGAGTTGATAGACAATTTGGGTAAGATCAAAAGAGATAAGAAAGGAACATTCAGATTTGGAAACCTACTTGTTTATTTGATGTTGTACATAACCAAACAAGTGCCTGATATTGGTGCTAGAGATTTTGGTTTTGACATACTGGTAGGAAAACAACTGTTAGATTTACTAAACAATATGGGAGAAAATAGGGAGAAAAACCTAAATGAGTATTTTCAAGCATTGAAGGCTTGAATGAAGACTAGAGTAAGACTGTCACAAGCTATTGTGGATAAGTATCATAAAGAAATCTATTTTGTGATCAAGAAAGATAAAATTTGGATGTAAGCAGCCATCCCTCAAACTATTTGGGTAACTAAAATGGGCTTTGAAATAGATGACAACATCATAGAAACATATGCAAAAGCCCTCCTTGAAGCTCCAAAGGAACCGGAAGAGGAAGTTTTTCAAAATGCTGAAACAATAGAAAGTGGAATTCAATCTAGAAAAAGGGTTAAGAAGGTTGAAGCAACCGTAAGGAAAGGAACCCAGTAGGCAAAGCCAATCAAGGAAGATGTTTTGAGACAAACTAGTATAAGTGAAAGTAAGTTGGAAGCACCTCAACTGGAAACTCATCTTTCACCGGTTGGAACCTCTTTTGAGAGTGATATATTGGCAGTATTTAAAAGGGTTGAAAGGAAAAGAAAACCCTCACTGACACCCTCTCCTACACCTAAAAGGACAAGACAAAAGCAACAGGCAGTAAGGCCTCCGGAGAAGAAAATGACTCATAAGAAGAAGAAGGTGAAATAGACTATTACTCCTCTAGACAAACTTCTTAGCGAAGTAACAAAGGATGGTAAGCTGAAAAACATCAACAAAATATACAACACACTATCAGCAGATGACAAGGAAAGTATAGAGAACAGTGTAATTTAACACTTAGATATATACAAGAAATTCTTAATGGAAGTTGTCGATGAAACTCCAAATGACTTGTATAGGAGATTAGAAGCTAGAAGATTAGCTATTGTTGAACTAGATAAAAAGATTAAGATTGAAAAATTACTGGTAGTGCATCCAGTTAACTCACTTGATGAAATAGACAAATTAATCAGTGAGGCTAACCGGATAGTATTTTCTACTGCTCATCGGCATGTAGCACTAATGGCTGGTAGAGTAAATGAAGTATCAGAGGAAACAACAGGTGGATGAGATATATTCTTTGTGGAAAAAGAAAAAGAGGAAGAATTACTTAGGCCTAAAACTATCAAAGTATATCAAAAGGACAAAGATAAGGCGAAAGGTAAGATAGGTGGACCACCAAGCCTAAAAATAAATGACAATATGCCCCCACCTCTTTCAGATACTCCACCGGTAGACACTACTGACAGACAACCGACCACAAAGAGTATGAAGACTTTGGTTGAAGATACAAATCCTGAATCATAAATTTTGTATACAATAAATATAGACACTCAGGAAGTTAATGTTGTGGTTGACAGAGAAACCATTGAGGATAAGGAGAAAAATGTGACTACTAAGTCACTGACTGCAGAGGTTGAGTTGAACATAGAAAAACCTTCACAGGCAGAGCAACCAATAGATACAACAAATAAACCATCTAAAGAACCGAAAAAGAAAAGTTCAAAGGTACAAACTGAGATTACATCTAAGAAACTGACAATTGAAAACTCAGAGAAACCTTTTGAGATACAGATAGAGAAACCAAAACTGGTACAGGTTGAAGCACAGGTTCAGACAGAGACAATGCCACCAGCCCAAACTGAAAAACATAAACCTTTGTTTGTATAAATGCAAACACGGACAGACCTACCAGAGGTCGAATCAAACAAGGTAATTACCACAACCGGTAGCATGGCTATTGTAAAGACTATTGGAAAAACATCTGGTACAACTATGGTAGAATTTAGACCTACTAATGTAATAGAGCTCCTGTTAGATTTAATAAAAAATATCACAGAATGCAATGCTCAAGCCTATAAGGCTATTGATGATACAATACCAATTCTTAAATTGATTTCACCAAAGTGCACAATTGATAATAAGGATTCTTTAGGTCAACTAGACACATTGTCTAAGTTCATCACCGACAACCTATTGAATATTGATCAAATAAATGAGGATACATTTAAGGAATGAATGATAAAAGAAAAAGAGAAATTCTTTGAGGATATTGTGAAAAATATCAAGGAAGAAATGGATACCCTTTTACCGGAACTTGGAGAAATAATTTATGACTTCAAGAAACTGTACAGGGACACTTGCAAAACAAATGTATTAATAGAGGATCTTGACAAGGAGATCAACAAAGCACAAGAGAAGATAAACATATTGCTGACAATCTGATAGGAGCATCAAATTCATTTTTGGAGTTAGAAAAGAAAATTGTGGAGCAAGAAGAGAAAATCAAGAAACTAGAGAATGACAAACAGGGAATAAAGGATAAGGCAAAGGACTTGAAATGCAGACTTATTCCAAGACTAGAATAACTTATTTCCTTGAGAAAAGAAATATCTGAGGCTCTGGTTCCTAGATTGAAGACACTGGAAGAGAAAATGCACATACTCACCGGTACAATGCAAAGAACACAAGAGGCAATAAAAGATAGCAAGATATTCAGCAATGGTATAAATTTGATCTTGACAGATATATTTCAGATTGCCCACTAGTTACAAGAATTCTGGCAGGACTCCACTGACACCAAATGACAACCTTTGTCATTGATGTCAAAGGGGGAGTAGTGGGATGAGAAAAATGGTCAGAAGAAAGAACAACATCTGCTCAAGGGGAGCATACATTTTTTTTGGCACACAATTTTGGTAAGACAATTTTGACAGACTATTTTTGGATATTATTTTGGACTCTTTTGATTTTTCTCATGAGTGTTGCCATCAATGCCAAAGGGGGAGATTGTTGGCAAATGCACACTCCAATGAGAAATTGTAGGTGATTGAAGGTTTTGTCATTGATGGCAACCTTGCAATCATATGACACCAGCAAGACAAAGATACTGACATGGGCACTGACAGACTGACTCTACACCAACATACAGAACACCGGTAGTGAAAGGGAGGATACCGGTACCTTGGCCGACTTCAATTTTGTTTAAAATGTATTTTGTAATTAATTGTAAAATCATTATAAGCCGACATGGCAAGTTGTAATATGAATCATATATGTATGAGATCATTGTAGATCATTTTGTAATAAGGTGATAGGAGAAATTATGTAGACCTAATATGCGAATTATTGGTTAAGGGTTTATGTATGTAGCAGAGCTTAAACCAGTACTGAACCTGGCATAGCATATGTTAATCTAAAGTAGTACAAGAAATTGGATTTTTATAATCCTTTTGTAAGTAAGTGTGACTTCTTTTGTATTTGACTAGTGAGCTCTAGGCACTTGGCCTTCCTGCATGTGTAGGCCCCTAATGTAAGAGTAATATTCCCTTATTGGATAGTAAGTGAATATTGTGGGTCACAAATCCCATCGAGGTTTTTCCCACACTGGGTTTCCTCGTTAAAATATTATGTTATGGTGTGCTTCTCATGTTGTTGTTATTATTCTTAGTTACTGCATTATTTCTGGTTTACTAGTACACAGTTTTGATATGATTTTCATGTTTTAAGTCAAGTAAATTGATATACCAGTTAGATACTGATTCACCCCCCCCTCTCAGTATCTTTGGGAATCCTAACATCGGTAACCTTTGATAAACCTCTGATAAAACATCATAATCGGTGTACTCAGAAATAGTACATGGAATGTAACATAAACAAGAACATCACATGAAAAATATTCCACACATGAACACCATAAATTTTGACATGGAAACCTAAAAAGGGAAAATACCATGGTTGGAGTTGGAACCCACAAATATTTATACTCTTTTAAAGTACACCTTGTTAGGATCTTACAATACACCTTGTTAGGAGAAGACCCTATTGGGAGTCACCCGGTTAAGGGATTTGCCTAGCAACCCAGTTAGCAGCTTGATGATCTATTAGGATCAACCTCGTGAGAGGATTTAGCACTCTTTTGAGAGATTCCCCATTAGGGGACTTAAATATTTAAGGCATGTTAGGACCTACTCGGTTAAGGAATTTAACTTGCTGCAACTGTTAGGGAATGACAGTGAATAAGTGATTTGTTACTTGCACTTCTCTGGTTGCTAAATCAGATCTAGTTATGCTCAACACTCTGCAACTCTCAGGAATATCTCACACTTCACTTGGATGGCTCAACACATAAGACCACTGACACCATAAACATCAACTATGTCATCTTAAATAGCCATATCAACTAGGTCGGCTACTAAACCCTAATTACATCATGAATTTATTATAAAAATCATAAGAGATCATCTTAGATCAATATAAAGATCATTATATTAAATTACAATGCAATATCAACCATTGGTTGATCAAAATCCATCATGAAAATCTGATCTATACTAAAGTCAAAACCTCAAAACAATCCACTAAGTGTTTAGTTGATTCCTAAGAAATTCTTCCTTGAAACATGCCAAAACAACAATCAAATAATTTAATGTGGGTTGTATTGTGTTACCACCTTCATGTAGACTCATCGTCAATCACTGTCATAACAAAAATCATTACCAGTTTGATGGTTTCTTCACCGGTCTTAAACCCTACTAAAACCTTAGCAAAACTTCATCGAAAATTTGAAACACGCCTTTCGAAAGTCATCACAATTTCTAGTTCTTGTCAGATACTCCTTTCCATGATATAAGTTCACATTTCAAACCACAAATCACCAATCATTGCTGATCACTCAATTCAATCAAAACATCTTTGCTTTACCAATTAAAGTCCTATTTCATAGACTTTAGTTCTATGATGGTAAATCTCGTCTTCCAGTAAGCCAAATCACTTAGATAAAAAAACAAAACATTAGGAACATGAGTAATCATCATTTGACATCAGTTGCCATCAATGGGAATGCAAATAACTGATCAAGTCATCTAATCACAAAATCTCAATCTCTTCATCACAAACAAACTTCTATCCTTTACCGGTGCAGTCATCCATCTTCAATTGCATCACCTCATCTATATCAATTATGCCAAATGCCAACATTCTCCCTCTTTGGCATTGATGGAAACACCAATCAGATATACAATCAGAGTACCATCATCATCTGCAAATTTCTTGCCAATATCACATCATCTGATGGTTCTCCTCCTTTTGTCTTCTCCCCCTTAACCAATGCTTCCCTCAATCTGATCTTCTGATCTTCAACTTCTCTCATGTCTTTTCTTCTCCCATATCTGATTTCTTTTCATCTCCCATATCTGATTTCTTTTCTTCTCCCCCTTTGACAACAATGCCAAAGGTGTAAATGCATCACTTGTCTTCAATTTTGTTGTTGTCTCTTCCATCATCTCTGCTAATAAAATCATAAAAATTATATCGTAGCATTAAATCAAAACTTCACATCAAACTTTCTCCCCTAAAGGAGTAGCATGCACCTTCATCAATCCTTACTGAAAGATAAACATGAAATCCATAGGATTTATGGATCTCCGTCATTCTAGTTCTTTTGGTGTAGGGGTCTAACCCCTAGTTTACCTCTAAGAAACTCAAAGGTAGCCTTTAGTAAGAGCTTAGTAAAGATATCAGCTAACTGATCTTTACTCTTCACATATTCTATTTTCACTTGTTTTTCTTGAACTATCTCCCTTAGGAAATGATACTTCAACTCAATGTGTTTGGTTCTAGAATGAAGTATAGGATTCTTATAAATATTTATTGCACTTGTATTATCACAATAGATAGTCACCGATTAAAAAATGTCTATCTTGAATCCTTCTAACACATGTCTCATCCATATTGCCTATGTGTAATTCATGGATGCAGCTACGTACTCTACTTCAACTATAGATTGAGAAACACATGTTTATTTCTTGCTCGTCCATGCCACTAATCTTCTACCAAGTATAAAAGCTCCATCGATTGTTCTTTTTCGATCATCCACATTAATTTCCCAATCAACATCAGTAAAGACATCCAAAGTAAACTCTCCTTTATAGGGATAGCATAAACCATAGTCTACTATGCCTTTGAGATACTGAAAAATTCTCTTCACAGCCACCATTTGACTCTCCTTAGGCTCTTTTCAAAATCTAGCCACTAATCCAACATCATGAGCAATATCCGGTCTGCTATGAACAACATAGTGTAGCTTGCCAATTATAGATCTGTACTCTTTTTCACTAATAGTAGGGGAATCATCTTGCTTTGACAACTTGCAACCTGTCACCATCTGTGTTCCTACCGGTTTGTAGTGCTTTATGTAATTTACACACCATGTCCTTATTAGCAGTGCCTGCTTTAGACCATATAGTGCTTTATGCAATTTACACACCATGTCCTTATTATCAGTCAAGAAAAATCCATCTGGTTGTTCAATGTATAATTCTTCTTCTAGAATTCCTTTCAGAAAGGCTGATATGACATCCATATGATAATCTTTGAATCCCTTATATGTAGCAAATGCCAGCAACATCCTTTTTCCTTCTAATCTAGCAACTGGTGCAATATTTCACCATAATCCTCACCTTCTTCTTGAGCATACCCTTTGCAGAATACCCTCACCTTGTTTCTTACAATTCTTCCTTCTTCATCCAGTTTATTCGTAAAGACCCATTTTGTTCCAATTACATTCTTATCCTTTGGTCTAGGAACAAGTGACCATGTCTGATTCTTCTCAATTTGATCTAATTCTTCATTCATTTCATTCACCCAATCATCATCTTGTAGTGCTTCCTTAACTGTCTTGGGTTCTATTGTAGAAATCAAACATGTTTTCTCTCAGATCTTTCTCCTAGTTTGCACACCTGCATTCTTATCACCAATTATTTTCTCTTGTGAATGGTTAAATCTAACATATCTAGGTATTTCCTGTGCTAGTTCTGCATCTTCTGCATCAGATTCTTCATTTTCTTCCTGACTATAATTGCTTACCGATTGAGCATCCAATTCTGCATTTGCCAGTTCTTTATTATTCTTTGCCTCTAGTTCAATGATCACAAATTTTTCCACATTATCATCCTTTTCAAGTTTTGATCTACTTGTACCTTTAGACTTACTAGATAGATCATCAACTTTACATTAACACTTTCAACATTTTTCTTAGTTCTCTTATTGTAACATTTATATGCCTTACTCTTAGAAGAGTAACCAAGAAAAATTTCCTCATCAGATTTTGCATCAAATTTCTACAACAGTACTAATCGCTTCTCTCCAAAACATTTTGGATACATCGCCCTATAATAACATGGATCTAGCAGCTTCAACTATTGTTTTGTTCATCCTTTCTACTATGTCATTTTGTTGTGGTGTCCTTGGAGAAGACATTTGTCTCTTGATACCCTGTTCATCACAATACTTAACAAATTCATCAGATGTGAATTCACCTCCTCGGTCTGATCTTAAACACTTCAGGTTCTTACTAGTTTCATTCTCAACCAGAGCCTTAAATGATTTAAATTTACTAAATTCTTTTGATTTCTTCTTCAAAAATGTCACTCACATCATTTTAGAATAGTCATCAGAGAAAATCATGAAATGCCTATCACCGTAATAACTCTTTGTTCTCATAGGGCCATAGAGATCAGTATGTACCAAATCTAAAATATTCTCAAAAGTACAATTATTTCTCTTGAAAGAAATAGAGATCATCTTACTGATTTGACAATCTTTGCATATCACACCATCTAGTTTGATAATTTGTGGCAATCCTCTTACAACACTTAACTTGCTTATCTTAACCAAATTATCAAAATTAACATGAAAATATATTTTATGCCATAACCAACTATCTTCCATTCTTGCAACCAAATAGCTATTAATATTACTATTCAAACAAAATAAGTTACCTCTAGTTTGCTTCCCGATAGCAATCAGTTCACCATTACCTCTAAGAATTCTATGTACTCCACTTTTAAACTCAAGAAAACAACCTTTATCATCAAGTTGATCAACACTTAAAAGATTTTTCTTAAGACCATCAACCCAAAACACATCATCAACATTACTCTTCCCATTTAGAGAAATTGAACCTTTACCTTTCACCATGCAAGGAGAGTTATTTACAAATCTAACAACACCTCCATCAAATTCATTAAGGGTTATGAACTTACTTTTATCTTTGGTCATGTGGTGTGAGAAACCACTATCTATAATCCATTCATCACTATTCTCCATATGAGATACTAGTGCCTTTTCATCTATCTATTCCTCCTTCATAACTACAAGCACAATTTCCTCATTGTCATCTTCATCTTTAGACTCTTCATCAGTCACACCTTCATCTACTGCAACATAATAATGTTTCTTTTCCTTTCCTTTGAATCTTCTAAAATTCTCTTTCTTATCAGTGTTAGGGCAATTAATGACAATATGACCAATTTTACTACAAGAGAAACACTTCAAAGGTAGCTTTCCTTTATACTTATCGGTGCCTCTTGGAAATCTTTTTGCTAACAGTGCCTCAAGTCTCATCACTTGATCTTCATTGTCTTCATTTCCCCGGTTACTTCCATGACTTGACCTGCACTCATGGTTTTGACATAAATCTTTTCCTAATCTATCAGATGAACTGGCAACAGAAGCTTTAAAGGAAGATTCAGTAGATTTTGTCACACTATTGTCAAAACTATTTAACTCAAAAGTTGTAAGCTTACCAATCAATGAATCAACAATTCCCTTATCCTTTGAAATAGATCTAAGTTATTGGATTGCATATACTCTTATAGCATACTAAGGTTGAAGAGGTCTAAGCATTTTCCTTACTATTGCATCATCTTCTATTTTACCTCCAACACTCTTTATGCTGCCAATAACCTCTTTGATTCTCTGACCATACTATGCAATATTTTCTCCTTCAAGCATTCTCATGTCATCAAAATTTCCTATCAAGCTTTCATCTTTGGCTCTTTGAACATGCTCATGTCCTCCATAGATTGAATCTAACTTTTCCCAAACCTCACCTACAGTTTCCAATCCTTGAACATCAATTCTGAAATAGATAAAGTACTTACAATAGCTTCTAGGGCTTGCATGTTATCTTGATGCTCTCTAAGTTCATCTGGTATCAAGGGTGTAGTAGTAGGAGCATCATATTTTGTTTCAACTTGCTTCCAATATTGTCACCAAGACCTTTGATGTAGATCTTCATTCTATCTTTCCAGATCTTGTAGTTATCCTTGTTGAACTTAGGACCCTCTTTCTTCATCATCTTGACTTCCTCAGAATCTTTTCCTCAAGCGGTTAGGCTTTCTTCACACAAAGGATGAAAGCTCTCATACCAATTGTTAATCATAAGAGGATCCAGTTAATACTGAGAGGGGGAGGCGAATCAGTATTAATACCAATTGAAACTTTAAACCCAAAAACAAACTTCTATCAGATTTGAAATCATTTTTCAGAATATCTCAACTTCTTTTATCAGATATAACAACCTCTTTATCATATTTTCTTAACACAATAATAAAATCATTTCCCACATCTATAAATTCTTTCACCACTTAAGCAATCATATAAACTTGATCATTTACCAACTCATTATCCTTATCAATCAGATCAAACACTTTCTCTGTCAACTCTTATCAATATCGATAACCTTTGATAAACCTCTGATAAAACATCATAACCGGTGTACTCAGAGATAATGCATGAAATGTATCATAAACAAGAACATCACATGAAAAAAATTCCACAAATGAACACCATAAGTTTTGATGTGGAAACCCAAATAGGGAAAAACCACGGTGGGAGTTGGCACCCACAAATATTTGTACTCTTTTGAAGTACGCCTTGTTAGGAGCTTAGCTCTATTAGAAGCTTACAATATGCCCTATTCGGAGTAGACCTCGTTAGGAGTCACAATCCTAACAAGTATTTTCCTAGCATCCCGGTTAGGAGCTTGATGATTTATTAGGATCAACCTTGTGAGAGGATTTAAAACTCTTTTGAGAGCTACCCTATTAGGGGACTTAAATGTTTAAGGCCTGTTAGGACCTACCCGGTTAAGGGATTTAACTTGCTGCAACTATTAGGGAACAATAGTGAATACATGATCTATTACTTGCATTTATCTTCTTTCTAAATCAGATCCAGTTATGCTCAACACTCTTCAACTCTCACAAGGATCTCACACTTCACTTGGATAGCTCAACACATTCTCTAAGACCACTGACACCATAAACATCAATTGTGTCATCTTAAATAACCATCTCAACTAGGTCGGTCACTAAACCCTAATTACATAATGAATTTACAATAAAAATCATAAGACATCATCTTAGACCGATATACATATCATTACATCAAATTATAATACAATATCAACCATTGGTTGATTGTAACCCATCACGAAAATCCGATCTGTACCAAATTCAAAACCTCAAAACACTCCACTAGGCATTTCACCGATTCCCAAGAAATTCTTCCTTGAATTGCACCAAAAAAACAATCAAATCATTTCACGTAGGTTGTGTTGTGTTACCAACTTTATATAGACCCACCATCTATCATTGTCATAACAAAAATCATTACTGGTTTGATGGTTTCTTCACCGGTCTTGAACCCTACTAAATCCTTAGGAAAACTTCATCAAAAATTTGAAACATGCCTTTCGGAAGTCATCACAAGTTCTGGTTCCTATCAGATACTCCTTTCCATGATAAAAGTTCAGATTTTAGACTGCAAATCACCAATCATCGTTGATCACTCAATTCAATCAGAACATCTCTATTTTACTAATTAAAGTCCTATTTCACAAAATTCAGTTCTTTGTCGTTAAACCCTATCTTCTACTAAACCAAATCACTTAGATGACAAAACAAAACATCAGGAACATTAGTAATCATCATTTGACATCAGTTGCCATCAATGACAAAACAAATAATTGATCAAGTCATCTAATCACAAAATCTCAATCTGTTAATCACAAATAAACTTCTATCCTTTACCGGTTCAGTCATCCATCTTCAACTACATCACCTCATCTATATCAGTTATGCCAAATGTCAATAGAGATATCCCAAAACAAGACAAGTATTGGGAAGGATTAATGCCAATGATGATGATTGGATTATTATCAACGATTTCAATAAGATTGTGAAGAAGACCATAGATGTGATTGGGTGATTTGATTTGTGTTTGAGGTTAAATTGCAAGGATGATATGGATAGGATTGTGATTGTGAGGAACATTGAAATTGATGGGATGGATGGCATTGGATTGCATGAGGGTAGCCTTTTTTTGAGCTACCTACTAATGACAAGGGATCAATGAGGTGATGAAATGATATAGTGATATGAATTGAAAGATGGAGAATAAGATGGTAAGGATTTGGGGATGGAAGCTTATGAGATAATGGTTGGGAAATGAAATAATGATGGATGGACAAGTGAAGATAAATAAGGATTGGGGAATGAGAGTATTAATGGATGGATGGTGGGTGTGATAAGGTCTCCAATGACTATCTCAATAAGGGACAAGATGCCACTACTCTATATATATCATGTGTGATGAGGCACTAGGAGGAATATAATAGGACGAAAGATGAGATGACAAGTGGATGAAGGATGCAGATGAAAGATAGGATGATGGATGAATAAGTAATATAAAGGTATGAGGAAGGATTATATGTATGGGAGAAAGAATGGGTGGATAGGAGTTTAGATAGATGAAATTTGTGATTGGTAAAATGGATGCAAAGAGGTACCCAAAGCATGCATAAATGATGGCTTCTATTTTTATCAAGATCCAGAAGAGGATGGAGGAATTGAAATGGATAGGATATGATGGGTATGGTAGGTAGATGAGATGGAGGAGGGGATGGATGGATATCTAAAAGAAATTTCCCCCAAGTGTGGAGAGAAAATAGATGGAGTGATTACACATGATTCCTATTTGCCAGGTTTTCATCATGGTACTTGTCCAAGGTGCCTATTTGCCAAGTTTTATCCATTGGATGTATTTTTCTCTTTACTTTTCTTTTTTGTTTTTTCATTTTTTTTTAAATTTCTATATTTTTGGGAGGATGGTATGAATGCATAAGTATATGGATAAATAGATTTGGAAGATTGGTCATAAGGATATATATGAAGGACTCAAGCATCAAGCTCCATATCAAGGTAATAGGAGCCCATTTGGAGTGATCATTGGATGTTGGTACAAAAATATTAGTGTTGATTAGGTTGAAAGCACTAAAATACTAAGAGGGGGGGGTGAATTAGTATTCCCACTGGATTAAAACAAGAAACCTTTTTACCAATTGAAGCTATCCTCAAAATATCAAACAAACTTGATTGAATTAAAACAATTAATGCAGAATAAACAAGAACACCAAAATTTGTATGTGGAAAACCACATAGAGTGTTAACTCTCAGGAAAATATAACTAGTTATAGTTGTGTTTACAAATAGGTGGCTCACGGCCAGATTACAAAAATGGCTCACTATCGGATTGCTTACTACAGATACAAAAGGAAATGGCTAACAACCAAAATGCTCACTGCAATTGAAAAGGTTGAACTGAGAAGGTTTGCATCTCCAAATGCATGAAATTAGTTCCAAGTTAAGCTCATATTACCAATCTTAAAATTTATAGAAGATCTAGTTAAAGATCTCTGCACCATTATTCCGCAAAAGGTCTAGTAAAGGACTACTGCACTACTGATTACCTTCGTTGCCTATAACTCTTGCATACACTACTTCTTTCACTTATATATATATATATATACACACTAGAAGGTAGCAATATAAAATAGTGTGCCAGCCAAGCCCAACACGTTATCAATAAGATCATCTTGGCCTCCACAATACTTCTACACAATTCCTTTACATACTTACAATTACCAAAGCATATACCGTGATTACCAGAAAAGGGAAAGGGTCATCTAGACCCAAGAGAACGGACCTATCGCCATGAGATTAAGCTCAATATCTTCAAGATTTAGACTCCACACGTAACAAGGAAACTACAATCATAAAACTCAAAGAGATACTTCTGATAGATACCAAAGCTACTAACTGCTAACATCGGGACACAACTGATATTTGGATCAACTAAAATTCCTAACATCAGGATATCAAGGACAATGAGAACTCAAAGGGACCTCAAAAGTTCATCATCCAAAGCTATCCATGCTGCATAATAACTTCTACCCAAAAATCACAACACTTGAACTACACATACATAACCACAATACTTTTAATAGCATCCATAATGTCTAGACTGATATTCGGGCCTACATACATTGTTTGATGTAGAACTGGATGCATTTCTTCACATCAATGACAACATTTTTCACACAAGTCTAACAATCACCCCATTTTGTCATTGATGGTAAAACATATTCAAAACATGATTGTGCCAACTCCTTCTTACTCATGCAATTCCTCAAAAACATAATCCTTGGACTCATATTGCTTTTTCCTTTGTCCCCCTTTGAAATCAAGGGCAAAGGATGCTCTTGATTGAAAAAAAAGGAAAAAAACAAATATATGCAACCAAAAATGTGAATCTTACACAAATAATTTTAGCTTCTTGTCTTTGGAAATATAAGCTTGTACTTTTCCTTCAATTCCAGAAGAAGGAATTTCCAAGAATGTATCACCAATTTGATACTCACTGAAAGGCTTCTGCACTCAACCAACATTCTCAAGAAAAACTAGAAAGTGTTCTATCTTAGCTTCCACAATCTCCTTAACTTCCCAAAACATGCTCACAAAGTCTTTTTTCTGCCCTTGCAATAGAAAAAGCTCAACCTAAAGAGAATTAACTCTTTTCCTCTACTCACCATCCTTATCATTCATAAAATCAAAAGATTTACCTAGATTTGTGAGTTCGGCTTCAATAGCATCAATTATACCTTTGTGCTTCACAGCTACTGCCAACCAAGAGATACAATATCTATAGATTTTGTGAGAATTTGCCAAGATAAAGGGTACAATGAAAATCACAAAAAAGAAAGACAATATTTTGACAAGAACAAACTATATTCTCATCAATATGCAAATATGATCAACTAGATTAACCAATACAATGAAGATGAGCATGCTTATATAAGCAAGGCCAAATGGATATGTGAGCACACAATCATGACATGTGGCTAAATGAGAAATAAGTGTAGGTAGGGGTAGGTAGGAGAAATAGTAAAATATTCCACAAGAGGTGGATCAACCACTGAAGGTGGAATGTAACAACAAGATAAGACCACAAAAGATGGAATTTCTCCTACAAGCATCATGCCTATGTGCACACTTCCCTGAGTGTCTCATATCCAAACTATGATGAGATGCATTATCCTAGTCAACTTAAGTAAAGTATAGTTATATCCTATAAGAATAAATAATTACACGAACACCCCCCCTTAACTGCAACTTAGGGGAATGTAGACTCAAGATAACCAATGCAAGATGGGTCCTGACAAATAGGCCATGTTAGGTACCCATGTACAAATACAAATACAAGAAAACCTATGCAATGCAATCTCTCACAAATGGAGAAAGGGAGAAAAACTAGTGGGAAAAAACTCCCCCCCAAAAGAGAGATATATGTACAAAGAGACTCTCAAAGGAGAAGGAAAAAACCTCAAAGAGGAAAAAGTCCCCCCATAAGAGAGGAAGGAGAAGTCAGCTGACCCCCCTAATGAAATGTCTCACACCCCCAAGAGAGATTGCAACTGATGGTATGTACTCTCAGTGAAGGGTTTGGTGAATGTATTTGCAACCTACTCTGTTGTAGGACAATACTGCAAATCAATGACCTACTCTTGAATCAACTCCCTAATTGAAGCAGTCACTAGTGAGGAGGGACCTCAAGGAGATCAATCTAAACCAGTTAGTAAGAGTAAACACAACAAAAACACATAGATATGGTGGAGGCAATGCAAAATAGATAATTTTATTACATTAAATTTTATTACATCCAACCAGTAACAACCGGGTTACAACATATTGACACACAGGCCTAATAGAATAGGTCACACTGGGACCTTGAATCAAAAAATCTATATTCTAGGCACAATCTATCTCTGATTGATCCTAATTGATCTTTTATTCATTGCATTCTAAAGCATTATTACAAATATATATATCGATCCAAAGGATCCAGTCAGCCCAAAAGGGATCAAAACCCGAAGAACAAGACCTAACGTGCAAAATGAACAAGGTTGGCCTCCGCCAAGAGATTCCTCCAAACAATCCAAAGGATAAAATTTAGAAGGTCGACCACATGCCAAGAAACATTGAGATCAACATCCAAGGCTCCAAAATCTTTGGAATGGGTTCTGGTAGATCACCATAATAGGTTTCAGGCAACCAATAACAAAGGAACAACCCGTAACAAGAAACTACCAAGGAAACCGGTAGAGATATCTTGTCGAAAAGTGATCCAAATGAGATGTGGTTTGAAAGAAAGAAAGATGATCAAGTATTCAAGTAGAATCCAACTCCACAGGATCTGGTGAGCTAAAACCAAGACACACAAAAAGGAACACTGAAACTACAAGACAAAAAACAAAATATAAAAGAAAATGTTTTTGGTTGATGCAAGATTGTTATGAACTGGGGATGCTCCTGCATCATACATCCATGGTTAATGAAAAAGTGAGCCTCTCACTTTGCTGGGGTTAGAGGGAAACCAAGGCGGTCTACCTCTACCTGAGAAATCCAAGATGAATCTTCAACTGGTGTGCTCTTCCACTTCACAAGGTATTCTATGTACTGACTATTCCGGGTACTACGCCCAATCCTACTATCCAAAATCTCTTCAATTTGATCTGGTTCCTTCTGGGGCAATTGTTTCCCAAGGTCTGCAACACTATCCTCACTAGATTTTGGTTCATGGTACTCATGAAGATCTACAATATTGAATATAGGTGAAATACTTATACTATCCGGTAGCTCCACCTCATATATATTTCCAGAACTGAACTTTCTCAAAATATTACAGGGTCCAAACTTCTTCATATGCAACTTATTATAAATTCCAACCGGGAATCTCTCTTTTCTCAAGTATACCATCACTTCATTGCCAAATTCAAATTCCTTATGTCTCCTCTTCTCATCTGCCTTCTCCTTATATTTGCTATTCATGTCTTCCAAATGTTGTTTAACCTTAATATGAAATGTCTCCATGTGATCTGCAAAATCTTCTACTTCTGAACTCTTCCGATCTTCACTGCTAATGTCTCTCAATTTTATTGTTCCGCTAGGATGCACTCCGGTAACAATATCAAAAGGTGTTTTTCTGGTACTTCTATTCACAGAATTTTTATAGGAAAACTCTTCTTGTGCAAGGATCAAATCCCAACTTCCAGTTTTATCTCCCATTAAACATCTCAACAAGTTTCCCAAACTTTGATTAACTACTTATGTCTATCCATCAGTCTGTGGGTGAAAAGTAGAACTAAACTTCAAATCTATCTTCATCTTCTTCCAAAGTGTTCTCCAAAAATAGCCAACAAACTTAGTATCTTTGTCTGAAACTATGCTCTTTGGTAATCCATGCAATCTCACCACTTCCTTGAAAAATAGGTTTGCTACATGCAATGCATCCGATGTTTTCTTACAAGGTATGAAATGAGCCATCTTTGAAAATATATCTACTACCACAAATATAGAATCATTCCCTCTCAGTGTCTTAGGTAATCCAAGTACAAAATCCATTCTTATATCCTCCCAAGGTCTTACCGGTACTGTGAAAGGTTTATACAATCCCACATTCTGACTACTACCTTTTGCAACTTGACAAACTATACAACTTTGCACATATCTCTTAACATCCTTATGAATCTAGGGCCAAAAGTACTACTCACTCACCAATGCAACTATTTTATCAATGCCAAAATATCCAACTAAACCTCCACTATGCTTCTCTTTTATCAGGTTCTCTCTAATGGAACTCTTAGGTATGCATAACTGAACTCCCTTGAATAACATCCCATCATGAATGAAATAATCCAACCATTTGATCCTCTCAACCATAACCGATTCTCTACATGCTTTCTAAGGTTTTGCAAAATCCGGGTCTTCATCATACAAGGTCTTCAAATCTTCAAAACTGAATATTGTCACTCTCATCTCTGTAAGCAGATTCCTTCTCCTACTCAATGCATCAACAACTTTGTTAGATTTCCCAGTTCTATGATTTAACACAAAGGCGTAACTCTGCAATAATTCTACCCATCTCATATGTCTCTGATTCAACTTACTCTGACTGTTCAAATATTGCAAATCTTGATGATTTCTATACAACACAAACTCCTTAGGCAACAAGTAATGTCTCCATTTCTTCAAGGCTCGAACTATGGCATAAAATTACTGATTATACATTGAATATCTCTTCCAAGCATCATTCAATTTCTCATTGAAATATGCTATTTCTCTCCCTTCTTGACTCAAAACTGGTCCTATTGTTGTTCCACTTGCATCACAATCCAATTGAAATACCTTATTGAAATCCAGTAAAGCCAACATGGGCTCCTTAGTCACTTTCTGCTTCAAAAATTCAAAACTTTTTTTTTCTCTGGTGGTCCACTTGAATTGCTTCCGATCTCCTCTCATGGTATTAGTCATAGGGTTACAAAATAAATTGAAATTTTTGATAAACTTCTGGTAAAAACTACCCAATCCATGAAATGATCTTACTTCTCCAATTCTTTCCGGTGTAGGCCACTCAACAATGGCTTTCACTTTCTAAGGTCCATCTTCAAACCATCCTTAGATATCACAAATCCTAAATAGACTAACTCATCCTTCATGAAAGTGCACTTCTTGATATTGATCAACAACTTTTCTTCTCTTAACCTCTGTAAAATGTCTTAACTACAATAAATGCTCCTCTTTTGTTTTATTGAAAATCAGAATGTCATCAAAATACACAATAACAAACTTACCCAATAATTTCTTCCATACCTCATTCATCAGCCTCATGAAAGTAATCAGTGCATTAGCCAAACCAAAAGGCATCACCAACCATTCATATGATTCTTCATTTGTCTTAAATGATGTCTTCCACTCATCACCTTCTCTGAACCTAATCTGATGATATCCACTCTTCAAATCTATCTTTGTAAAGTAGTTTGCTCCACTCAAACAATCCATTAAGTCATCCATCCTAGACAAAGGAATCGATATTTCACTGTGATCTTGTTTATTACTCTTGAATCAGTACACATCCTCCATTCTCCATTCTTATTAGGTGCTAATACTACCAGTACAACACAAGGGCTCAAACTTTCCCTGATCAAACCTTTCTCCAACAACTCTTGCAGTTGTCTATCCAGTTCTTCATTTTCTGGTTTATTGTCTGATCTGGCGGGGTTCTCTTCCACCAGTGCTTCTCTTCTAGTAGCCTCTATCTTCTTACATTCAAATGCATGGTTTCCTTCTCCTTCACACTTAAAGTAGGTTCCTATAAATTTCCTCTTGTCTTATCATACAAATTTCTCATTCCGGTAACCATCTGATTCTCTCCTCTGGTAAAAATTTCTATCATCCTTTTCAGTATGAATTACCTTCTTTGCTCACTTCCTTGTCCTTGTTCTAATCTATACTGGTTCCTCTTCCTCTAGTATATCCTCTTCCTCCTTGAAATCTTCCTCTAGTAAACCTTCCACCTCTACCTCTCTGTCTCTGCTCATGTCTTTTGTTCAATTTCTCTTCAACCTTTAGTGCATACTAGTAATCCTCTTCAACACTCTCCAATTTGATCATACTAAGTTCATCTTGTATAGACATCTGCAATCCATTTAAATATTTTACTATTTGTTCAACTTTATCATCAACATGTCCAAATTTGATGTTCAACTTGTAAAATGATTTAGTGTACTCCTTCACACTAGATTCCTTTTGTCTCAGATTCCACAACTTCCAAAACAAATCCACTTGATAATTCATCGGGACAAACTTTAATTTCAACTTAGCAATCATCCTATCCCATGTCTTAATTGTTTCTTTACCTCTTCTTTGTCTATCAACTTGCAAATGCTCTCACCAAAGAGATGCATGAACTTTTAACCGGGTACAAGCATATTTCATCTTCCTCTCTTCTGTAGTGTTTTCAAAATTAAAATACTTCTCCATCTCTGAGATCCAATCCATCAATTCATCCCATCATATTCTGGTGGGGTAAAATGAGGTTTAGTGTTTGCCCTACTCAAAACCCTTAAAAACCTTTCTTCATTTGGATCAACTATCGGTAGGTTCACTTATTCTATCAGGCTTCTTCTCCTTCATCTTTGCTCACATCCTCAATATGTCGGCCTCTTCTCTAGTTTGCCTCCATGGCTTCTAACCGGGCTATTATTCCTCGCAACATCTCCACCATAGTAGGGTTTACATTCCCATGTGCTCTACCATTCCTAGTTTCTCTTTGCACCATTGATTCACGCTAGTTCTCTGCAATTGCAGGTTGGATCCGTAATCCGCTACCCTAAAAAATTCAGGACACACAACCTCCAGAATGAAACTTTGCTCAGATACCACTTGAAGCAGTCACCAGTGAGGAGGGACCTCAAGGAGATCAGTCCAAACTGGTTAGCAAGAATAAACACAATGGAAACACATATATATGATGGAGGCAATGCAAAACAAACAGTTTTATTGCATGAAATTTGATTACATCCAACCGGTAACAACCGAGGTAGAACATACCAACACACGAGCCTAGTAGAATAGGTCACACTAGGACCTCGAATAAAAAAAAAAATCTTCTAGGCACAATATATCTCTGATTGATCCTAATTGATCTTCTATTCATTGCATTCTAAAGCATGATTACAAATATATATATCGATCCAAAGGATCCACTCAACCCAAAAGGGATCAAAACCTAAAGAACAAGACCTAATGTGCAAAATGAACAAGGTCAGCCTCCACCAAGAGATTCCTCTAGAAAATAAAAAGGATAAAACTTGGAAGGTCGGCCACATGCCAAGAAACATCATGATCAATATCCAAGGCTCCTCAAGCTTTAAAATGGGTTTTGGTAGATCACCATAATAGGTCTCAGGAAAGCGGTAACATAGGAACAACTGGTAACAAGAAACTATCAAGGAAACCACTAGCGATATCTTGCCAAAAAGTGATCCAAATGAGATGCAGTTTGAAAGAAAGAAAGATGATCAAGTCTTCAATAGAATCCAACTCCACAAGATCCGGTGAGCCAAAACTAGAACACATAGAAAGGAACACTGAAACTACAAGAAAAAAAGAAAAACATAAAAGAAAATGTTTTTGGTTGATGCAAGATTGCTATGAACCGGGGCTGCTCCTACATCACTAATGTAGCGCATATGTATCTTGATGTGTTTGGTTCGCTTATGTTGGACCGGGTTCTTCAAGATTAGAATAGCACTCTGATTGTTGCAATGTAGAACTATTGGTCGTGGAGTGGAGAACCCAAAATCTATGAGAATATGTTGAAGCCAAATAGCCTCAGTCGTTGGATTAACAAGCCCCCGATACTGAACCTCAGTTGAAGAGAGAGCAATAGAATGCTGCTTCTTGCTCTGCCAACAAATGGGGCCCGAACCAAGATGGAAGTTGTAACCTTAAGTAGACTTACAATCATGAAGATCACCTGCCCAATCAAAGTCTATGTAACCAACCAAGTGAAGTCCTATGCCTGCTGCATAATGAATCCCATAATGATGTGTACCCTAGATATAGTGCAAAATGCATTTGGCTTCTTTCAAATGAAGCTCATGTGGTTCCTGCATAAAAGCATGAAACCATGCCAACCACAAATGAAATATTAGTGTGTGTGTGTGTGTGTCTAAGTCAAGTAGATCAAACTACCCATAAGTTGATGATACAATCTAGCATCAACAAGTGGAGTCGAGAACTTTTCCTCAAGCTTGACTTTTGAAAGAAAGGGAGTCGGTGCATGCTTACAATCAGCCATGTAGAAGCGTGCAAGTAAATCAAGAGCATACTTGGGCTACAAAAGTGTAATATCGAAAGGTGACTGTGAAATCTCTATCTCGAGAAAGTAGTGCAAAAGACCCAAGTCAGTCATAGGGTAAGTGCACCAAGATGGTGAACAAAAAGGGGGGTATAAGTGGCCACTATTTTTTTTCTTCTGAAAACAAGCAAACCTGAACTTCAAAGAGATATTTGAAGGTCATGCACTAAAAAATAGGAGTTGAAAAAATAATAAGAATTTTAGTACTCTAAATATAGTTTCTAAAATACTAAATTTTTTAAAAATTGGATAGGGTCAAACCTTTCACGAATGAAACATTGTTCCTGTTTTTTTTAGAAAAATATAACATAGTTATTTTTGTGTGCTGCATAAAAGATATAGTTAGATTTACTAGTTTTAAAAACCCTTTGGTAGGATGATAGGTAAGAGTGAGATCTAGAATTTGTGTATTTTTTTTATAATTTTCCATTGAGTATTTTTTTTTATGATTTTTTGAAGTGACCGCATCCTGAAAATTTGATACCTGTTCGTGCGCTGGGCATAACTTGCATCAAAATAATTGAAAATCCAAACTTCTTTTTTTAAAAGTATATAGAATCTAGTGTAGAACAATAATATGTAATTTATTTTTAATTTGGTCAAGTATATCAAAATTTATTAAAAAAATGGTAGACATATGTCTATGAGGACTATCAAGGCACTAGTAGAGAAAATTAAAATTTACTATGCTAATGTTGTCCAAAAATAGAAAAATTTATATGGTCAAAAAATTGAGAAGACGTGTGAGATTATGGTGGTAATTTTACAGATACCCACTTGATCATTTGTAAACTTGATGATGACAAAGTCAAGAAATCATGTTGGAAGATGAAAAAATGTGTATAGGGACAAAAATGGGGGAAAATAGGCGTGCAAGCCTTAGGGTCATTTTCCAATCCTCTTACCAAGCCAAAACCCACACGGGTTTTGATAAACAAAAAGTACTATTCACATTTCTACATAACCCGCACGGGTTTTAAAAAACAAAAAAGTACTATTCATAGTTCTACATAACCCATACAGGTTATGTGGAACTAAAACCATTATTTTGTGTTTCACAAAACCCATATAGGTTATGAAGACATAATAATGTATTCTTGTAAACTTAGCATTTACTACATATATGTACATACATACATATATAATATGTGTTTATGTACATATATATGCATATCTATAGTTATATATACATATATCTATATGTTTGTATACATGCATGTCTCCCTTCTTTTCCTCTCTCTCGTCTTCCTTCCCCATCACTGTATTTGTCTATTATGAGCCCTAATTATCCTCCTATAGTTCTATCTCATCTCTCTCCCCCTCATAGTTCTCTCTTTGTTGAGTCTCTCACCCTTTTCTCCTTCTCATTATCTCTCTACCTCATCTCTCTCTCTCTCTCTCTCTCTCTCTCTCTCTCTCTCTCTCTCTTCTCTATCTTTCCCCATCTCTCTCCCTCTCTTCCTATCCCCTTCTCTCTCAGTCTCTAACTCTCTCTCCCTCCCCCTCTCTTTATCCTATTCTATCCCTCTTGCTACTCCCTACTCTCTCTCTCTCTCTCTTCCTCTCCCTCTCTTATTCCTATTCTCACCATCTCTCTCTCTCTCTCTCTCTCTCTCTCTCTCTCTCTCTCTCTCTCTCCACTTCCTATTTGGTTTCTAGTTCTATATAACCCGTATGGGTTATTCATAACTAAGGCAAAACTTTCTAGTTCTACATAACCCACAGGTTTCTAAAAAGTATAATGTTCCTCAAAACTCGTACGGGTTTTGAGGAACTTTTGATTTTTTATTATAATATATAATGTTCCTCAAAACTAGTACAAGTTTTGAGGAACTTTTGATTTTTTATTATAAAATATAATGTTCCTCAAAATGTGTACGGGTTTTGAGGAAATTTTTGTTCTTTTAATTGTTTTTGGTTAGGCTTGGTGTTACCAAGCCTAGCACATTTTTGAATTTCCAGAACATGCACGAGTTATGAAAAAATTCATTTTTGTTTTGCATGTGGCCACTTTTCTGTTCACCATCTTAGTGCACTTACCCCATAGAAAATTTGTCATGCAAAGAAGATTTGACATTGCTAATGATGGATGATGTGCTCCCTGTAATGATCAAGTCATCAACATAGAGAACAAGTATCAAGTGTGAGTCATCCTATCGAAAAATGTAGACATTTAGATCAGAATGACACTTGGTGAACCCTACTGAGAGAAGAAAGGAATCCATATTGGCATACCAAGCCCTAGGGGCCTACTTAAGGCCATAGATAGATTTCCTCAGTCAACAAACCAATGAAGAATCCTGGATGAAACCCTGTGGCTCAGGGATAAATTTAAGAAACCACTTCCCAGGCAAAAGTATAGAATCATGGTGAATCAAACATTATTTTTTGGGGGAAAATTTCATATTGATGGTGAATTTTTTTTCAAATTTGGAAAAAAAATTAATTTGTATTGGCAATTTTTTTTTAGGGTATGAAAATTCCATAAAACCCTAGCGAATAATTCATTATTGTGTGGGCAAAATATATAATGTAGGAGGTGAATGCTTTTCATTTAAAGGAAAAAATATATGTGTATGGGCAAAAAGTTATACTCCGAAGGAAAAATTATTAAGTGTATTGGCCATTTTTATCTACCATTTGAAAATTATTTAATTTTATTGGCTAATATTTTGTTATTTATGAAAAAATAAATATTTTATTAGCGATTTCATAAATTCATTGCCATTTTCATTATCTATTAATAGCCCTTTTTCGTTATTTAATTAATGCAACATCATGTCAACTTCGGACTCTACACGATGTATCGATAACCGTGACCTCATCAACATGTCACATGTACCTAAAATCCATCAATGATTTAAAACTATTCGATGATCATGGATCAATGGCTAAAGTTTTATTTCGGTCCAAATTTCTGAAGAGAGCGTAGTTCTCCAAAAAGTCCCCAAAATGGAATTAGAGATAGTAGACACATATCAAATCATAATTTTCCTAATCGAGTATCGACATTTATTAATGTCTTGTCACTAACATTCTCTAACTGCGATCCACTCAACACACATGACTTCCAATCTGGTAATCGGTAGTGGTTTACAGTTGTTTCCAATTTCGCACACTCGTGCATTTATGAGAAAGATTTAATGAGATACGAAAGATTTATAAAAAATTAAAGGAATTAATACAGTTGGTGAAGGAATTTATAGTGTCAAGAGCTATTTATAGATGATCTCTACTTCTTTCTTCTTCAATTTGCCTTTGGTAGATAAATTGTCGGAGTTGACGGTAGTTCAAATTTTGCCTTTGCTTTATGTCTTTAGGCTATATAATTTGGTATTCATATTTCTGAAGATGGACACTCCTATCCGGTTGAGAAGCACATCTGAGGAGGACCATAGGGCCTTTTTGGGCTATGTCAATTATATCATTCTGGCTAAGCTAGGTTGTTGGTAATTGACACTCAATTGTTTGGTTTCACTATGTTGTCATTGTGGCAACATGCTATTGTGTTTTGGCTTCATGTTTTGGTTCTATGGTGTACCGATAGGCACTTCACAGCTACACTGACACCGACACCAGCACCGACAGGATAGAAGGATTTCCTTGGTCACAGACAATGCAGGCCAACATGATTTAGTAAAGCTTATCGGTATTGGAAGTCAAAATATCTTGGACTCAACATTGGTGATTGATTTTAATGTTTAAACATTTATTTTATTTGGCCGACATGTAATTTGATATTGTATATATCTTTGTAAGTTGTCATAAGGCATGTAAAGTTGTATAAGGTATATAAGACAATTTGATATATGAGAGAGTCATGAGATAGGGGATTATGGATATGTAAATGTAATATGATGCGAAATAGTTTAGAGAGATTATGTATGTGAGGAAATATTTGTAAGGGTTATTCCGGTAAAGGGTTTAGGGATTCAGACCGGAATAGATAGAGCTTAAACTGGAACTATATACTGGCATAGAAGATGCTATATGAGCAATTCACACTTCTCCAGATTGTAGTCTAGAATTTTATGTAGTTAGTGAGGCTCTTTTTGTGATTGAGCAATGTGCACTAGGCTCTAAGTCTTCCTGCAAGTGCAGGCCCCTCATATTTTGTAATATCTTTTGATATAGCTAGTGGATTAATATTGTGGGTCACAAATTCGACCATGGTTTTTACTCTTTGAGGTTTTCCATGTATAAATCTGTGTGTTATGGTTCTGATTTATGTGATTGGCTTATTGGTTGCTTTACTTCTTTCAATTTTGTATATACTGGTATACCAGTTGGTGTATGCATATTTTAATAAGGCTAAAATTTATCATTCTAGTATAACTCTGATTCACCCCCCCCCCCCCCCCCCCCCGTCTTAGTGTTATTGGTTTCCAACAATTGGTATCAAAGCCTTGTGCCTCAGAAGAATTTTAACAACTTGAGGAAGATCCTGAAACTAGAATCCATGGATATGGCTTTGGAGAAGAAACTTGAGATGGCACTTGAAGATTATGATGCTGAAAGGTTGAAGAACTTAAAGCTACAAGGTGAATTGAACTCTTCTTAAGAATTCATTATTATCTTATAAGAGAGGCTATCATCTATTCAAGCTAGGAGGAAGAAACTTTTGCAAAGTCAAGATGATGAAGAGAAAAATGCACTTAAGGAACAATGTCAGAAATTGAGTTAGGAGAACATGGTTATGAAAAATGAAATGCAAGTTATAACTATGAGGATGTCTAAGGATATTGACAACAAAAAGAAGAAGGAAGAAAATCTTGCTATATCCCTGGAGAACAAATTTGAAGAATGTGGTAGGTTGGTTCATGAAAATGGTATGTTGAGAATTGATTTAGTACAATCCCAGAGTAATGAACAAGAGATTTAGAGACAAATGATAATTCTGAGAGAATATTTAACTACTACAACTGAGTACAAAGAAAAATTCAAGATCAACTCAACACAACTTGATGAGTTATTGAAGAGACAAAGATAGATTGGAGATTCAAGTGGACTTGGATTTGAGCAAGGATAGAGTTCCAGTACTGCTAATGAAGATCAAAACCATAAGGCATCAGTAAGGAAATTTAATGCTTATAAATTCAATGGTAGATGTTTTGTTTGCAATAGATTTGGTCACATGGCTAGGCAATGTAGAAATAGAGAAAATCAGAACCCTAATTTTGCTCCCAGTAAATGTTCTAAATGCAATAAGTTTGGTCATAAGACAAAAGATTGCAAAATGAATGTTAATTGCTATGCTTGTGGAAAATATGGACATATGGCTAATCAGTACGGGTCAAGAAATTTCAGCGGTTTTAGCAAAGAAATTCAAAAGAACAATGTTACATGTTATGCATGTAATGAGGTTGGACATATTGCTAAGTTTTGTAGAAGCAAAAATCCACCGGTTAGTAATGGAGGGTCAAATGAGAAAGGAAAAGAGAAGGTTAGAGAAATCCGAAAAGATCATACTCAGAGATGGGTTAGGAAGACTGAAGAACATTCATTAGATGGAATGTCCTAATTACTTATCTAGCAGAAGAGGCTGCTCCTGCACCAAAAGGGAGCTCATCTAGTAACTGAGGCAGATGCCTTAGGGGTAGGAAAAATTCATGAAGATGCTGCATATGCCCCAGGAAGAGGTTCTGGAAGATGTTCCAGATATTGGAGATGATTATTTGACATGAATATGTTCTGCGTGAGATCCAGTATCTTTCACAGACAGTTATTTATGTCAATGGAAGATTAGGGTTTTCTTTTTTGAAGGTTAAAAGGTCGAATACACTTCATTGTTAATCACCTTGCATTCAGGACTATTTCAGAGCGATTAAGAGCAACTAAGTTCGCTCAAAGGCAATTCAGAGCAATCAGATTTCTTCTTGAGTGATCTCATCGACATCTGGAAGAATTTGTTGGAAGTTTTCACCAAGAGCGATCAAAAGGTATTTATCTTTAACATGGAAACAAGATCATCTTTGATTCCTAATTTTGTTGCAAACCCGACTGTGGTAGAGGTCAAGGACTACCCCAAGCCAATTTTCAAGCAGTATCCACATGTGGCTACCCTAGAAGATTCGGTTGGAGCATATTCTCACATTCTAGAGGGAGTTGTCTACGTAGAGGATTTTAGGGAATATATTCACTATCACATTGAGGACTTGCAAAATTCAGAAATTAAGGACATGTATATGAGTGAGCTGATGGAAGAATCTAGAAAGACCAAATTGGAATTCAAGCATATTGAAGACCTAGGGTTTATCGACATTCTAGATATTCCAGAGTTTCAGGATGAGATAATCAGATACGTTATGAGCAGAGTACATGGGGAATTTATATGGTTAAACAGACCCTACAAAATCACCAAGGAAGCCATCCAAGCAATCACTAGTTTACCTTTGGTTGGGAAACATCCAGACAAGAAGGTCTTAAATGATTTCATGAGGAAGATCACCAGCACAATATCTAACAAAAGATCCATGAAAGTGAGCACTATCAGCAACATGAACATCAAATTTGGTAGAATGGTCATTGGGTATAAGGTAACTCAGTCAAATCGACTGAATTTTGTTTCCAGTTCATGCATTTTGGTTGCATAAAAAATGATGAGAGAATATAAAACAAGATCTATGTGGTTGGATTCTTGATGAGTTGTTGATAAATCTAGGGAAGATTAAGGGTGAAAAGAAGGGTACATTCTAGTATGGTAGCTTGATAGATTGTCTGATGTTATATATCTTGAATGATACACCCAGTTCTAGTAAGAGGCAATGGGCATTTGACATCCCAGTAGGAAGACAATTGAAATAGTCAATTGCTGCTTTAGGAAGCTAGAGAGATGATAAGGTATGGGGATATTTCAAAGCATTCCAAAAATCGATGAGGTCTAGGGTAAGGGTACCTGAGCATATTATAGAAAAATATTCAACCAACATATGCTTCATGGTAAAGAAGGATGAGACACTTATGGAAGTAGTTATGCACCGAAAGATTTGGATTGAAGAAATGGGCTATGAGGTGGATGCATACATTCTTGATGCTTATGCAAAAATACTAATTGATACACCAATAAATGAGGCAAAGAAGCCATGTGGTACTGCACAACAAAAAACTCAAGAGGTTAAAACAAAGTTCAACTGGAAGAAAAGAGATAAGTAGAAATGGAAAAAAAGAAAATTTGTGGACAAGGTCTCAAAGGACATTCAAGCATTAATTGATGTTGTTCCATAGAAAGACAGAAAGAGGAAGGATCCTGAAATTCATATTGAGCTTGTTATTGCAGAATCAGAATTTGAGGATGACACACCTGTTAGGAACTGGGAAGGACAACTGAGAGGGGGGGTGAATCAGTTGTGAACCATTTGTCAATAACTTACAACTCAAAACCAATTATTCCAACTTAAAACTTAGTGCCGGTAAAAAATATTAACAGTTATAGCAGTACAAGTATAACTTAATGAATGAAATAGAAAGAGAAACAACATCCACAACACATGACACATATATTTTGACGTGGAAACCTTGTAAAGGGAAAAACCATGATGGGAAACCTTACCCACAATCAGATGATACTACTGTAGATAGTAAGTGTATACAAATGGGGTCCGCACATGCAAAAAGGCCAACCTCCTAGAGCTCATAGCTCAATCACAAAATAGGAGTCACATTGACTACAATTGGATGGTTAAATCCAATAACAATGTACTGCTTTAATATAGCATTTGCAATGTTGGATTCAGTACCAATTTAAGCTCTGACCATGAGTGTCAAACACCTTCAACCTTCCTTCAACCTTCAGATAATATCTGTGTGATTTGCACAAGGTTCTACTTATTTTAGCTCTTCAATATTTGCACACACTCATAATAGTTGATCTTCAATAAGATCTTACAATCATTTATACAAAACCTAAGATCTGATGATAAGGTCAGCTCACTAAAGATATTGCAATTAAATCAATTACAAAATAAGTCTTGATTTGATACGATATGTCAGCTCAATACATTTACACAATATCCAATCAATAAACCATTTCCAAAATGTGTTGTGCTAATCTGGAATAGATATCTTGTACTGGTCCATAACCTAGACCTATCTACCGGTAAAGGCAAATATGTGAACTCAATTAGACCAATAATAAAAACACCAAATCCAAACATCCAATCCATGTCTTTGACATAACCAAATGATCTCCAGATGATAACAAGTCATCATCACTAGCAATGAACCATATAACCTATCGGTGAAGCATATACTAGTGATTGTGCATAAGCCAATAACCATGTTGGGACCACAATGTGTCAGTTCAACAATAAACCAATATAACCATAGTGCCAAATCAACAATCTAGACCTCCAAGAAGATAAATGTTGACATCAATGACAAAACCAATGCAACACATGATGAAGTCATCCATAATACCAACAATATCCCCCTTTGGCATTGATGGCAACACTATATGGAAAAACATCTAAGTACCAAAAAGAGAATGCCAAAAACCAACAATCTCCCAAAATAGATCAATACAAAGTTCTGTTCCAAATACATAAACAAAAACCAAAAATACATCTCTCCCCAAGTACAATGTTTTTCCATAGATATCTCTCCCCCTTTGACATCAAATGCCAAATCAGTTAAGAATCAAAACATAACATACAACTAACTACTCCCCCTGAGCAGTAGCTCTCCTTCATCAAAGCAGGAAAAAGATTTTTCTGTTAGTCCCTGCCGGTTTGATGCCAATCTTCATTATTCAAGTCTTTGTCAATGGGGAAATTACCTCAAGCTACTCTCTGAGATATTCCAATGTTTCCTTAGGCAAGGCTTTGTAAAAATATCTGCAATTTTCTCTTTAGTATTTACATAAACCAATCTCACTTCATTTGCTTCAACATTCTCTTTCAAAAAATTATACTTAATAGAAATATGCTTTGTTTTAGAGTGAAATACCAGATTCTTTGATATAACAATTGTTGCTAAATTATCACAATAAATAATTATTGGTTCTTTGCATTTTACCTTGAAATCCTTCAACATTTGCTTGATCCATAATACTTGAGTACAATTAGTTGTTGCTGCAACATATTCTGATTCTGCAGTAGATAATGATGTACAAGTCTGCTTCTTATTGATCCATGAAATTAACCTTCTTCCAAGAAAGAATGTACCGCGAGTGGTACTCTTTCTGTCATCTACATCTTCTGCCCAATTTGCATTTGTATATTCATATAACAAATACTTCAATAACCAAAATGTCATCATTGGTAACTTTTTAATACAAATTACTCTTAGCATTACCTTTTGTGTATCTAAGCTTTAAAATATATTTATCCAATCTAGCATACCAAGCTCTAGGAGCTTGCTTCAATCCATATAAAGCTTTCCTTAATCTGCAAATCATATCCTTATCATATGTCAAAGAAAATCCATTAGGTTGTTCAATATAAACTTCCTCCTCAAGATCTCCATTCAAAAATGCACATTTTACATCCATCTGATAAACTTTATAGTTCTTATGAGCTGCAAATGCAAGAAATAGTTTAACTGCTTCAATTCTAGCTACTGGTGCAAAGGTTTCATTATAATCAATTCCTTCTTTCTGTGAATAACCTTTACAAACTAATCTTTCTTTGTTTCTGATAACTTCACCATCCTCATTAAGTTTATTTTTATATACCCATTTAGTTCCAATTACATTTTTGTCTTTAGGTCGGGGAACTAATGTCCAAGTATTATTCTTTTCAATTTGTTCTAATTCATCTTCCTTTTCTTTTATCAAATGTTTACCTTGACATGCTTCAACAATTGATGCTGGTTCAACTTGAAAAATTAAAAATACCTCTTCATTTGCTAGTCTTCCTCTAGTCATAACACCTTGATTCTTATTTCCAATTATCTAATTTTCTGAATGATTCAATCTTACATACCTGGGTTTATTCTGATTTACATTCACATGATGTTGTTCTTCAGTCACAGTTGAGTTCTCTGATGATGCCGGTGTGACTGGTTCTTCATTCTGTACTAGTGCAATCTGTTTTGGTTCATTTATAATCATTTCAACTACCGGTTCTATAGATCTTGAATCTCCTCTAAAATGTTCATCTATCTTCACATTAGTACTCTCAATGATTTTCTGCAATCTTTTATTATAACATCTATATGTATTGCTTCTAGTTGAATAACCAAGAAATATTCCTTCATCACTTCTAGGACAAAATTTGCCAATATACTCAGCTCTCCTAATATAACATTTGGTTCCAATTATTCTGAAGTACTTAAGAGTAGGAGTAAGACCAAACCATAGTTCATAAGGGGTCTTACCGGTTTCACTTTTGATGTGAACTCTGTTGAAAGTATAAACCGCTATATTCATTGCTTCTCTCTAGTACACATGAGGTAGATTTTCTTCCATCATCATAGTTCTTGCTGCATCCAGAATAGTTTTATTCTTCCTTTCCACTACACCATTATGCTGGGGTGTCCGGGGTACTGATAGTTGTCTTTTGATTCCATTCTCCTCATAGAATGAATTGAATTCCCTAGATGCAAATTCTCCTCCTTGATTAGATCTCAAACATTTGATTTTCTTGTTGGTTTCATTCTCTACCATTGCCTTGTATATCTTGAATCTTCCAAAAGCTTCTAATTTCTCCCTGAGAAAAGTAACCCAACACATTCTAGAATAATCATAAATTATTAGGATAAAGTATCTATCTCCCTAAAGACTTCTTGTTCTTGCTGGACCACATAAATCAGTATGGATTAAATCAAGAATATTATTAGATTTCTTAGAAATGCTCTTAAATGTTGTTTTAACTTTCTTTCCCATTTGACATTCCTTACATACCGGATTATGAGGTTTCACAATCTTAGGTAAATCCCTTACTGCCTTAGTTGAACTGATCTTTACAATGCAATCAAAATTCACATGACAAAGTCTTTTATGCCATAACCAAGTTTCATCAATGTGTGCAATCAAACATGCCATATCACTGGTATTCAAATGAAAGATATTACCTTTAGTCTGATTACCGGTTGCAATCTTCAATCTAGTTCTGTTCATGATTTTGCATTTTCCATTCTTGAATTGTAATTGAAATCCTTTTTCCACTAACTGACAAACACTCAAAAGATTATGCTTTAAACCTTCTACATAATAAACATTGTTAGTATTATGCTTACCATCCAGAGATATAGTGCCTCTTCCTTTGATTAAACAAGCTTTGTTAGCTCCAAATCTTACTAGACCTCCATGAATTTCTTGTAAAGATAAGAATTTTCTTTTATCACTAGTCATATGATGCAAGCATCCACTATCAATGATCCATTCATCATTTTCTTCAATTTTTGCTGCTAGTGCCTGCTCTACTGGTTTAATAATAGGTGTCGGTTGATCTTCTTTTATTGCAACAAATACCCATCCACTATCTGCTACATCTTCATCTGAATCATCTGTAACACCTTCATTTGCATAGTAACCTGACTTATCTCTATTTTTCTTAAATCTGTATATCTGATATTCAGGGTTAGGCTTATATGTTCTTTTTGTTTCCTCCCTTAGTCTTGCATGTCTATCAGAACACCTAGAATCCATATGACCAACTTTATTGCAATTAAAACATTTGAAAGGTGCTTTACCTTCATACTTACTTCCTGCTGGACCTTTAGGCATCTTCCTTGCGAATAGTGCTTCAAGTTCTATATTTTCTCTTCTCATATCTTCAAGTTATTTTGCATAAAGTGCTTTCCAATCAGTTTTGTTAGATGATGATGATGATGATGCTTTGAAAGCTATATCAATTTCGATTGTAGCAACACAACCAAACTCTTCAAGCTCAAATTTAAAAAGTTTTCTAGCCAAAGTATCTCTAGAAACTGATGTATTAGGCATTGTTCTCAACTCATTAATAGCAGTCACTTTCATTTTATAAGCCAGTGGCAAAACTCTTAAAAATTAAAAAAAAAATTCATCTTCACTTAAAGATCCTCCACAACATTGTATTCCTAAAACAATTTCATTAACTCTTTCCATAAATGTGGAAATTCTTTCATCCTCTTCCATTTTTTATATTTTCATACCCAACCCGGTAACATTCCAATTTTGCAATCTGGACAGTGATATCTCCTTCATTCAATGTTTCCAGTTTATCCCAAATAGCTTTAGTAGTAGATCGGTCTGATAATCCCATGATTTGTTGATCTGATAATGCACTCATAAGTGCTTCTCTTTCTTTGCAATCATTCTCCAAGTCTTTAGCCAATGTCGATGGATGAGGGATATTTGGAGTAGGACCAACATAGCCATTCTTTGTAACATCCCATATATCTCTTCCAATGCAGTTCAAATATGTTTCCATTATGATCTTCCATATACCATAGTTAGTTCCATCAAGTTTATGACTGTCCTTTCTAAAAATATTTGTTGCCATATGATCTCCTCAAGCTATTAGGCTTCTACAAAAAGAGGACTTAGTTGTGATACGAATTGTTAGGAACTGGGAAGGACAACTGAGAGGGGGGGGGTGAATTAGTTGTGAACCAATTGTCAATAAATTACAACTCAAAACCAATTATTCCAGCTTAAAACTTAGTGCCGGTAAAAGAAACTTAATGCTGGTAAAATAGATTAATAGTTATAGCAGTACTGATATAACTTAATGCATGAGACAAAAAGAGAAACAAAATCTAGAACACATGACACATAGTTTTTGACGTGGAAAACCTATAAGGGGAAAAACCATGATGGGAAACCTTACCCACAATCAGTTGATACTACTATAGATAGTAAGTGTATACAAATGGGGTCTGCACATGCAGAAAGGCCTATCATGTAGAGCTCACTGATCAATCACAAAATAGGAGTCACACTAACTACAATTGGATGGTTAAATCCAATAACAATGTACCGCTTCAATATAGCATTTGCAATGGTGGATTCGGTACCAGTTTAAGCTCTGACCATGAGTGCCAAACACCTTCATAACCTTCCTTCAACCTTCAGATAATATCTGCGTGATTCGCACAAGGATCTTCTTATTTTTGCTCTTCAATATTCACACACACTCATAATATTTGATCTTCAATAAAATCTTACAATCATTTATACAAAACCTAAGACCTAATGATAAGGTTGCCTCACTAAAGATATTACAATTAAATCAATTACAAAATAAGTCTTGATGCAATACAATATGTCATCTCAATACATTTACACAATATCCAATCAATAAACCATTTCCAAAATGTGTCGTGCTGATCTGGAATAGATATCTTGTACCGGTCCATAACCTAGACCTATCTGCCAGTAAAGGAAAATATGTGAACTAGATTAGACCAATAAGAAAAACACCAAATCCAAACATCCAATCCATGTCTTCGACATAACCAAATGATCTCCAGATGATAACAAGTCATCATCACTATCGGTGAACCATATAACTTGTCGGTGAAGCATATACTAGTAACTATGCATAAGCCAATAACCATGTCGGAACCACAATGTGCTGGTTCAACAATAAACCAATATAACCATAGTGCCAAATCAACAATGTAGATCTCCAAGAAGATAAGTGTTGACATCAATGTCAAAACCAATGCAACATGACGAAGTCATCCATAATACCAACAACACCGTTGGCATTTAAGAGGGTTGTTAGGAAGAAACCAGAGGAAACAAAGGAAGAAGATAAAATGCAACCGGTTAGGAAGGTTACAAGCAAATTACTAGTATAAAAGAAAGCACCTAAAGATACACCTACAGCTGCATCCGGTACTGCAAAGAGGAAGAAGAAGGATGACACTGATTCTGGTAAGGTTCCACCTAAAACTTGTGCAAAATTAATAGATGAAATCACTAAAGATGACATGTTGAAGAATGTTCAATTTTACTATGATCACTTAGAGGAGGATGAACAAAGAGAGGTAGAGGAATCAGTCTTATTATACTTGGATATTTATAAGAAAGCCTT
Organism: Cryptomeria japonica; assembly: GCF_030272615.1. NCBI lineage: Eukaryota > Viridiplantae > Streptophyta > Pinopsida > Cupressales > Cupressaceae > Cryptomeria > Cryptomeria japonica. Next base: position 605,136,107 of record NC_081406.1, on the reverse strand, counting down.
GATAGAAATAGAAAATCAAATACTGACTGAATTGTATAACATGTTAGATGTTGGAAGACTGTCAGCTATGCAAGAGGATAAACAAATTAAAATTCAAGAGCTATTATCTATTTGTGTTACTATTGCTCCTAATAAAATGGAAAAGACACTTGAGGTGGCAAACATAAAATTTTTCAATAGAAAACATAGGATAACTAGTCTGATGCTAGGAAGAGTAAATGAAATAATAAAGGAGTCTCAAAAGCATGGGTTAAATTTCTTGGAGAAAATAGGGGATTCTTTACTTCACCAGAAACTAAGACAGACACTGTAGATACCCCGGTTTAAGGAAAAGGAAAGGGGATTATAGGTACTTCACCCTTAGTTTTGAAAAATATTAAGACAATGGCAATTGAGCTCCTGGTAAATACAGATGTACAAAAACATATTGAGGTACCAGTTAATACAGAGAGTAAACTAGCTAATATTGCATATGATATTAATATTGAGGATAATTGTCCTCTAGATACAAATGTATATTTTGAGGTTATTGTTCCTACAGAGGAATTGACAATTACACAGACTGCACCAAGTGGCGAAGCCACTGGTGCAAGTGAGGAGGTTATAAATGATAAATCTTCAGAAGAGAAGGTAGGGGAATCCGACAGGGAATCAGTTGTTGATCCATTATTATTATCAATTGACACTTCACACGTAGAAAAGAAAAACATCACCAAGATGAGTCCCACTGAACTGATGATGATGGCAGCACAAAAATTGATGGAGGAGGGATCAACATATAAAGGGATTATAGATCAATAAATCACTATTTTACACCAACTGGTCCCAAAGTGTAAGATTGAAAATGAAGTGGGCCCATCTAACAAGCTTAAGGTAATCACTGAGCATATTTCCAAGGTCTTTCAATCCTTATAGCAAATATCAAACCGACAAGCACTAGAAAGGTTTACTCTGGCTAAGAGAGCTGAATTTTATCAGGTAATTGAAACTGAGTAGAAAAATATTGAGGAGAAGTTGATCCTAATAGAAAAATCTTTGAAAAAATGTACAAATATATATAGGGTATGTTGCAACACTAAAATATATACAGCTAATGTGGATAAAAAGATAAAAGAGATTCCGGAGAAAATTGCAAGTATAGCTAACTCTTTTGATGGACTGATTTCATTGACTACATCAATTGATGTTCAAATTTTGATTTTGGAGAACCAAATTTATTCTCTTGAGAAGGAAAGAGACAAAATAACTAGAAGATCTAGAAGTCTAAGAGGCTTGGTGAGTCCCTAGTTGGATTCACTCTATGTACGCAAGAAAAAATGCAAGGATATGGTGGGAAAGCCCACAAAATGAGAAAGAGTCTTTTGCACATTTAATAAGTGGACTTGTATCTATTTTTGACACATTCAAAACTGGTTGGGATACTTATGTGGAGTTACAGGAGAAGGCTTATCCAAAAATTTTGAAAATTGTCAAGCTCCGGTAAGACATTTTGAGATATTCATTGTACAGTTCTTTTTCTTTGACATTCCTTTTAGAAATTTTGATGGCATTGATGTCAAAGGGGGAGTAGTATAGATGTGAAAAAGAATAAAAGGAGTTGTATACATTAGGGGGAGTTTATGGAGTCATGGAGTTTTGGAGATATGGAGTATTTTTCATATTTAGCTCAGGGGGAGCAGGGCAAGATGAAATCAACAGATGAAACCTTGACCATTTTTCACATGAGTGTTGCCATCAATGCCAAAGGGGGAGATTGTTGGCAATCAACACTCAATTGGTTGGTTTAACTATGTTTTCATTGATGGCAACATAGTATTGTCTTCCGGCTTCATGTTTTAGTTCTATGGTGTACCGGTAGGCACTTCACAGCTACACTGACATTGACAGGACAAAAGGATTTCCTTGGTCACCGACAATGCAAGCCGACATGGTTTAGTAAAGGTTATCAGTATTGGAGGCTAACATATCTTGGACCCGACATTGGTAATTTATTTTAACATTTATGCATTTATATTATTTGGTTGACATGTAATTTGATATTGTATATATCTTTCGAAGCCGACATAAGGCATGTAAAGTTGTATAGGGTATATAGGACAGTTTGATAGATCATTTTGATATATGAGAGAGACATGAGATAGGAGATTATGAATATGCAAATGTAATATGATACAAAATAGTTCATAGAGATTATGTATGTGAGGAAATTATTGTAAGGGTTATCCGATAAAGGGTTTAGGGATTTAGACCAAAATAAATAGAGCTTAAACCGAAACTATATACTAGCATAGAAGATGTTATCTTAGTTGTTCGCCCTTCTTCGGATTGTAGTCTAGAATTTTGTATAGTCAGGGAGGCTCCTTTTGTGATTGAGCAGTATACTCTAGGCTGTAAGCCTTCCTACAAGTGTAGGCCCCTCATATTTTGTAATATCTCTTCATATGGCTAGTGGATTGATATTGTGGGTCACAAATCCCACCATGGTTTTTCCTCTTTGAGGTTTTCCATGTATAAATTTGTTTGTTATGGTTCCCATTTATGTGATTGGCTTATTGGTTGCTTTACTTATTTCAATTTTATATGTACCTATAAAGCGGAAAAAAAATTGAACCCTAGTCATTCTCCCCTCCCCAATCTCCAAGGAGAGAGAAGGGGGAGTCACTAGGGTTGATGGTTTTCACTTAGGAGAGACTTTACATTCAAAAGAGGGGTTGAAACCCACAAGATCCAATCCCAAGCAATGCAAGATCAGATTCTATATGAGTTTCAAGGGTTAAGACATCAAGGATACCCTCTTTTGTAAAGAATGTAGATAGAAAGATTGAACTAGGAATACATGTAAAGTAGGAAAGATTCGCTTATAAACAGAGATACGGATATGGGATGAAGCTGCGGACCTGGAATTAGCAGTAAAATGTTGAGATGGTGTTGTTCTGCAAATTTGAGCGAAAGTTGACGGGACGATGGCGCCCGGCGTGCACACGGTCCTCCGAAAAATCCGCGAAACGAAGGTGGATCTGTTCGTCTCTACACGAGGATTCCAGATCTTCAATTACAGCCGTATACCTGCAACCTACACATAGAAAAGAGAGGACGATTGGGGGGTTAGGGATGAGGGGTTTGCCTTTAGGTCAAACCCCAATTTTGGAATTAACCAGGAAATGAGAATGCTGTAAATGTAAATGTTTGTAATGTAAACAAGTACTGATACCTTGTTGTAAGAATGTTTGTATTCTTACATGAGAAGGTGTAATGTATGTAGTATGTTGTATGTTGTATGTGATCTCCTCTTCAATGGTTGAATCCTTGTCTTGAATGCAACACTTAGCCTTGAATGGAGACTTAGAATGCTCAATTGCTTGAAGAAAATACTTGAATGCTTGAATGCTTGAATGTTTGAATATTGCTTTCGCGTCTTGTACACATATGTCCTACCTCCTCCAAATGGGAGAGGAAATGTAGTTTATATACTTGTCAATTAGGGCTGATAGATTGATTTTCCCGACCTTAGGCCGACCAGGAAACAATATTTTCCAATTTGCAAACTTCAAGACCCGAAGCCCCAAAAGAGACCGGGCCCAAAATAGGGCCAGGGACCAGGGCGCTGGGCACCATGGTCCTGGGGGACCAGGGCGCTAGGCGCCCTAGTCCAAAAGGACCAGGGCACTGGGCGCCATGGTCCCACCTCCCGGGACAATAGGGTGCAAGGAGGATCACGCCAGGGTGCTGAAAAATGCATTTTTTGATGTCATGAACAAGTTTCGGGGTCTCCATTCAAGTTTAACGTTGCGCCACCATCGTGAAGACCCAAATGCAGTCGAAATTGCAAGTGTCACAATTTTAGGACGCTACATTTAGCCCCCACTTTAGCAGGAGTATAAGCGTACGCTCATACTTCCAGTAAAGTACAAGGAAACAACATTGAAAAACTTTCACCACGTCAAGGAGGCAAGATACACCAAGCCCCCAGTGGACTAAGGATCTTACGACTTCGATTGACAAAGTAAAAGGGAAGATCATGAGGGAGAACCATGACTATCAGTAGTAAGGTTCCCTCACTATGAGTCATGCAAGAAAGATATCAAAAATTTTCAAGGCAAAGCTAGATTTGTCAAGAAATTTTCAAGTATCTTGAAAAGATATGAACGGAATGTATGCCCCCTACGTTAAAGCAATCGCACACACCTCACCGGGGGTGATTGCTTTAAGGTAGTGATACATATAAGAAATGAGAAAGGAGCACGTTATCACAAGGATTTAGCCCCCAAGTGTGAGATAAGCCCAAGGATAATAGACACAAAACACAAAGCACAAGGTGACTTCGCTTTCCTCGGGGTCAGTATGTTGTATGATAATTCATGTATATCATATGTATGTATGCATAATTGTTCTTCATTCCCCAACCAAGGAAGGTCACCTAGAAGAAGGGAACACATGTGTCTTTTGAGTCAACATGAGAGAGACCAAAAGAGATCTCAATGTTTTGCATCATCCTCAAGTAGACAACACCAAGGACAACAAATAGAAGAATGAGAATAACACATAGAAGAAGTAACAAAAGAGAGGAGGAGAGAATCTGCTATGCTAATGAAACTAGTCTAGCACGCCATCTACCCCCCGATCTTGCTAATCAATATTTCGGGAAGGTAGGAAACACGCTAGAGGAGGAACATCCAACACAACAGATGGAGCTATCACAAGATCCAAACAAGGGCTATGTTCATGTTCCGAGCCACGTTGTTCTTGTCGGAGCTAGGATAAGTGCTTTAGAAAATTCGTTAGATAGATGGTTATTAACATCAACATATTCATACTCACTATCAGAATGAACAGGAGTAACATTTTCATCATGAATAATATTTTCATCATGAATAACATTTTCATCTATATCATCATCAAGATTTATAAAAATAGGATCTTTAACTCACACAGGATCAAGGCCATCATGCATCTTATGTTTAGGAGATTTTGGCTCAATTGTTGGCTGAGGAGAAAATGGAATAATACTGGCTAAAGGTGTTTTTGGAGATTGCAAAGTTTGAGAAGCAGCTACCTAAGCTCTAAGATGACGCTTTCGTCGGCGTTCACGTGCAGAACGATTTCGTCTAGTCTTAGTAGGAAGTTGAGAAGATTGAGGAGGAGGAATGTTCTCATCCTTATCACTTGGGTGTTTAGGTTGTGGTCTCTTAGGTTGAACAATAGGAGAAGAGGAAGGTCTCTTCTCTCCATAAGAGGAAGGAGGAGGAACTGCTCCATATAAGGGAGGAATATTTGGTTTAGGAAGGAGACCAAGCCCCTCATGACGAGGAGGTATAGGTCTACTTTTAGGAAGTTTATTAGATATAGGCATAGTCACATTCATAGGAATGGGTTGGGGATCTTCTTGACGAAAGACATTAGATTTATCTTTCAAAGGAAGAACTTCCTTCTCAAGAACGATAGGAATATCAAGTTTGGGTGTTCTAGGTTCACTTAGAGATAGGATCATATCTTTTTTCCACTTTTGATAAGATTTGAAAAGATGATCACTTCGTAGAGGAAGAGATTGGAATTGTTTAGGCCAAAAGTAATCAATAGGAACGCTAGAAGTTCTTTCAGCTGGTTTAAAGAGACTATGATTGACAGTAACAACTTCACCATTATGGGGAAATTTCAAACACTTGTGAATAGGAGAAGCAATAGCTTTCATGGAAGATAGCCAAGGATAGCCTAGCTTCACACGAAATTGTTCGGATGATGGAATAATAGCAAAGTCCACATCAAGGGATTTGTTATGGACCTCAATAGGTAATGTAATAGAACCAATTGCAAGAGAAGAAAATGCATCAAATAATTTCACAACCACCTTTGTTTCGTCATAGATCACTTGATTCAATTGCAAAGTAAAAAGAAATTCTTCAGTGATGACATTAACCATACAAGAAGGATCAATAAGCACTCCATGGCAAGGTGTATTCTTGACTTTTGCAACTATATATAGAGGACCATCAGGTGCCCTAATAGTTTCAGTGGAATCAAAGGTGGTGGAAAGTTCTTTAGGGATTTTCTGCTGCTCTACAAAGTTAATCACATTCGGAGTCATGGGCACAAGATCATCAGGTGAGACAAAGGAATCATTAGTATCAATTGCATTAGAGGTATGAGAAGGCAATGGATCAGTAAAAATATTAAGATTTTGGTTAGGAGGAGCTACAGATGTGTTGCCTTTATCATTCACACCAGAAACAGAGATAGTATTATTATCAATCAAATCTTGAATTTTACCCTTTAAAGCAAAACATTTTTCAGTATCATGCCCAGGTTGACGATGAAATTGACAAAAAGATTTGTTATCAAAATAGGGTGAATTAATCTTTGCAAGATCTATTTGCTTTATAGGAGGAAGAGTAAGCACATTTTTTTCCAATAACTTATTCATAATACTATGCAATGATTCACTCAAAGGAGTAAACTTTCTTTCTTTCTTGAAAAACTTAGAAATAGGAGGCACACCTGATGCTGCATTCACATTGTTATTGATGATGTTTTCATTGAATTTAATGGACTCTCTGTTCGGTTTAAACTTCCCAAATGGTTGTTGACTACTATCACCCTTATCACTCGGAGTCATAGGATTGGCTTGTTCCATTTGACTCACAGTCAGTTGATAATTGTGAAGAGTTGCGCACAACTGTTGGAAAGAAGTAAACTCAGAAAACAGGAGTTTTTCTCTAATATCTTTTTGTAAATTAGAAATAAAGATTCTTTGAATATCATTGTCAGGTACTGGAAAAGAAATTTGAGCATACAAATGCTTATATCTACCAATGAAATCAGTCACTTTTTCTTTAACACCTTGTTTACAATGCATTAAATCAATCAAAGTAACTTTAGGACTTATATTGTTTTGAAATTTTTGAATAAAAGCATTTGCAAGTTGTTCGAAAGAAGTAATAGAATAAGAAGGCAACGAGCAATACCATTGTAGGGCTTTATCTCTTAATGTTCTAGTAAACAGTTTTGCAAGCAACCTTTGGTCATAAGCAAAATTAGTGCATATTGTTTGAAAGGTCTTAACATGTGTTAGAGGATCACCCTTACCATTATAAAGCTCCAAATGCGGAATTTCAACATGTTTAGGGGGGATAGCTCGAACAATGTCAAGAGAAAGTGGGCTCGCAACATCAAATGTGGGCACACTAAACTTAGATTGATTCATAGAGGCAATTTGTTGTTGTAAAGAAGAGACAGTTTGTGCAAGATTGTTAATGGTCTCTTCAGTTGAAGAGTTCATATTAGACGTGTTAGATTGTGATGGAGGTGTTATGTTATTGAAAGAAGGTAGAGAGTAAGGTGGTGGGACACTATGATAGTTAGTCATAGGAGATGATTGGAAAGGAGGAACACTACAAGGAGGAATGGAAGGGTTAAATGAATTGCCCCCTTGCGTCATGTTCATTTGTGGAGATATAATAGGAACACTCATTGAAGGAATGAATGAAGAAGTTGGATTGAATGAAGGAAGAGGGTTGATTGAAGAAGAGGGATTGCCCCCATGACTAGTGATCATAGGAGGAATGTCTTGTATTGAAGTAGTCATTATGTTTGATGTAAAAGTAGGTATACTAGCAATAGGAGTTGTCAAAGGAGTAGAATGATTAACTTGAGTAGGAGGTTGTGTATAACCTAAAGTTTCAGCACAACTCTTCATAGGCATCACATTCGAATCCACAATGTGTGCAATACCACGCAAAATATCAATTCCATTCTTATCACTTTGAACCATACATTTTAGACCCTCAATTAATGAAAGAGCTTCACTATCGGGGTATTCTTGAGACATCCATTGTCGAAAATCATCAAATTGGTTATCCAATTTTGAAAGTTGTTCTACAGAAACCTCATTGAGAGATTCTTCATCATTAAGAGGATTAGAGGAATTACCCATGTCCTCGTTAAAAAGGCCATTCAAATTAGGTTCCATCTCCTCGGTAATTACACCTTGGAAAGACTTAATTCTAAGGCTTCGTCTAACGGGAATAGTATAAGTAGGACTTATTGTTGTAAAACTCATGCACTAAAGAGAGAGAAGATTTTGAATTTTACAGGTAGCAAATTTCAATAAAATCAGCCAATCTCCTAGATTTAAGTTGTTAAATGCAATCAGGACAATCTCCCGAAATTTCGGAAAAAATGTCTGGGACCGTGGCGAATGGAGTGCACACGGTCCTCGCAACTTTTTTCGAAATTTTCAGGGATGAAAGTTATGATGATTTTAAAGCTAATCTGAAAAAATTGAGTGATTTTATGATCTGTAGATAGGCCAAATTAAAGTTGCAATCTCAAAATTGAACCCTACCAAGATTGTTGAAAAATGTAAAATTTGAATTTTGAAAAAGAGAGGGAAACTGAAATTTTGAATTTTATGATTTTAGAGGGAATGCTGAAAGCAATGCAAGTTTTGAAATTTAAAAGTTGACTCGATTTCATGCAAAATTCAAATTTGAAAGTGGAAATCAAGGTTACCGCAATTAAACACTTGATTTCAAAAGTCACAAATTGCAAAAATTTGAATAAAGCACTGAAATTTCGAATGAATGCTAACACACTTTTCAGATTTAGGACTGTAAGAAACACAATTTTGATATGAATTTCAATTTCAACAATTTTTGAATGATTAGAAGCCTCAATCCAAGCAATCGCTAGACCAAATTTGACTTTAATTTTGAAAGTGTTAAAATTGATCAAATCAGCCAAAATTCTGGATTTTAGCAGAAAAATACAGTAAGATCTAGCTCCCGAAATTTCAGAAAAAATGTCGGGGACGATGGCGCTCGGGGTGCACACGGTCCTTGCAACTTTTTTCCAAATTTTCAGCGATGAAAGATATTGTGATTTTATTGCGGAATCCAAAGTTACAGTCGATTTGGAGGTGTTTTGATTAGTGAAATTATCAGTCAAAGGTTGAATCAAGAAGGTCTTAAAAATTAGGGTTTTGACATTTAACCACTTAATTTTCAGAATTAAAGCACAAATATGAATTAAAAATTTGCAATAGAAGGGTAAATCTGAAACAAGGATTAACAATTAAACATTCCACAAGTTTAATTACTAAAAAGAAAATTTTAGGGTTTTTATGCAATTAGCCTCTAAAATTTGCAAAAGATCAAACATGGAAATGTAATTAAGGAAGCAAATTTTCAGATCTAACCATGAATAACCAGAATGAGGATGTTCATGTCGGGTTCACCAAAATGTAAAGCAGAAAAAAAATCGAACCCTAGTCGTTCTCCCCTCCCCAATCTCCAAGGAGAGAGAAGGGGGGAGTCACTAGGGTTGATGGTTTTCACTTAGGAGAGACTTTACATTCAAAAGAGGGGTTGAAACCCACAAGATCCAATCCCACGCAATGCAAGATCGGATTCTATATGAGTTTCAAGGGTTAAGACATCAAGGATACCCTCTTTTGTAAAGAATGTAGATAGAAAGATTGAACTAGGAATACATGTAAAGTAGGAAAGATTCACTTATAAACAGAGATAGGGATATGGGATGAAGCTGCGGACCTGGAATTAGCAGTAAAATGTCGAGACGGTGCTGTTCTGCAAATTTGAGCGAAAGTTGACGGGACGATGGCGCCCGACGTGCACACGATCCTCCGAAAAATCCGCGAAATGAAGGTGGATTTGTTCGTCTCTGCACAAGGATTCTAGATCTTCAATTACAGCCACGTACCTACAACCTACACATAGAAAAGAGAGGATGATTGGGGGTTAGGGATGAGGGGTTTTCCTTTAGGTCAAACCCTGGTTTTGGAATTAACCAGGAAATGAGAATGCTGTAAATGTAAATGTTTGTAATGTAAACAAGTATTGATACCTTGTTGTAAGAATGTTTGTATTCTTACATGCGAAGGTGTAATGTATGTAGTATGTTGTATGTTGTATGTGATCTCCTCTTCAATGGTTGAATCCTTGTCTTGAATGCAACACTTAGCCTTGAATGGAGACTTAGAATGCTCAGTTGCTTGAAGAAAATACTTGAATGCTTGAATGCTTGAATGTTTGAATATTGCTTTCGCATCTTGTGCACATATGTCCTCCCTCCTCCAAATGGGAGAGGAAATGTAGTTTATATACTTGTCAATTAGGGCTGATAGACTGATTTTCCCGACCTTAGGCCGATCAGGAAAAAATATTTTCCAATTTGCAAACTTCAAGACCCGAAGCCCCAAAAGAGACCGGGCCCAAAATAGGGCCAGGGACCAGGGCGCTGGGCGCCATGGTCCCACCTCCCGGGACAGCAGGGTGCAAGGAGGATTAGGCCAGGGTGCTGAAAAATGCAGTTTTTGATGTCATGAACAAGTTTCGGGGTCTCCATTCAGGTTTAACGTTGCGCCGCCATCGTGAAGACCCAAATGCAGTCGAAATTGCAAGTGTCACAATTTTAGGATGCTACAGTACTGGTATACCAGTTGGTGTATACATATTTTAATAAGGCTAAAAATTATCATTCTGGTATAACACTGATTCACCCCCCCTCTTAGTGTTATTGGTTTCCAACATGGGTATCTAGCAGAAAATATTCTTCAAGTTCATCATGATCTGAGACATCAGGTTCGCCACCTTGTTCAATATGTGGTGTAGGTTGTGAATCATGTACTTGTACTTGTGATAATGTACCTTCTTGATTTTTACCACAATCTTTGCCAACACCAAAGTATGAAGACAATGTTCTACATTTTTGTTGGCCTCTCTTGGCCTTCCCCATATTTAGGATTCCTACTCTTCTTCCTATTTGACATCTCCAACGAAATAAAGGCTGCAAAAAATATCAACTTGTTGAAGAAATAATAATAGACTATATGATTCATTGGCCCTATGACCTACAATCTAGATGTCTAAGGTCTCCCAGGCAACCACTGACGGGTCCCCACTAAATAAGAATGAACTCAACAGTGCAAACAGATAGAGATGAATTCAGAATAATATTATTAAACTTAAAAAATATGATCACTTACCTTTAGATCACTAGCAGTCACCAATGTAGTCAACAACAATGGTTGTTCCTGGTCTAAAAATTCACTAGTGATCCAAATTGAGAGCTCAAAACCAGCCAAATTATGTAAAGATAAATTTGATCTTTAACTGTATTTATACCAATCCTTATTTGGCAAATTTGGTAGGAATTTTATATGGTATATAAATATTTGACGAATCACAATTAACTATAACACGTCTTATGTAATTTCCAAGGCAATTATGGGTTGTCCAATTAACTGGCAATTATAATAGAGATGGAAAAAATTGGGGTGAATTGAGACATGCTTCTGTTAAATGCCAGGCCAATTGGGTCATCCTGGCCAATAAAAATTTATATGGATATTGGCGAATTATGGCTGTCTATTAAGACAACCTTAGAAAGTGTAGGCAAAAATATTGAATTTACCGTGTGGAAAATGTAGATTCTATTGGCAAAATCTTGATAGAGATACAATTAATTACATAAAACAATGGGAGATTGGGCTATGCATTTGATGAATATTTATAAAGTTTAGGCGACATGGCCACCCCCAATCAATACAATATATTTGCCATTTTCTAGGTTGCCAACGTGAAATATTTGCCATTGGCGAATATTCACCACTAAGGTAAACCCTATTGTGGATGCTCCATATAAATCTCCTCATCAAGATCCCCATGAAGGAAGACACTCTTTACATCCATCTGATGTACAACCCAACCATGAGTTGTGACAATAGCAAGTGTCAAGCGAATGGAGTTCATCTTGGCGATGAGTGCAAAGGTCTTAGTATAGTCAACACCTGGAACTTGTAAGAAACCTTTCACAACAAGTCTAGCCTTATACTTATCCACACTACCATACACTACAAACTTGTTCTGATAGATCCACCTACATCGAACCGTATTTCTCCCCTTAGGGAGAGGGACTAACTCCTAAATGTTGTTCCTCATCAAGGAACTATACTCTTCCTCCATAGCTTGGTCCTACTTAGGAACCCTGGATGCTTCTTGAAAAGTCTGTGGATCGGAAGCAATAGAAATGTGTGCATGTGGAAGCTCTTGATGTTGTGATCGAGTCCTTTGTGTGTCTGAATGATCCCCAACAAGAGAACCCGCTGACTCAAGTGTCTTTTGAGCCCAAGGAGGTCTAGGTGGAGGTGTAGGATGAGTCTCCTCAATTGCAAGTGGACCCTATGGAGGTGTAACCCTATGATTTAGAGTTGAAGGAGTCTCATCATCTAAATCACTCTCATCACTATCCACAATGGAGGAAAGTAGAGGAAGTGAGGCTAATCTAGGAGAGCTTTCCTCAAAGTGAACACTCCTCTTATTAAACACCTCATGTGTCTCTAGATCCATCAATCAATATGCCTTAACACCCTAAGGATATCCAACAAAAATGCAAGGCCTACTCTGAGGTTCCAATACCTTTCATTTTTGTGAAGGAATGCGAGCCCATACTGGACACCCAAAGACTCTAAAATGTCTCACAACCGGTTTCCTACCAACCTAAGACACAAAAGGATTGATACCCTTCAAATCTTTGTGAGGAACCTGATTTTGGATGTGCGTGGCATAACTGATAGCCTATGCCCAAAAGGCGGGATCAAGAGAACGTGCATGTATCATAAAGCTAGCCATTTCCTTGAGAGTTCTATTCTTCCTTTCTATGACCCCATTCTATTGTAGAGTGTAGGAAATTGAATGTTGTAGATCAATACCCTCAAGTGTACAATACTCCTCAAGTCTATTGTTCACATATTCCCTTCCATTATTTGTGCAAAGGATCTTGACCACTTTCCCTGATTGCTTCTCTACATGAGTCTTGAAGGCTATAAATCTATCAAACACTTCACTCTAGTGAACAAGAAAGTAAACCCAACTGAAGTAGGAGTAGTCATCAATGAAGGTGAGGACATAGTGGGCCTTGCTAAATGAAGGTGATGGAAAAGGACCTGCTACTTCGCTATGAACAAGTTGAAAAACTTCCAATCAAACTTATCTTTGGGATGCTTTCCCATGCAACACCTTGAACATACACCCTCTAAAAAACTAATTCGATGTAGACCTATGACCATGTTTTTAGTACTAAGCTGCTAAAGATATCAGTAGTTGAGGTGACCAAACCACTCATGTCACAGCTTACTTTCTGAATTTGAATGACTAAGAAAGGCTATAGAAGGAGATCTTGGCACAAAGTGGGAGAATGAATAAACCCCTGAATTTTCATTAACTTGTCCCACTGCTACCAAGGCATCATTATCAAGTTCTTTTACCACAACTGAATTAGGTGTAAACTCAACCTTTTTCCCATTCCCATAGTGAGTGATTTGGTGGATAGAGAGAAGATTGGTAGACAAGTTAGGAACATAAAGAGAATTCCCAATTGTTCCATCATCCATGGAAACTGAACCTTTCCCTTATACCTCAACTTGTGCATCATCACCTATGTAATTGTGAGGTACCTTAGATGGCTCCAATGAATAAAATTGCTCCTTTGTAGAACCCATATGATAAGAGGCACCCGAGTCAAGTATCCATTGCTGTGAGGAACCTTATTTAGCCACAAATGCTTTCCCTTTTCCCTTATATTGTGAGGAAGTGGAAGGAGATGATTCCTTCTTGTTGTAGGTGGATGGCAAATTGATGTTATTCTTCTTAAGGATATTTGTCAACTCATCAACCTACTTGGTGTGGCAATGATTCTCATCATGACCATACTTCTTGCAATAAGAACAAGTTAGTTTCTCCTTCTTAGGTGTATTCCCCTTCTTGGAAGAGGATGAAGAATCACCTTGTGATGGAGAGGATGATTGTCCTTTTTCCTTCTATAGCTTTGACATAGATTGCTTTTTCTTCTTATTGGAACCTTTGCCTTGATTCCCTTGATTCCCTTGATTCGCCACCAAAGCCTTAGACTTTGAAGACTTGAGAATACCCATGTTTAACATCTTAGATTGTTCCAACATCAACATTTCCATGAAAGCATCAAATGTAGGCATACTGTAGGAACTTCCCACTGTCAAGCGATGGGTTTGGAAGCTAGAAACAAATGTTGCATATTCGGATGGAAGCTTGTCCAACAAGTTGAATATCAATTGAGCATCCTTTTTGTCGATGCCACAATCCTTAAGCTTTACTCGTAGCTCATTTGCCTTAGTGACATAATCTTGGATTGTATCAAAATTATTGGGATCCAATTTGGTGAGCTCATTGTCAATCTTGTAGCCTCTGATTTAATCAACTTGACCATACATTTTTTGAAAGATGTCCCAAGCCTCTTTGATTGTGGTACACTTTTCAATGTGAAAAATGAGGTTACCTAATACATATTTTCTCAAAGTTCCAAGAGCCATGCAATTTTTAGTGATCCATTCTAACTGAGCATTAGGATCAACCTTAAGATCTATTGGTGTTGTTATTGTTCCATCTATGTAATGAGTGAGTCCTTTTTCCATTAGTTTACTCCATGCTTTAATTTTCCATGATGCATAATTATGTGGAGTTAAAGGTGGAAATTTATGAGGACTCATAGCAACACAAATGAAAAAGCACAAGGAAAGAGAGGTACAATCACACAAGACACGCTCCCAAATTCACTAAATCAAAGAACCCCCCTGAAAAAAAAATAAAAATAAAAAAATGATGATTTGGTACTTTATACTTAGTGTGTGTACAATGGGCCACTTGCTAAAAATGGTAAAGTGGACTTATGATTTCAACTTTACAACTGCCTCAAATAGGACAAAAGAGACTGAAACTAATAATGCAAGAGATCTAAACTAAGATCCAAGAAAATTACAAGTACTAAGTAGGCCAAAAAAGACCAATTTTTGAAAGTACAATTTCTACCCAATTTGGTGAAAAATTGATAGCAGCACATGAAAGTAGATGAAAAATTATGCACTTTAAAAAAAATGGCACTTGAAAAGAAGGTTGTATGATCCTGAACGAATTCTTTGAAGTTGCAAAATCGAGGATTGGATGGGTACAATTGTGAGAAACTGGAAATTTTTGAAAAGTTTGTCCACCAAAATCAGAAAATAATCATACCACTATCGACAACATGAAAAATTAGCACAAAATTTAAAAAAAATTGCACTAAAAAAGGCCTTAAAATGACAAAGATATGAGCCTTCAAAGTTGGATTGCAAATTCAAAAACTCAAATGGAGAGGAGGTCTAAATTTTAAAAAAAGTGTTGATGTCAGTAATTTGTTATGTTAAATTTGAAAGCTATATGATCATTATTAGATCGTCACACCCCCTTAATAACCATACGAACAAGATGACATGGTAGTGTACGAATGTTGACATGGTAGTATGGTCAGCTAATGTGGTAGATAATGTGGCACTGTATGGCAGATGGCGTGTCACTGTATGAAAAATGATGTGTCAAATGACATGGTTGTCCGTGCGGCTAATTGGGCTTCCGTATGCTGCCTTGTAACTTGAGTTGGTAGATGACTATATTGTCATGGGTCTATGTAGTAGCCTGAGTAGCGGTAATGTGGCATCCAGGTGGCGGTTTGACTAGACTGTCGAGCTAGCGTCGACATGCATCTGCATGAATGTGTGGACCACTGTGGGGTTTCCGCGTGGCGGGTGACTGACACCACTGGAAAAGAGAGGGTTGATGGGAAGTGTAGTGGGGCAACTGCAGAACAAAGTATGACGCTGGGGAAGCTTGCCAGAAAAGCAGCATTGGGGGCTAGTACGGTGGCGGTAGTCCACCCAGAAAAAGTATGCCTATAGAAGATTTAAATGCAAGCGTAGGGTAAAGTATGGGAGGTGGGTATAGGGGTCACCCCCAAATAATATAAAATAAAACTTTTACAACACCCCCCCACACCCTTTTTCAAAAAAAAAAATCTGCAAATTCAAAAATTAAAGATTTATAAAATAATTACACAGATTCGTATTGTATGCCCAAATTGGGAAAACAAATTCCTTTGATGCCCCAAAATGCACTTTTTCCAAATATAAGCGAATTTATACTCAAAATTTATGGAAATAGCCTCTCAAACGTAATGGTGAGGTCAAAAACATTGTATGTCACCTCCAAAATAAGCAGCACCTCAAAACTGAAAAAGAAGCCTTCCAAAATGTCTCCCAAAAACTAATCAATGAAGCCCCAATGGCTTTGATACCATATGATAATTTGCCAAGATCAAGGGCACAATGAAAAGCACAAAAAAGAGAGACAATAGTTTGACAAGAACAAATTATATTCTCATCAATATGCAAATATGATCAACTAGATTAACCAATACAATGAAGATGAGCCTATTTATATAGGCAAGGCCAAATGGATATGTGAGCACACAATCATGACATGTGGCTCAATGAGAAACAAGGGTAGGTAGGGGTAGGTAGGAGAAATAGTAAAATATTCCACAAGAGGTGGATCACCCACTAAAGGTGCAATGTAACAACAAGACAAGACCACAAAAGGTGGAATTTATCCTACAAGCATCATCCCTATGTGCACACTTCCCTAAATGTCTCATATCCAAACTACGATGAGATGCATTATCCCAATTCAACTTGAGTAAGGTGTAATTATATCCTATAAGAATAAATAATTACACCAACAAATTTTGCTAGCACTGCGGATAAAATCTCTCAATTCCTCTATGCAATTTGACAAATGCTTTTGAGAAATAGCACATTCATTCAACGGACTTTGCATATCCATGCCTTTTTGTTTAGTTGACTACTCAAACATTATTTATTTTAGGATCTCAATCAACGATTCTAGAAGAAAATTACTGACATCTTCTGGAATAATATTGTTTTGGATCAGGTGCTTCATCAAAATACTCTCAATTTTGTCTGACTTGATCGAGGTCAGCCATTTCACACCAATATTTTGAATTCCATCTACATTGACAACCAACTTTAATAGATTGGACTCATCATCTAAGTCTCTAGCTTCCTGCTCATTCACTTCTGAAACTCCTTTGGCTACAAGGGATTCTATATAATCAATTATCACAACATCTTCTATCTTGCTTTTCTTTGACTCTAAAACACCAACAGGAATAGACTGTCTCCTTTTCTTCTTTTCAAAAGATGATTCTCCAAAATCAGAAGAGAAAGAAATTTAAATTGAGCCAACTCTCTACATATCCACAAATGATTTAAAATAATTATTGCAAATCTCCTCTCTCTTATCCAAACTATTCAGATATATGAAAAATTTGTCTTGCAATCGGCACACCAGATTCCCAAATAATATTATATTTTGTTGGAAGGGATTCTAAATAGTATATAATAAACTCACAAGCAATGACCCATATTGAAAAACACAATTCTTCTCTTTTGCCATCTTTATATTTTTTAACAACAATTCTTTCTGTAATTCACACAAGTCAAATGATATGTTCTCCATCACAAGCATATATGCCATATACACTGCAATTATTGTGGTAGCTCCTTTCCTATTTCTAAAATATACTTTGTAAGAGATTCCATAGGCAACATACCTCACTATCAAGTTGATTATTTTATTGATGATAAAATCTCGTTGATCACCCTTCACGCCGGTTAGGGATTCCACTTCCCTATTCAAAATCAATTTCTTTTCTAGAACTCCTCCATTGTCACACAAGTTGATAATCTTAGAAATGATTTCCTTTGTAATATGATAGGGTTTATCCAACATGATGTAGTTATCTCTCATGACTAAGGATTACTCTAATTACCTTTGCATTGTCGAACCAAGGGAATTTGGTCCACAGATTCAAACCTTTTCCTTCTAACTCTTTGACCCTCTGCAATTCATCATCCTTCAAACCTACTTCAACGACTCTGATCTTCTCTAAACTAAACTCATCTAGGAGCACTTTGTCCATAATCTGAAACTCTTCGCTGCTAGATTCTCTAATGATCATTTTTCCTTCCATGACTGCTCTTCACTACTCACTTTATTGTTTCTCTACTATTCGCAATGATCTCAAGAAAATATAACTAATATGAAAGAAATGAATTGAAGAACTGATACTTATCTTACTAAAGACACTTCATTAGGGTTTTGTCACCAAGAACTATCTTTTCGATGATGTCATCATGATTCCTCTGATTACTGGATACCACTCAAGCACTGTCATGTTGGATTAGTGGCATGGTCCATTCAGATGGGGAGGCTAGAAGATTTTTCTTTCAAATCAAAACTACCCTTGACCCAAAGCTCTAAGTTTAATTTTCAGAGGAAGAGGTTCTTGCACCAGATTCTGGTACTTCAGGCTCACTTCCTTTGTTCTCATTCTTCTTTCTCTAGACCAGATTTTCCTTCTTCTTTGACTAATCATCCTTCATTGCACTTTTTTCAACATATTTTTCATCATTTCCTTTCCTGCATTGGTTAGCATAATGTTCAAGCTAATTGCACTTAAAAGAACTAGCGATTTTCTTCTCAAATCTTACTAGATGAGATCTTGCAATTGTAACAATTTCCTTTAAAGTCATAACTCTTCTTATTTGCAACAACCGAATTATAATCTTGATTCACAACATGATTCCTACAAAGGCTTGTCTTATGTCAAAACATCTTACAACTATAACATTGAATGCTTCTATAGTTCATTACCTTGTGTCCAAATTTATTGAATCTAAAACAATAGGCATTAAAAGGGGTACATTTATGCATTGAGCTGTCGGATCGGTGGTCTTCTTATATTGGATTTCTGATTTTAGGATTTCTTCTCATCTTCTGACTTCTTCTTTGTATCAGCTTTGACTTCCTTATTTTCTTCTTTAACATTCTGATTTGGGCACACATCGGTTTGGTAACCAAGTCTGGTTTTGTCTAACTTAACTTGTTGCATGCTGATCAAATCTTCTAGGAGCTTGCTACTATCAAGGATCTTGTTCTCTACCTTCAGACTCTTCACTTCTTTCTCAATATTTTTACATTCTTCAAATTCTCTATCACAAAGGCTCTAGCTAAATTATGATTAAGCTTGTGGTCCAAGAAATTGTGAGACCTGAACAAACTAGCTTTATTAAAGGCAATTTTATTTTGGACACCTGAATGCTTTCTTAGGAGACTCTTGAATGGGCCTAACAGTCAGGACAAGATGCTTTTCTGGTCAATCTAGATTTTGACAAAGCGTATTATATAATATGGTGGGATTTCATTCTTAAGATGCTACATTGGTTGGGTTTTGGACCTAAATTACAAAAACATGTGCATATGCTGTTTTAGGATGCCAGTGCTCAAATTGTAATTATTAACTCTTCGACAACACCTTTTGAACTACAATGGTCCATTAGACATGGATGTCCTTT
Source organism: Cryptomeria japonica (assembly GCF_030272615.1). Taxonomy (NCBI): domain Eukaryota; kingdom Viridiplantae; phylum Streptophyta; class Pinopsida; order Cupressales; family Cupressaceae; genus Cryptomeria; species Cryptomeria japonica. Next base: position 605,116,813 of record NC_081406.1, on the reverse strand, counting down.
ATCCGCTTTCTTATATGTGCTTACAGCTGATGCCTTGAGTTATCTTCTTCAAGGTGCTAATTGAATGAAGCTCATCAAAGGGATCAATATTCCTCAAAATAAGGTTGTTATTAACTCCCATTTTGCTGATGACAACATACTTTTCTTGCAAAATTCTAAAGAAGAGTAATTTTATACCCTAGATATTTCAGAATTATATTGTGTTGTCTTTGGTTATCAATTGGCTCATAATAAGACTGAATTTTTTATGATTCAATCTAGGCTTACTTCTGAGTGGATTCCTAAGAGGCAGAGGCATATTAAACATGGAGATTTTACTAGGTATTTGGGCATCCCTTTGGGTATAGGAGTCTCTCTTTCAGACATGTGGAACTAGTTTCTTAACAGACTCAAAGATAAGTTATTTTATTGGAACAATAAATTCTTGTCTTTGGTAGGAAAAAATCAAGTTACAAACAAAATTTTATTTTCTTCCCATGTGTATTATTCATCTTCTTGGATACCATCTAATAGAAAATATGAGGATTTAAATAAATTAATTAAGAAATTTCTTTGGTCTAAATGGAATGGTAGTGCTAGATTTATCACTTCCACGTAGTCTCATTGCATTCAATCGAAGCATAAGGGTGGGTTGGGACTCATTGATCCTAAAACTCAGGGGTTGTGTCTTCCCAGGAAAAGGGTCATGAGAGCTGCCAAAGGGGATGAACCATGGAAAATATTGGTTTGTAATCAAATATCTCTTGTTGTTGCTAGTAATAAAAATGTCTCTTGTTGTTGCTAATAATAAATGGCAGTCTGTCAATGGGCTAGACAATATTATCATGGCTCCTATTTTTAAAATCAAATCTTCCTTACCCTTGCAATCCATATGGAAATATTGGAAGCATGTTTTCCAATTTCTCCAATGGAATGATTCCTCCTTGTAGCATGACTTCAACTTTGCATCATCTTAAATATGGTGGAACAAACTAGTGCAATACCATAATCGACCTCTTGCTACTTGTTTTCCTAAGCAATATTTGTATCTATATAAGAAAGGGGTTCAATGCTTTAGGGACATGTGGGAATTTAACACTTTTGACTGGGCTGCATGGTTGAGCATTAAAAAATAGTTTGGGCTGAATAACAAATATAATCCTTTCTTCTTATTTGTGCAATAATTAGTTTTAATTGAGTTGTCAATGAAAATCTGCACTCTAAGAGATTGCAACTTTTTAAAAGATTGGAAGTGGTTTTCTTCATCTCATTTTAACTTTCTTCCACTCAAGAAAGTTTATCTCCAATACTTACCTCATTGGAGTATCCTTTCTCGTCTCAACCATAAATGGACATGTAGTTTTAGTACTAAAAGATGGAACAACCTGAGTGCACAAATATGAAAAACCAAAACTAATGTGAAGACTCAAATGTTGTCCTGTAAAGTTTTACATCATAAGTTGCCCATTGGAGACAGATTAAGGTGTATTGCAGTTCAGCTAGTTAACTATCCCTTCTGCAAGAGTATGGAAAATATGAAACATACATTTTGGGACTGTACCTTTGCTAAGAAACAATGGAATTAGGTATCTTCAAAAACTTTCTATTATTTTTTCAGCATAGGTGGAATTGGAAAGAAGCTCTTCTTGGCCTTGGGATACATAATGATGTGATTGTTGATTCTATTAGACAAGTTGTTCTAAGACATATCTGGAAGTCTAGATGTACTTTTGTGTTCTCAAAAAACTATTTTCAAGAAACTAGTATCTTAATTCTTTATTCTGACATAGTTTTTCAAGTTGCATTTTTGCAGTCACAACTTCTAGATTTGACCAAGAGAAATGCTTTAGTTATGGCTCAACTTCAACAACTTTGAGAGAAAGTGAATCAACTTCAAAACAACTACCATATGGACTTTGGGTTTTTTTTCATGTTTCTACCTTGTAATCTACTTCAAACTAGTCGTTTGGGGTTCTTCTATAAAGTATTTTGCCATAGTGTTATCTTGTAATGTCAATTGTTCTATCTTTGTAATAAGTTCTAGCTTGAAATTTTTATCATGTGTTTAGTTATGTTACTCTCTTCCAATTACAACAACTTGTTTTAGCTGCTATTATTCATGATTTTGCTTTGATTAAATAATAAAAATAAAGTGGGGAGGCAACAATCAGAGTAAATATCCAGGAAAATGGCTTTGCGCTTTCTTCTGTGAAAATATCCAGACATCGAATGACATAAATGGTTTTTTGAGCAAACAAAATACACGGTTTCGGCCTGCAATTCGGGGAACTGGGCTCGCCTTCCTCAGGCAAAATCAAAATAGCAGACGGTGAAACCAAGGAGATATCAGAGGGCTACTATGAAATGTTTACTTTTTTTTAGGAATAGAGGACATGGTAAACAAAATACCTTTCACTTGGAAGGCTCTATCAGACTGACCATCTCCAACAGATTCACCCATTTGTAGAATCTTAAGGAGGATTTTTTTAAATTGGTTCCCTGGGTCAAGCCAAATAAAAAATATATATTGAGAACTTGGATAATTGGAGGTCGGGCGGTAATTATGCTAGACCTAAGATATCTGTAGAGGGATGCAAGAATCCCAAAACTTTGCTTCCTCCCAAACCCACGAAGGTGAAGTCAAATTTGAAAACAAACCCTAAATCAAAAGAGAAAAATGTGTTGGAATCAATGATAGTTTGGTTGAAATGATTCAACAATCTTGCAAAATATTTGGGGTTTTTGCTAGATGGTGTGGACTTGGAGTCCCGACAGAGGTAATTGCAGATTGGTTCAAGTCTTCCTTCAACTAGATAGTGAGTATTACTATCTTATCCGAGGGTTTTCTTTATATTGACTATGGAAATGCCAGACAGAAGAATGAATTCTTAATAGGTAAATCTCCAATTTTTAAAGGCTTTGATTTTAAATTTTTAGATTGGCAACCTGCTTTCAATCCAAAAAAATTAGTCATTTAAAGTAGATAGATTGGTTTTGATCCCCAACTTACCAGTAGAATTAATGGATAAAGAAATTATTAGGAAAATAGGTAATCATTTAGAAAAAATCATAGAGATTAGTGACAAAGATAGGAAGTATTCAGATTGTGTTTTGATAGTTAATATGGATATTAGTGTGAATTCACTCAACCCTATTGAAATCAGAACTAGGGAGTCGACTTTCTTGATTTACCCTAAATTTTATAGAGGGATTTTAGATTTAGACTTAGCAATCAAACCGATCTTAGAAGTTTTACCCTCTCAAAAAACCCTAGGGATGTCCCCAAGCTAGATATTTTTTTCAATTTGGAAATGGGAGGGTTTGTGATCAAGAATAACCCTCCCCTGACAGGACAGTCTGTTGAGGTAGAAGAAGGGGAAATTATAGGTGATCATAGCATGAATGAGGGGGTAAATTCCTCTCCCTTTCTATCCCATAGGGATATTTTGAATAATGAGGAGGGAAGGGTTACTGACTCTAAGAAAGAGAAGAACTTTTGTGTCCTTGAAGTGGCGGAAAAGGAAGAATTTAAAAATTTATCACATGATAGTAACAATGAAATCAATCATGATATTGATTATTGGGTAGCTAGGAAGGGGGGGATAAGATTCTTATCCCTGAATAGGATGTTGGTATGAAAGTCAAGGGTAGTCTGGTAGAAAATGGTTCCTCCTATTCATTGGGAGCTCCCAACAGATCGGATAATGATGAACAAGAGGAGGATTTGGTTCATAAAGAGAAAGAGGTAAACTGCATTATTAATTATTTATATGATTCAGTCACCGAGGATATCCTGGAGAATTTACTAGATGAAATAATAGACATAGAAGAGCTAGAATTACAAAAAAAGGCTATTGAAAAAAGGGATTATAAATTTTACCAATCCCTCAAAGGTCATGGATACGAAAGCCCTTTTAATGGAGTTAGATGACAAAGAAAATGGTGAAACTTTTGAAGCATTAGGAATTGAACAATGGGTTGGGGAGAAGGTTGCTCTGGATTGTGCTAAACTATGTAAAAAGAGGTAGGAAATCCCCATCTGAGCTTAGAGCTAATTATGGTATAGCTGAAGGCCAGGTTAAACTCACATATATATTTCATGCAAGGAAGGGGAAGGTCCTTCTCACAACACTATGAAAGTATAATCATGGAATGTTAGGGGTTTAAATGCCCCTAACAAGAAACAGATAGTCAAACATTGTTTGTCTAACTATAGTTCTGATTTAGTTATTTTATAGGAAACCAAATAAGAAAAATATGACAACCTCTTTTGGTAAATGACTAGGATTTAGACATATTACAAATGTTCTAGCCACTGGAGCCTTTGGAGGTCTAGCCATAATTTGGGACCCTCACAGTATTGGGTTCTCATTATTAGAGTCTCATGACAATTGGATCAGTGGCAGAGTTACCAATTTTAAAAATAAACTATATTTTCTAATTATTAATGTTTATGGACCGACCCTAAATGAGGATGAAAGAAGATTTTGGAAGGAAATCGAGGAATTCACAAATTCCCAGGAACAATTTTGCATTATAGGAGGTGAATTCAATGCTATAATGAATCAATTTGAGAAACAAGGGGGAAAGAACAAAACCTCTAGAGCTACTTTAGACTTTGTAGATTGGGTCCACCATAGTGGCTTAATAGAGATTAACATGGTTAAGGATGCATTTACCTGGAATAATAGAAGATTAGGTTTTAGTAATATTGCAAAAAAAACTAGATAGGTTTTTTGTATCAGGTAGTCTCATCAACTTTCTATATACCTTAGAAGCTTCAATTTTACCCTTCTCGGGTTCAGATCATTTTCTGATCCAACTTAGCATTCTTGGTGACTCAGGTCCAAGAAGATGTCCCTTTAAATTTGAATAGATGTGGCTGAGAGACGATAATATTCTTAGGCTTTTAGAGGAATGGTGGAAAGAGGAAGAGGTCTCTGGCTCTGGGATCTATAAGGTAGTCAACAAGCTTAAGATAATTAAGCAGAAGCTTATTCTGTGAAATAAGGATCATTTTGGTAAAAAAAATTACAAGAAGGCACAAGTGGAAGCATAGTTAGTGGAGGTAAATGAAGTTGTCATGAGGAAAGGGATGGATGAAGCTCTATTTTTCAGAGAAAAGAAACTCCTTCTTGAACAATAAAATATTCTTGCAAAAGAGGAGGTGTTTTGGAAACAAAATTCCAGGGAGGCATGGCTGGATGAGGGGGATAAGAACACTAAATTCTTTCATAATAGTGTAAAACTTATAAGTCATTAACAAAATCTCTAAGATAAAGATTTGTAATGGCTCTGAGGTGGAATATCCTAAGCTCATCTCGAGGGAGGCAATATACTTTTTTCCAATATTCTCAACATTGATTTGGGTCCTCTTTGCTCAGACCAAGACAAGTTTCTAAAATGTATACTAAAACTACTTAGTAAGGATAAAACTCATAATCTGACTGCAAAATTCTCTAGAGTGAAAGTAGAAGCAGCTTTGATGCAGATGAATCCAGACAAATCCCCTGGTCTGGATGGCTTTCCAACTAGTTTTTTTCTAGAAACATTGGTCCTTCATAGGGCATGAGGTGACGAGTGCTCTTGAGGGAATGAGGAACTCAATTAATATTCTCAAAGAAATCATTAATACTTTTTTGGCCCTCATCCCGAAGAAGGAAAAGCCTGAGTATTTTGATGAGTTCAGACCCATTGCACTATATAACATCATCTATAAGATTTTTACTAAAACTTTAGCTAATAGGCTTCAGAAACTCCCTCCTCTTTTGATTAGGGAAGAACAAATGGGTTTTATTCCTGAGAGATCTATTTATGATGGGGTTATTATATCTTAGGAGGCTATTCACTCTGTCCAAAAGAATGGAACCCTTAGTATGCTCTTAAAACTAGACACAGGAAATCCTATGATAAGGTCGATTGGAGATTCTTGTGCAAATGCCTGGAAGCCTTTGGATTCCCCTCTTCATGGATTAACTTGATATTTAAGTACATATCGACACCTATATTCTCAGTGTTAGTTAATGGAACTCCAGAAGGATTTTTTAGCTCTTCTAGGGGTCTAAGACAAGGAGATCCTTTATCCCCTTTCCTCTTCATCATTATGGCGGAATCACTGGGTAGAGCTATCTCTAGAGCAAGGGAAAGTAGTCATATTTTAGGTATTAGAATTACTAGCAACCTAGATCCTACCACACATCAACAATTTATGGATGATACTATGTTATATGGGCTCAACGATTTAGGAGAAGTGAAGGCATATAAGTAGATCCTAGACTCTTACTCTAAGGCTTCTGGACAAGAAATTAATCTATTTAAATCTAAAGTCTTCTTTTTCAATACTAAGGTCCACTTACAAAATGACATCCGCAAAGTTTTGAATTTTAATATGGGTAGGCTTCCCTACAAATATCTAGGTCTTCCCCTAGATAAGGGAAATGGATTATCAATTTTGTGGGATTCAGTGATAGATAGGATTAAGAAAAAGGTAGCAACCTGGAAAGGTAAGTGACTATCCTCTGCTAGTAGAGATACCATGGTTAAGTTGGTTTTGGCATCGATGCCAATCTATCAGCTATCATGTATTAACCTTCCTTAGTCCAAAAAGGAAGTACTGAATAGACATCTTAGGTCTTTTTTCTGGTAGGGTGCTAAGGATAAGAAGAAGATCTCCCTCATGGCCTGGGATAAGATTTGTAGGCCAAAGTTAGAAGGTGGTATTGGGATTAAGAATATTAAGGAACAAAGTAGAGCTCTAGGGGCTAAATTAGTCTGGAGAATGTTTAGATCCCCACACCTTAAGTGGGCTTAGATCATATTCCAAAAATATCTTAGAGGTAGGGACCATATTAGCCTCTTTAGGGAAACTTCTCCTACGAAAGGCTCTCACATTTGGAATTTTATGTTGGACTGCAGAAAAATAATTTTAGACAAATTATCTTGGAACTTGGGCAATGGCAAAGAAGCCCTATTTTGGACGGATTCTTGGGGAGGATTCAAGGCACTTCATAAGAGTGCTAATATAGAGATGTCCAGAATAGTGCTAGAATCTACATGGGGTAGGTATGTCAGGGACTACATAACACCAATTGACAAGGACCTAGCTAAGAGATGGAAATGGAAATCTCTAGATCATGTGGATATCCCAGAAATGGAAAAAAAGGAGCTCCAAGTCATCCTTAAGAATAGAATGGTCATCTTCAACTTAGGGCTAGATACTCTTGTTTGGGATGGATCGAAATCGGGAGAGTACACCTCAAAAGAAGGTTATAATCTTCTCCTTAATCAACATCTTTCCTCAAGAACTTTTGTCCCCTCAGTCATGTTGGGATAAGATGTGTTTGCTAAAGGAAGGGTTGTTCTCATGGTTTTCTCTCCAAAATAAGATTCTAACTATAGACAGATTTAGGAAAATGGGCTTTGAGGGACCCAATAGATGCCCTTTATGTGAAAAGGAAGAAGAAGATAAAGATCATATCCTCCTTAATTGCAATTATGCCTCCAATTTTTGGCTATGGTTATGTAACAAATTAGGATGGAGCTCAGCTCTCCCTAACTCCATTCTAGGTATGTTTCAGGCATGGCCCATTTTTCATCAGCATTCCCTCTTTGGAGGACTATGAAAATTGGCCCCATCTTTGGTTATCTGGGAACTTTGGAAAGAATGCAATAGGAGACTCTTTAAGGAAAATAAAATGGAATGGCCCCAACTTGTGAATAAAATTAAAGCCTCAACAGTAGAAATTCTTAATAGCAGGACTTCTAAATTTCCTAGTAAACTTTCTCAGATGACATACTGGGATGAGAAAATGAGAGGCGGATGGTTAGGTCTAAAGATCCCTCCCTTTGTAGGAGTAATAAATTCTAATAAAAAGGAGTTAAGGGAAGCCTGCATATGGAAGGTCCCAAAAAAAGGGTGGGCTAAGCTTAACTTCGATGGGGCTTCTCGTGGGAATTTGGGTCTTGCAGGGATTGGATGTTGTCTGCATGATGATTATGGTAGGGAATTAGCTAAGGTAGCCAAACCCATAGGGATTGAATCCAATAATAAAGCAAATATTTTAGCCTTAGTTGAAGGCCTCCTCTTATGTCAAAATAAGGGCATTAGTAAGCTCGCTATAGAAGGAGATTCAACTATTATTATCAATGGTCTTAGAAAAGGTTTTCTTCCTAACTGGAAGCTTAATGCGATCTTTTCAAGGGATCTAAGTCTCCTTAAGGATTTCAAGAAAACAAACTTCAATCATATTTATAGAGAAGGTAACTCTAGGGTGGATGAATTAGCCAATGCAGGGGCTGATGGACGATTCATAAGTTGAGATAGGGTCCTTCCTTTTGTCCCAAGAATCTGCTACAAGGTTTAGATTCTAAGGCTTTTGTTCTCTTTAAGTTAGGTTTTGGTATCTCCTCAGGGATTTGCCCTCAACCCAGGCCCCCTTTAAGTTGAAGGAAGATTTGTCAATTTTAGGTGATTAATGCTAGGCTAAAGCATGTAAACAAATATTATCTTGCATATCTATACTCAATCTTAATTCCTGAATTAACCAGGACATGTTGGATATTAGAGAACGGTCGTCTTCTTTATTTTTCTAATTATAAATATCAATGGTATTCAGAATAAATACATAGTGAAACATTTGTATATGTGCATATATACATTTATATACATACATACATATATATATATATATATATATATATATATATATATATATTTCTACATATACAATTATTAATATACACAGAGCCTACAAAATTTATGTATATAGGTATATATATGTATATATGAATATGCATATATATAGACATACATATATATATAAATATATATATATATATGTATGGGTGTATATATATTAATACACATATAAATATTATATACAGATATGCATAAGGGATATTATAGTTGATGTTAAAGCCGTATATATATTAATAGGTGTATATGTATATATATATGGATGTATTTATATAGAACTATATATATATGGTTATATATATGGAAATTCACATCTATATATATATATATATACAAGCTTTTAGGGATAATTAAATGCCTATAGACATATTTATAATGTCTTCATCTTGTCAGCATATTATCTCAAGTGTAGCCTTCTTTGGTGGCATACTTAGAGTTGATGATGTGACTTCCCTTGCCGTATAAGCCAACTAAAACTAAGGAGCTCACTCAATTAATGGAAATGGTATTTATTACCTTGATCTTGGAGATTGTCTAACCTGCATCGTGATCTTGGAGATTGTTTAACCTTCATCGTGACCCTTCATTCTTGCTCCTCTGATACTCTTTAGCGATCAAATTGGTCCTTTATGAGATAGATGAGCTATATTTCAGCACCTTTCGAAACTCAATTAATATAAGTAATGGCCATGTTTTAAGTAGATGGTTTTCTAAGAAAGTTAAGCTCAATATGGATACTCCGCTAAGGCTTATAGGGCTTAAGCGTCAAATGGCTTTTATAGGGGAAATCAAGGAAGAAAGACTGAAAGGCATTCTGGTCTTCCCAAATGTCCTGGTTATTAGGGCGGTCAAGAAAATTCTTGGGGAGGAATATATCAAGAATGAGGACTGCACTAGGGAAAATTTTGATATTGCATCTATGTTCTTAGCAGCGGCTTTGCATTGTGAGAAAGACAGGCACGTGGTGATAAAATTATGTAGAAGTGTCTTCAAGAAAGACTTGCTAGGTGAACTGGAGAGGGTGGTTGTCAATGTAGACAAAGAGTTAACTGTTCCAAAGCCTCACAACTATTATATACTCATACAGATGAATAACCCAATGCCTAGATTTCCAATCTTGGAAATTGAGGATATGGTTGCCTTTGCGGCCTATAATCCGATAAGGTAGAGGAATGTTTCCTTTATTTTGTGGCTTTTGAATGTCAAAAAACCATCGTGTAATAGATGGCTGGCCAACTATCTTGAAGCTGAAAGAAATGAAGTTGTCCCAAATGACATGGATATCCCTTTCGACCCTGCCTCTAGCCCAGATAATCCACCTGCTATATTAGGGAAGGAGGAAACTGAGGTACAAGCGAGAAGGTGTCGGGCAAGATAGTTGGTCCATTTTCTTAGGTTTATCTTATTGCTACTTTTTGGTTCTAAATGGTTTATCATAACACTTTTACTTTTATTTCAGACTTAAGTTTCATAGACTTATGGATGATAAGGTTAATATTTGATCTAGTTTAGATATGTTTTTTTAGTCTCTAGTTCGATGACTTTCTTTTCACAATCTTCTCTAAAATGAATCTTCAGAATTTTTGTGTGATTTAATGGGTCTTGCTTGTGGGTAAAGCAAATTATGTGTGGAAACAAAGCTTCCTACAATATTTTTCAATTTTTAGCTCTTTGTGGTGAGCCATAGCTCACTTCTTTTAATATATATAAATAAATGCATATGTGTGTGTGTGTGTGTGTGTGTGTATTTATATATAGACAGACATATATATTCAAAAGCATAGATGATATATACATATGTGGCTTTATGTTTAGGTAGAGGTAGGTGAGATTGATTGCTTCTATTTTTATTTTCTGAAATCGAGCTGAGCAACCTGGGATGGATACTTTTTTTTAAAATTACCTAACAAATTTCTCATTGAAAGTATGGTTAATTTTGGATATCTACCCTCATAATTATCTTTCTTGCTTTCAGTTATGCTTGGTTCTGGTATAAAGGTGGATAATTATTTTTAAATTCTCTTTTGGTAACATAAATAATCTGATAGAAAGGAAAAGGAATTTTTTTCTGATGCTGAGAGGAGTGATATGATTTTAAGATCTTTTAGGATGAAAGACTCCCTTTCCCCCAGACCCATGCTCTGTTATTTCTGTTTGACTTAATTATTTTCTAGATGTGAGCCTGAAGGCTATAGGCTATGTTAAGGTTTTGAGTAAGGTTTTTTCCAACAATGCTATTGTAACCTGGGGTTTCTATCATATTTCAACCAACATCAAAAAGATTATGTGTTGTCTCAATACAAAATATACTACGGTTTGATAGTTCTGATACTAAATGTAAGTACAGATCCAATAGCCAACAAGATGAGAGGGGGGGGGGTGATTTATACAAACTTAATCTTCTATAAAAACATCAGATTCAACCTCGGTAACATATACTTCAGTAATATAACCAAAACTATTCAACATGCAAACTCAAAAGCATATAAACATCATAAACCTCATAACACCACATTTAACATGGAAACCTAAGTAGGGAAAAACCACTGTGGGATTTCGGACCCACTAAGAAATATACTCTTCTAGAGTATGCTCGGTTAAAAGCAAATCCTGTTAAAGATTACAAACACATTGCTAGATGTGACTCGGTTAAGGGATTTTCCTTAGATTTGTTAGGATTTTCACCTCGTTAGAAGTGACCTTGTTAAAGGATTTCAAACACTCAATTAGAATGTCACCTTGCTAGAGCGTTTTACAAATAAGACTGTTAAGTCCACTCGGTTAAGAGATTTTCTGTCACTTTCACAAAATAACAGTAATAAAAATCTATCTGCAACTTCACATCTAAAATGCTAAAGCAGATTCTTATTTATTCAATACAATCTAGACATAGAACTAATCTTGTCCATCTGTTGGGCTTCTATACTCTGTTATTCAAATAGGTATTCAAGCTTCTATGCTCAATAATCACTATGTAGCATCCCTATGCATACACTTGCCCGCATGCATTGTTTATCAACATTTCCCTATTTATAAACAATTAGCTAACCGCTTAATCTCCTTGATCACATTTCCCATGATCAATCATAGCCATCAGATCTTCAATCTTGTCCAGGTTCAATGCATCTTTCGATCTGAAAATATTTTACCCTGCCTAGGAACTTGCATATATTTCTTGGAACTTGTGCTAGGGTATTGTAGTTCAATCTACATTGTAGATCTTCATGCCAACTTTCCTTTCCATAGATTCATTAACAAACTTTATTTACGGCATACCAATCATTTAATCAGTTCCAGCTCATCAGCTTCCTTCATTAAATAATGCATGTAACCTTTTAATGCATTCTATTATAGCTCGGTTACAACTCGGTTACAACTTGATAAATACTAAAATTCACTCGATAGACATTCTGCCTTCATTAATTGATAGCGATAACCTTAGGGTTTACTGACTACGTTCCTTAGGATTTACCAACTAGGTTCTTTGCTTGGTAACATAGTATAATATTAACCTTACAATTTACAACATATGTATGATGTTAAAACAATCTAAACATCATGATCTCATCATTGTCTAACTCGGTAATAGTTGCCCATTGAATACCTTATTCATCCTCTTATTCATCATAATTTTTCCTATGTCTTTTATCAACATCTTTATATTCATTAAATCATACTTCTCAAGATATGGCAACATCATACTGAATTAGAAAATCAATTTCTTGACATCAATAACAAAATAATAATATCAAGACAGTAAACATCCTTAATCAGTTATATCCATAATCATCAACAACCTTCTCAATATCCTTATTGAAATGTCAACAATCCTTCATTGTCTGTTATAATGCTATATTGCCAACAATCTCCCCCTTTGGCATTGATGGCAAAACCAATTGATTTGACCTTAAAAGATTCAGATTGTTGTGGTTCCGAAATGCTGAAATGCTCTCCCCCATACATTAGACTTCTCCTCTTTTCTGAGTCTTTTTTCCAAACTTTTCCAAACTTCAGTCTTGTTCCCCTTTTTTATTAGTCTTCTCCCACTTTGACAACAATGCCAAAAAGTAAAGAACTAAAACATAATTTCGTCCTGTATGAAGTGAATTCCTGTTGTAATGTGTCAATTCAGTCTCGGTCAGAGCATTTTGTCTTCAATTCTTGTTCCCTCTATTGGTTCCTATAATATTTCCTGTACACCTTTAGAAAACATCCTAAAGTGTGTAAATCAGCATCAACTCCTAAAAGATATTCAATAGAGTCATCGGATTGATGCTTTCACTGAACTCGCTCAGTGAGTAGAAGATAGGGGTAGGACCCCTAACTTACTTCTGAGATATTCAAAAGTGTCCCTTTATAGTGGCTTGGTGAAGATATCTGCTATTTGTTCCTTTGTGCTAACATACTCCCACACCACTTTCTTCTCTTGAGCTTCTTCTCTAAGATAATGATATTTGATAGAGATGTGCTTTATCTTAGAGTGCATAACAGGATTCTTTGAAATGTTAATGGCACTAGTATTCTCACAGAATATAGTTACTGGCTCAGTAACTTTCTCATTTATACCTTCCAACAGTTGTTTGATCCATGCAATGTTGGTACAATTCAATTCTGCAGCAACATATTCAGCTTCTGTTGTTGACTGTGAAACACATCCTTGTTTCTTGCTAAGCCAACTCACTAGTCTTTCTCCTAAAAAGAAAGCTCCTCCACTTGTGCTTTTTTTGTCATCAATGTTGCCTGCCCAATCAGCATCAGTATAAACTTTTAAATCAAAATCATTTCCTTTCTGATATAATAAGCCATAATCTTCAGTGCCTTTCAAGTATCTAAAAATTCTTTTGATTGTTGTCATATGTGTCTCCTTAGGATCTGCAGAGAATCTTGCAACTATACCTATTGCCTGTGCTATGTTTGGTCTACTATGAACAACATACTGTAACTTTCCAATCATGGATCGGTAAAGTGTCTCATCAACAAATGCAGATTCATCATTCTTTGATAATTTATAGTTGGTAGTCATAGGAGTACTTACTGGTTTTGAATCCTCCATTCCAAATTTCTTCAAGATTTCCTTTATGTACTTGGATTGAGTAATAAAAATCTCATTTTTCATTTGTAGTATCTGTAAACCTATAAAATACTTTATCTCACCGATTAATGACATCTCAAATTCTTTTTTCATTTGATTTCCAAAGTTTTTGCATAAAGAGTCATTTCCACAAAATATAATATCATCAACAAATATGGCTGAGATCAGTATTCCATTTTCATCATTCTTCATGTACATATTGTTGTTCTCACTTGTCCTTATAAAACCAATCTTAATCAAATAAGAGTGCAATCTTTCATACTATGCTCTAGGTGCTTGTTTCAAACCATATAAAGCTTTATTCAATTTACATACCTGATCTTTATTATTGTCTTCAACGAATCCTTCAGGTTGTTCAATAAAAACTTCTTCTAATATTCCATTCAAAAATGCAAATTTGACATCCATTTGATATACCTTGAAGTTTTTGAAAGCAGCATATGCCAACAATGTTCTTACTCCTTCAAGTCTAGCAACAGGTGTAAAAGTTTCACCATAATCAATTCCTTCTTCTTGAGCATAACCTTTGCAAACTAGTCTTGCTTTGTTTTGAATGACCTCTCCTTTTTCATTTAGCTTGTTCCTGAAAATCCACTTTGTACCGATTACATTTTTGTCCTTCGTTCTTGGGATTATTGTCCATGTGTCATTCTTCTTGATTTGATCAATCTCTTCTATCATAGCATTTATCCAATCTTCACTATTAAATACCTTTTTCACTATTCTTGGTTCAAATTCAGATATCAGACATGTGTTATTTCTTCGTTTGTTCCTTGTCATCACTAGATCATTCTTATCTCCTATAATCTGACTTGGTGCATGATGTCTGCTGACATACTTGGCTAATATAGACTTGATAGGCTTTGTATGATCTTATTCATCACTCGGTAACTAGATATTCTCTTCATTTTCTTCAACAGTCTTCTCGGTAAAACTTCTCGGTTGAACATAGACAAATTCATCATAGTCTTCTGGTTCCTTGGAATTTCCTTCATCATTTCTTTCTGCAAATTCATCAATTTTCACATTTGCACTTTCTACTATTTTGTTAGATGATTTGATCAGACATTTAAATGCTTTGCTTTTAGAAGAATAACCTAGAAATGTTCATTCTTCACTTTTTTGATCAAACTTGTCATTTCTATCATCTTTGTGAACATAGCATCTACTTCCAAAGATTTTAAAATAACTTACATTGGGTTTCTTATCATACCAAATTTCATATGGTGTCTTCAAAGTACCTTTCTTCAATTGTACTCGGTTCAGGGTGTAAACTGTTGTGCTTATTGCTTCTCTCCAAAATGTTTGTGGCACTTTCTTTTCAATCATCAGTGTTCTAGCACAATCCACAATAGATCTGTTTCTTCTCTCAGCTATTCAATTCTGTTGTGGAGTTCTCAATGCAGAGACTTGTCTTCTAATACCATGATCATTGCAAAATAAGTTGAATTCATCATATGTGAACTCTCCTCCTCTATCTGATCTAAGACATTTCAATTGTCTTCCTGTTTCATTTTCAACTCTTGCCTTGTACCATTTAAATATTTGAAAAGCTTCTAATTTTTCCTTTAAAAACATTACTAACATCATCCTTGAATAGTCATCCACAAATAATATGAAATATTTATCACCATATAACTTTGAACTTTCATAGAACCATAAAGATCAGTGTGCACTAGATCTAAAGTTCCCTTAGAAGTGTAAGACTTACTTGTAAAGCTTGATCTTGTCATCTTACCCATCTGGCATCCTCGGCACATAGCATTCTTAGGTTTTTCAAGACTCGGTAGACCTCTTACTCGGTGCTTCTTACTTATTTTGATAAGATTATCAAAATTTCCTTGACAAAACCTTTTATGCCATAACTAGGTATCATCTATCTTTGCATAAAAACACTTGTTACGAGTTGATTCAAGGTGAAATGTGTTACCTTTTGTTTGTGTCCCGGTAGCAGCTAACTTTCCATTCTTGTCATGAACTTTGACAATTCCTTTCTGAAATTCTATTCGGTAACCTGTGTTGTTTAGCTATGCTACACTCAACAAATTGTATTTCAAACCTTCAACCCAATAAACTTCATTGCATCTTGCATTGTCAAGAAGTGTTATGGATCCTTTACCTTTCACTGGACATGGTGCATCATTACCAAATCTAACATAGCCTCCATCATAATCTTCTAATATAACAAACTTGTGTTTATCTCCTGTCATATGATGTGAGCATACACTATCTATGATCCAAGAATCATTAGTGTTTATGTGAGATATTAGGGCTTTTTCTTCATACCTTTTTTCATCTGATCCATCTTTGATAGCCACATAAACTACTTCCTCTGTATCAGTTTCATCTGATTTATCATCATTGGATTCCTCATCGGCTATTAAGCATGTCTTTTTATCTCTTCTTCTGAAGTCTCGATGTCCTCTGTAATGATTATCTTTTTGTTTATCATCTCAGTAATCTCCCTTTTCAGTAGAATCTTTGTTAGGATAGTTAGAAGCTATATGTCCGATTTTATCACAATTGAAACATTTCAAAGGTAGTTTTCCTTTGTACTTACCTTTACCTCTCGGTAACCTTTTGGCTAATAGTGCTTCAAACTCTTCTTGCTTTCTGATTTCCTCATACAGTTTGTGTACTTCTTTCATGTTCTTACGAAACCTTTCACTTGCTCCACTGTGATCTCCTTCAGAGTACTTATACTTTCTTTCATTGAAATCATTAGATTCATCAAGATGAAAAGAACTAAATGCAGATTCAACTTTATTTACCGAAGATCCACTGTTATCAAAGTTACTTAACTCAAATGCATGTAGTTTACCAATAGTAGCATCTAAAGAAACTGGCATATTAGGTACAGATCTTAATTCATTGATTGTAGAGACTCGGATTGCATAAGCCAGTAGAAGAGTTCTTAACAACTTACTTGTTATATCCTTTTCTTCAATAGTTCCACCTGCTCCTTTGATTTGATTGACAATCTCCTTTAGTCTTGTATTGTACTGAGTTATGTTCTCACCTTCATTCATCCTCATAGATTCAAGTTGTCCTCTTAGACTATCTACCTTTTCTCTTTGAACATGTTCATCTCCTCCATATACCGATATGAGCTTATCCCACATTGCCTTTGCATCATTGCAGCCTTCTAGATCATTAAACTCTGAATCGGTCAATGCAGATGTTATTTCCATCATTGCTTGGATATGTTCTTGCTTTGCCTTTATCTCTTCTATAGTCAATGGATAGGTGCTTGATGTAACAAAATCATTCTCCAGATAGTATACAACATATTTTCCAACTCCTGATAGATGCAGCTTCATCCTTGTCTACCATGTAGAGAAACTTGACTTGTTCAGCTTCGGTGCATCCCTCTTATACATCTTTGGATCTTTAACTCAAGTGCCTTAAAAAAATTTTCCTCTAGAGTCCAAAGCTCTGATACTAGTTGATAGTTCTGATACTAAATGTAAGTACAAATCCAATAGCCAACAAGATGAGAGGGGGGGGTGAATCGAACAAACTTAATCTTCTATAAAAACATCAGATTCAACCTCGGTAACATATACTTCAGTAATATAACCAAAACTATTAAACATGCAAACTCAAAAGCATATAAACATCATAAACCTCATAACACCAGATTTAACGTGGAAACCTAAATAGGGAAAAACCACTATGGGATTTCGGACCCACTAAGAAATATACTCTTCTAGAGTATGCTCGGTTAAAAGCAAATCCTATTAAAGATTACAAACACATTGCTAGATGTGACCTGGTTAAGGGATTTTCCTCGGATCTGTTAGGATCTTCACCTTGTTAGAAGTGACCTTGTTAAAGGATTTCAAAGACTCAATCAGAATGTCACCTTGCTAGAGGGTTTTACAGATAAGATTGTTAAGTCCACTCGGTTAAGAAATTTTCTGTCACTTTCACAAAATAACAGTAATAAAAATCTATCTGCAACTTCACATCTAAAATGCTAAAGCGGATTCTTATTTGTTCAATACAATCTAGACATAGAACTAATCTTGTCCATCTATTGGGCTTCTATACTTTATTATTCAAAGAGGTCTTCAAGCTTATGTGCTCGATAATCACTATGTAGCATCCCTGTGCATACACTTGCCCACATGCATTGTTTATCAACAGTTCCCTATTTATAAACAATTAGCTAACTACTTAATCTCCTTGATCACATTTCCCATGATCAATCATAGCCATCAGATCTTCAATCTTGTCTAGGTTCAATGCATCTTTCGATCTGAAAACGTTTTACCCCGCCTAGGAACTTGCATATATTTCTTGGAACTTGTGCTAGGGTATTGCGGTTCAATCTGCGCTGTAGATCTTCATGTCGACTTTCCTTTGCCATAGATTCATTAACAAACTTTATTTACAGCATACCAATCATTTAATCAGATCCAACTCATCAGCTTCCTTCATTAAATAACACATGTAACCTTTTAATGCATTCTATTATAGCTCGGTTATAACTCAGTTACAACTTGGTAAATACTAAAATGCACTCGGTAGATATTCCGCCTTCATTAACCGATAGCGATAACCTTAGGGTTTACCGACTAGGTTCCTTAGGGTTTGTCAACTAAGTTCTTTGCTTGGTAACATAGTATAGTATTAACCTTACAATTTACAACATATGTATGATGTTAAAACAATCTAAACATCATGATCTCATCATTGTCTGACTCGGTAATAGTTGCCCATTGAATACCTTATTCATCCTCTTATTCATCATAATTTTTCCTGTGTCTTTTACCGACATCTTTATATTCATTAAATCATACTTCTCAAGATATGACAACATCATACTGAATTAGAAAATCAATTTCTTAACATTAATGACAAAATAATAATATCAAGACAGTAAACATCCTTAATCAGTTATATCCATAATCATCAACAACCTTCTCAATATCCTTATTGAAATGTCAACAATCCTTCATTGTCTGTTATAATGCTATATTGCCAACAATCTCCTCCTTTGGCATTGATGGCAAAACCAATTGATTTGACCTTAAAAGATTCGGATTGCTGTGATTCTGAAATGCTGAAATGCTCTCCCCCATACATTAGACTTCTCCTCTTTTCTGAGTCTTCTTTCCAAACTTTTCCAAACTTCAGTCTTCTTCCCCTTTTTTATTAGTCTTCTCCCCCTTTGACAACAATGCCAAAAAGTAAATAACTAAAACATAATTTCGTCCTGTATGAAGTGAATTCCTGTTGTAATGTGTCAATTCAGTCTCGGTCAAAGCATTTTGTCTTCAATTCTTGTTCCCTGTATTGGTTCCTATAATATTTCCTATACACCTTTAGAAAACATCCTAAAGTGTGTAAATCAGCATCAACTCCTAAAAGATATTCAATAGAGTGATCGGATTGATGCTTTCACCGAACTCGGTTAGTGAGTAGAAGATAGGGGTAGGACCCCTAACTTACTTCTGAGATATTCAAAAGTGTCCCTTTGTAGTGGCTTGGTAAAGATATCTGCTATTTGTTCCTTTGTAGACCTCGCAATTCTCTGCAATCCGATCATTGAACAATGTTAACAATGAATGCCAGCCATTGCCCCAAGTTCCAACGGTTAACAACATTACAGGTCAAAAGTCATAAAAAGAAAAGACAAGATATAATTAAAGCAGGGGAAAATTTTAAGATTGCCCAACCTTCATGAGGCCGCCTAGTCTGATACTTGATCCTTGATGTTAGAGACTACAGTTTTGGAGTCCCTGAGCAGTTGGAGACTGTTGATTAAGCTCTTTTTCTTGGTAGCCATCACTGGACTTTCTTCCATAATCTTTTCCATGACTCCGAAATGAGGACCTCCGACATCTTTGAGAATCTGGGCCTCCAGCTCCCTGCCCACCAGGTTTCTGCAAACAAATTGGAGATGCAAAGGAATCCCATCTCCCATCCCTCAAAACGACAACTCTCTAGTACGCCATGACGCTCATCTGCATTTCATAAGCCTCTTCCACACGCTGGCTGGGCATTTCCATAATGTCGCCCACATCCACTTCTCCAAAATCCTCTATCACCACCGTCTTGTTTGCCACATTGTAACCAGAGCCCGAGGCGTGACCATTTTCACTATCCTTGATGAGCAAGCGCAGTCTGTCCATGAAGAGGCCTTTCGACTGAATGAGCCTGCCATATGTTTCCATGTATGCAGGACTGAGGGTGAAACCGATGCCTTTCTCCATCTCAAGCATCTGCTTAACATGTGTTATGCATTCTTGCTTCTTCTCCATCACCAACCCCTACACGACTCATTGAACGTGCGACTTGAGCTGCGGGTAGCACTAACAGTAGTCTTCAATAACGCGGTTAATGACGGTTTCTTGGTAGTCCCAAACGACTGACGCAAGGCGGAGTCCCCTGTCGGAGACCTCTTCAACCATTTGTTGCAATAGCTCCAGAAACATAGAACACGACAAGAAATTAAGCAGGCCGACGCCCTTGGCTTCGCCCAGCATTTGGGTTTCCTTGGCCAGAAACTTGTTACCCACTGCGCCGTTCTGAGAGAGGTCTTTGTAAAACTTGTCGAACATCTCTTGCAGGCGAGCAGTACAGTGCATCTAAGGATCCTCTGGAAACTGCTGAAACTCCCCCAAAATTATGATTTTCTTCAGCGATTCTTTTATCTTGTTCAGTAGCTTCACGAACCCCACGTCGGCCTCCCGCGGGTTGCACAAATGCCGAGGGAAGCAGCTGAGCTCAGATTGGCATTTTCCCAACATGTCGTCGATTTTGTTGTAGATTTGAGGTAGCGTGGTGTTGATGGTCGTGGCCTGGATTCGCATCAGCTTCTGCGCCAACACGGGGATTCCCACCATTTCCTTGTCGATCTTTCCCAACAGCGGGTGGGAGCTGAACAGCTGCTGTTCTTTCCGCCGGGCTTCTGCTTTGCTTTCGTCGTCAATGCCATTGCGGATGCAGACGTAGCCCAGCCCAATGTTGACGGCGTCCACCGTCACTTTTTCGAGAAGCCCCTCGGGCGCCTTGTTCGACTTGGTCACCACCACCAGAGTCCACTCGCCCTTTGGATCCACCTTCTGTGACATTCTGATAGATTCGCAGGTGGGAAAATCCACATTAGCCGCCAAAACATTGAGAACGATGCTCTCCTTTGGAATGACGTAGTGCATTATAATATCCGTGATCTGCTCGTAGATGTCCTCCGGCTGCCCGGCTATCGGAACTCTGGTGATGCCCGATAGGTCCACCATTGTCAAATCCGGAGCTCCCACTTTTGTAATGTGGAGCGTAATCGGAATGTAACTTATTCCCTTCCCGTCCCCTATGATTTTTTGTGTCGCAGCATCAATCTCGGATGATATGTCCCACTCTTTTATTGTCTCCTTTTTGGCATTGAACTCGATGGAGATTTGGGCTTCAGATTTGTCGCTGCAACTTTGTAGTCTCATGATGAGGGGAACTCGGGTGCAAATGCCCATCCCTCGGGGAAGCTTGATGCCTGCCAGAGACTCCAAGACGCTGGACTTGCCGCTGGACTGGTCGCCCACCACAACAATGCTGGGAAGTTGGATTCCCTCTTTCATAATGTCCAGGTTCCGTAGCTTATCCACCGCATCCAGCAGTGGCCGGATTTTCTGCTGATACGAAATTGTCAAGCTTGAAACTCCCGCGCTCAGATCTTCTTCGTCTTCCATGACCATCGACATCCTCAACCTCCCCTCCAAAGAATCTAGTGCACCTCTCCTCCAAACAACTAGTCCACAATGAGATAATGATGAGATATGTTACACTGTACAAACATCTACCGTATATATAAGGTAAGCTGTGATGAGGTATGACAACTATCTTTACAGAAACATTAAATGCTCAATGCAAAATATTAAATGCCTAAATTACTAAAAGCAAATAAAGACAATTTCGAGGACACCTATTATATAAGTACAACTAACTAAATTTTTAAGTAGACTTCACATGTGAATAGTTCCCATCAATAGGAAATAACCTCATTCACACTAACAAAATTTATTTAAAAGATGAAATGTTTACCAATACTTATGTTGTCACTACATAAAGCCTCTTAACTTAATTAATGTAAAAATATAAAAATCTTTTCCATGTTTATTGTCTTGATATACTTAAAAATATATATAGCATTTAATTTCTAGATATGTCTCCCTCTTCCTATACCTCTTATCTCTCCCTCTATCTCTATCTCATTATCTCTTCATCTTTGCCTAACCTTATATTTCTCCCTCTCTACCTCTCTATAAAACACTTTAGATCATTCATTCTCTCTATCCATCTCTATCTATCTCTCTCCTCTCTCTCTTTATGTCTCCCTCTCCTACTCCTACTTCATCTATATCTTCCTCTCTATCTCTATCCCATAACTTTATCTCCTCACCCCTTTATTTCTCACACTCTTCCCACTCTATCTATCCTTATTATTTCTTCTCTCTTCCTCTCTCCCTATTGAAAACATAATACGAGCATATTGGTAATGAATCTTGTTTATCTTCCTCATTGAAAAGGTTTTTCTTCATCCATGCTCGGATTCATCTAAGCGGATGCATATTTTATTTGAAGCTTTCACTTCTCCATTGAGACCTTGGTTACACAAACAACAAATCAATTTTTTTTGTTTGACCTTCCTCAATTCTTTAGCATATCCATTGTACACCAAGGTACAATTAATAGTATTATTATGCCGAAGAAATTTCTTATATGAAACAAACTATCTATCTTTTAAAATCTACATGACTAAAAGTTGAATAAAAATAATGCAAGATGATTAGAAGCATTTCGTTCATTGATTGTTTTATATTATTTTTTGTTATCACCATTTTCCACATGTATGAGGATGTCTCCTTTAGTTGTTGCGATATTACCACTTCCATTTTACAAGAGAAGGCATAAATAAAGTGTGTAATAGGATAGCATCAGAAGCAAAGATCCCTTGCACGTCACCATGTTGGAATCAAAATATTAATAAAAACAAAATCTTTTTATTATTTATCTTGGCCTTTATGTAATTGAAATCGTAATTCATAGAGAACTCGACCAATTTGAATAGATGGACATATTGCATAGAGCGCCACCATTGGGAGGGTTGTGGAATATAAGAAATCCAATCGAACATGTATGAGAATTCCATATTATACCTTTCCATGAGATCCCATAAACCAAAATTTAATAATAAAATTAATATTTTTTACTAAAAAATAAATAAATACAAAAACAATAAAACTCAACTCTCTCTAGAAATTAGATATTTAATAACATAATTTATGATGCATGTCAAAATGGGATTAAAATCTTCCCAAAAAATTATTCAAAATGCATCTCAATTGAGAAAGGTTGCAATGAAAATATGAAATAATTATGTGTTGCACAAGAGATTAATCATGTGTGAGATCAAATGAACCATTCTTTTAATAAAATTTACTCAATTGTCAAATAAAAAAGGTCAAAAAAATAAAATTATCTCACTCTTCTTACAAATGCAAAATGTCAAAATTATGATGCCAAATGATACCTACAAAATTAAGTAACTCTCTCTAAAAACTAGAAATTTTAAAATAAATTGTCAATTTGTAGTAAATTATTTATATACAAGAAACTAAAAATTACTGTTTGTCAAAGTATGGTGAGTAATTACTATATCTTGGTTATAACAAACCAATCACAAGTAATTACTGTCTCTATTTATATATAGAACAATTAGAATACAATAATGCAATGTTCAAAACTTGTATTAACAAGGGTTGCAGGGCTATGAAGTTCTTGCCAAAGACTAGAAGAACAATCATGATAATCTATTGGTGCATTTTCATTGCGTATCATGGCACTAAAGTTCATGGACAATAATGATTGGACCTAGTAGAGTTGTTGATAAATTATCATGAACACTACCAAAATTGTATCATTATATGGAACTAGATTGATTACATATCAATATAATATTACAAAAAAAGTTTACCTATGAAGAATTTAATATTACAAACATTTTTTGCTATTGATTAAATTTGATACCTTAAAACAAGATATAATAAAAAGGTAAATGCAGAGAACAAGTTTCCTCATTGTAGTACATAATGTTGGGGAAGTATAACATATACTTGTGAAGATACAATTATGCATTACACAAATGCCACATATAAAGAAAGAAAAAAATCTACCTGACATAGAGCATGTGAGAGGTGGTCATTTTTTTCCCAAAGAAAACATCTGATACAAATTGGTGAGGTTTTACTAGCAAGACAATATCTAAGGGTAATGGTATGAAACATGCATCTCAAGTAATCAATGGTGAAGATCATAACAGTGTGAAACACAAGGAGAGGATATATGATATTGTTGTCTTAAGAGTAAAGATAAGAATGTCAACAACAAAAGATGAGATATCACAGAGCACTGGTTTAAAAAAGGAGTGTAATCATAGTGATCAAATAATAGTCACTGTTATCAGTCAGTTGTTGTGATCCATCAAGAAGGAATCATATATTATGAAGCATTGATAGTAATTGCTAGATCATTAAATACATATTTTTTAAGACAGTGAATGAATGTATCTATAAATGATAGTCATAAACGTTTTGATTGCCATGATTGTTGTAATGATCAAAGGACAACAAAACAATGATATGTTCACTATCAAGGATTCATGCATTATTCAAAAGGATATATCTGCTATTCTAAGAGTTATAAGACATAAAAATGAAACAAGAAAAAGGGTATTCATTGTTGGGAATAGTGATTTTATTCAAGAGACTCACATTTCAAATGATATCATGATGGATTGTTCAGAGAGATGTCAGCAATCAGATATACAGAGCAATGAAGGTGTAGCATCATAAAATTGCGACCCTTGTAATTTTCGACCATGTTTGGGTCTTTGCATTGGCGGATGAATCCCTAAGCCTGTTTGGAGACTCGAGACATGCTCAAAACATCAAAAAACTTGCATTTTCTACCACCCGCATTGCCTATTGTCATTGTCTGTCAGAAATTAAGGCAGGACAAGGGCATGGTACCCCTGTCCCCCCTAGGACAAGGACATGGTACCCCTATCCTAGCCCTATTTTGGGCCTCCAATGATCAAACTTTGCATTGGGCTTGTCAATTGTGAGCGGGAAAAAGTTTTCCTATGTCGCTCTAAGATGGAAAATCAACTAAATACCCCTAATTGGCAAGTATATAAGGAGCATTTCCCCTCCTATTTGCATAGGTTCGAAAGAAAAGTCAAGCAAAAATTAAGTTCATGAGCATAGCGATGATAAGCGACAACAAGTTGATCATAAAGAGAAAGCAAACATTCAAGCATCCAAACATCCATTGAGAATTTCAAGTCTGCTTTCAAAGCTAGGTATTGCATTCAAGTCAAGGATTCAATCATTGAAGAGGAGATCTCTATCAACATTTAAGACATTCTATTCCACATATCCTTTCAAGCAATTTCATCAAAATTTCAATTGCATCCTCTCTTGAGGTGGATTCTACTTCGGACATTTCTTTTCATTTACTTGCAAGTATTTTCAATCACTTGGTTAATTTCAAAATGGGGTTTGACCTGAAGACAAACCCCCAATCACAACAACATTTTACTCTCTTTTTTTTGTGTAGGTTGCAGGTGCACAGTTGTAATTACAGGTTTAGGATTCATTTTCAATGATAAAAAAAACCCTTTTTGGCACGCGAATTTTTTGGTGGACCAGGTGCAACGTCAACCCGGTCTCGACAACTTTTGCTCAAATTTGCAGGGAGGCTTCATCTCAACATTTTACTGCTAATTCTAGGTGCACGACTTCATCCTGCATCTCTATCTCAAGATATAAGGGTTAGTGCAAGAAGCTGAGTCCACCTTTTGGCCAAAAAGTGGAAATGTTTTCCCTGATTTTTAGGTTTTGTCTCATTTGAGCTTAAATTTTGAAGCACTTGGAGATTGAATCTTGGAAAAAGTCAGTAATATAAAAGATAGCCCTCTGAGTCTACTTTCCAAATATGTAATTTATTTTAATATCCACGTGATAAAAAATAACTTTTTGAATGGAGTCCTAAAAACGATGTTTTTAAAATGTCTATTTCAGGACCATACCATGCATGTGTACGACCCAAACTTTTTGACACAATTAAAATTCTTTTCTCAAACTGTTTTCGGAAATGGTTTGTAACACACTGAAGATATTTTTCTTTATTTTTTTTAATTAATTTTTTAATGACCGTAATTATCTTTTAAAAAATTTGACGTGTACGAACCACATAATTCGATGCAAACTTAACATTTTTTAATTTTGTTTTTTTTTTAAATAGAAAATAATTATGTATAGATTGATGACATATAATTTTTTTTTCAAAATTCTTCAAAATAAAAAAAGTTATTAAATTAACAAAATTAGTTAATATTAGAAGTTTATGGACTCGATTTAGTATAAATTAAATGAAAAATAGTTAAAATAATCAAATTTTTAATAAATTTACATATTTAGAATCTAGATAGTATAATCTGAAATGGGTTTTAATTTCGTATAAAAATTTTCTAATTAGAGGCACGTAATTTATTTTAGAAGTTCATATTTGTTCTTTCATTCATGGAGATTTGAATTTGCAGGTCAATGTCTCAGGTGTGGCCATCCCAGGCTTATCCCGGACCTAATCCCGAGGCAAGTGGTGGGTTGTGGAATCAAATTCCATAGAACAGGCCCTCGTTTTGAAAACGAGGCCCCATTTACGAAATGGGAGACCGTTCCTTTTTTAATAGTTGGTTTTCGGAATGGGCCCCTATTTTTAAAATGGGGGCCCATTATATAAATAACCGGCCCCCATTTTGAAAATGGGGGCCCATTCCTAAAATTACCATTACTATTCAAAAAAAGGACATATTGCATCAATTTACTAGATTATCATTGGAATCCGTACTGACAAACATTTTTTATAGCATTTGGCACTACTTTTTTTTAAATCTTTTTTACACAAATTTCATAAGAACTCGATAGAAAGAAATATTATTTTTTGAAGAAGAGTTTGTAAAGATGGGTTCAAAGTAATGTCAAAAGAAATAAAGACAATAACAACAGATGAAATTCAAGAACAAAGAGAGGAGGCAAAATGCCAAAGAGATCGAAGATCACAACAACGACAATTGACGAACACTAAAGCATCTACTTCAGTGCCCATTGTAGATGAGACCATTGAAGGTATCATGATGGATGCAAGCAATGTAGAACCAAACACAGGTATGACTATTGATGCAAATGTTCATGTGGATGTGAATCCTAGTAAGTTTTTAAATCCCCAAGACTATGATGCCAATCAAATTGCTAATTTAAATGAAGCCAGATATAAATTTAATACATCAATACGAAAAGAAATAAAAATTGAAAATATTACACCACCCTCTCTGAAAGAAAATGAATGTAATTTGTTTACTATTGATAGCAATGTGCTAGATAATCTTAATGGGTTAGTTTCTTGGAGACAAATCATAACGCATGCGAACAAATTATATAAATAATTTTTCTATAATAAAAAGTTAGGATTCCAATGTCAATTAATGCTACAATTAATAAAAATGTTAAAAATGCGTAAAGTCATAAAAAAATAGGCATTTATGCAAAACCAAAAAGAAAAAATGAATCATATAAGCAAGTTGTATCTACTATTGCCAGTGTCATCGATTCTATCGGAAAAACAAGTTGACCAAAAGATAATAATGCGACATGTAAAGTTATAACAACTGCTATAGCTGACAAAAAAATTGTTAGTAAAATAATGTTAAGTGATATAAGTGGCTATTTAAACTTACATCGTAGAACCTTGTCAAGAGTGGCCAAAAGAAGAGATAAAATTGAAATTGATCCAGTAAACCATTGCTGGAGTTTTAGTGGTAGACTTCAAAGGTCAGACATGAAATTAAATGATGAAACTAAACTATTAATCACAAAATTTTGGAATGATAACACTAGAGTTTCATCAAATGCTAGAGATGTTTTAAAGTTAAGGGTGGGATAAAAAATTCGTGATCCTCATCCAAAACATCTTCTTAACATGACTTAAATTGAATTCTTTAAAAAATTTAGTGATGAATCTGTGTTAATGAATTTACGAATTAGTCAAAGATCATTTGAAAAATGCAAACCCTAGTATGTTAAAATCAATAAACAAAGAATATCTTGTTGTTGTAAAACTCATGTTCAATTTCGTTACTATTATGATGTTTTTTGATATATATGTTGTATGTTGCATGGTAATGATCTTGTGCAGGATTGTGGTGTTTATGTTCCACCTGAAACTATAAAATATTTTATTGCAAGTTTATTTTGTAAACCACCTAACGAGAAATTATTTCTTTCCAGTTCATGCATTTATGGCCTTTGTAATTTATGTAGGAACTATTTTTTGATAGGTGAATGTTTCCATGAACATGTTTCATCTGAGTTTGGACAAAAAATGGTTGATGTTAGGAGATTTAAAAATATAGAATACCCTCTAAAGGATGGAAAGATGGGGAAACATTTAGAATGGATTGCATAACAAAATAGTGTGAATGCATTTATCAGTGAGTTTAAAAGTCATATTGTTCCAAAATATGTGAAACATTCCCAACATGTCTAATGGCTTGATGGACAATTTTGCATATGCAAGAACACATTTCCAATTGGAACAATAGTATCAGTTGGGGATTTTGTAGAAAATTATACTCTAAAACCACAAGAGAAAACTCAATCACAATACTACAACTTAGTACAACTGGCCATATTTGTGCACATTATATATAGACATGACCATGGCAGTGCAGAAGATAATAGAAATTTTTTGAGGGAGTATCATTTCTATGTTAGTGATAATCGATTACACTCGTCAGAGTTTGTTTAGCATTGCTTCGAGGTATTTCATGATAATCTTAAGGAAAGAGAAATTGACATGAAATAACATATAATATGGTCAGATAACTACACTGGACAATTAAAAAATGCAAGACTATTTTATTGGCTATGCAGAGTTCACAACAAAACCAATGTCCAACATTTATGGAGTTTTTTTAAAGTGGGACATGGTAAGGGGGAACACGATGGAGCTGGTGCCTATGTAAAAAGAGCTCTTGCTAGAGAACATTTGAAATTCGAGGATGCAGTGAAATTCAAAGATGCTCATGTAGTTGTAGATTGGTGCAATTCGAAGTTGTGAAAAGGATCAACTGAGAACTCTGTAATTCAACGTTTCTTCTAGCTGGTAGAGGAAGATAGTATCCCTATTCGACATGATTGTAATACAATCATTGGATCAGCTACATGGCATTCGTTTAAGAGTTCTAATTCAAACACATGGACTATATTCACAAGGGAGCTTGCTTGCTTTTGTCAGTTTTGTGTTTTCAGAGATTGGGAATTTTGTGAGAATAAAGAATGGGTTGAAGAATGACAACAAAGATCATTGACACCCATAGATGCAAGTGATCCGCATGAAAAAATTGATGAAGATATGGATTAGATGTTTTCATCAAATGACTATGATCGCATTTGAAATCTTATACAACAAGGTAAAATTGTTTTTGAAATTTGTTTTGATTTATTAAATAGTACATATATGAAATCTTACAGTGTATATTTTTGTTTTTATATCTCATTAAATATTAAAATAAAATCATTTTGTGCATAGGACATGTCTATGTTGTTGTTGCACTAGAGGACAATGAAGAAGGGACAGAGTATTGGTTGGATCGATGTGTAGAGCCAAAACATAAGCTAACCACTCCTCGAGTAAATGATAATGGTTATGACTATCCAACATGATCTATGGTTGTTGTTGGCACCTAGCTATGCAAATATGTAACAAGAAAGAATGGATTGCCCGTGTTTGAAGATTATGAATTAGAGAAGAAGATTATATATTACTCGCATTTGGTAGTGGCAACTAATATAAAATTGGATAGATATCATGGAAGACCTGCTAATAAACAATTATGGACTCTCTCTATGGAAGAGCACGAGACAATTATAGATGCTTTGCAAAAGAGAGAGGAAACAAATGGTATAAAATAATGAATATATACAAGTAAGTTATAATTTGAACCCTTAATCTACTTCCCTTTTAAAAGTCATGATGTATATTTTATATAGCATTTTAAATCATGCATCCTAATTATAAAATCTAATCTAGTAATTTTTTTTTAGGTCTACCACAAGTAGAAGGCATAAATGAAAGCCAAGTTATTTGTGCATACTTTATGTTTTATTTTGAATAATTACAAGTAAGTTAAAGTTTTGTACCCTTAAGGAAACTCCCTTTTAAGAGTCGTGATGTATGCTTTATGTTGTATTTTAAATTGAATGCATCCTCATTATAAAAATTAATCATATGTATATTTCTTTTTCCAGGCCTCTCAGAGTAGACTTGGCCTCAATGACTACTACTGTTTGTGCATACTTTATGTTGTATTTTGAGAGATATATCCTTATTATTATAATTTAAATAGACTATTTTTTATTTTATTTCAGGTCTTCCACATGTACATGGCATCAATGAATACTATTATTTGTGCATTTACAAATATGTTTAAGGTTAAATTTTTAAACTTTACTTGAGTAAAGTAATATTCTTGCACTTGAATGTTGAATTATGATTGTGCATTTTATACGATATGTTTTTTTAGCAGGTCCCTTAGGATATGAATTCAAAGATTTTAGATAGGTTTGCTTGATTACACTTTGTGTAATATACATAAATGACAGACTATTGGTCAAATTAATGAATGAGATAATTATGTTTTAATCAAGTTCTATTCAATATATTATATATTCTATGGGGTAAATTTAATTTCATACCTAGCACACCAGTTCTACTTGTTGGACCCCACCATACCACCTACTTTGTTCCTTACACTTTGCTCTTATCATCATTGTTATTGAAATGGTAATTATATATTTAAACCTATGTTTTGATGCTTTTCTCTTATCATCATTATTATTGTAATGGTAATTATATATTTGATTATATTTTGCGTATCTATGATGATTAATACTTTTTAATTTAGTTTAAAATATGTTATAATTATAAGATATGTTTTGATACTTTGGTCTTATCATCATTGTTAGTTCATGATGTACACCTTTATTTTATCTAATCACAAGTTATTTAAATAAAATTTCAAGTCCACATAATCCATATAAAGTTATTTAAGCACAAGTTCCATAAATAAAATTTCAAGTCTACATAATCCATATAATATCTAATCCATATATATCAGTGGAAGATAAATGTGAGGTGAAGTTCCCATTGGGTAGAGATGAGGCGGATATAGTGAGTAGGCTTGGCTTGCAGGAATTGTCTCCAAACTCTGCTTGTGTCAGGAAAGGTAGACGAGCTATGAAGAAGGTGCAAAGGGTTGGAAGGTGGATTCCCCCTCAGGATGAGTATATCAAGATCAACACCGATGGCTCATCTAGGGGCAATCCAGGCCCTGCTGGGCTAGGGGGTGTTGGCAGGAATAGCAGGGGGGAGGTTGTTTTCTTCTTTTTGGTGCATAAAGGGTGTCAATCTAATAATTTTATGGAGGGTCTTGCTATTCTTTATGCACTTGAGCAGGCTTTGGCGTGGGGTTTTAGGAAGATGATCTGTGAGGTGGATTCACAAATTGTTGTTAACTTGTTGTTTGATTAGAAGGTGAGTGGGATTTAGTGGCAGTTGGCAGGGATTGTTCAGCAGATTCTCCAAATTAGCTCTTTTATGGAACAGGTGTCCTTCATCCATATTCCTCGCGAATGGAATGGTGTGGCTGACTGTTTGGCCAAGTGGGCATCCGAACATGATAGTGAGTGGAAAGTGGAAGGCTGGGAGCATCTCTCTAGTGATTACTATTAGGAATTGCAGAAGATTCTCACTGAGGACATGGGTGGCTTTGAAGCTGGTTGATTTGTGGTTGGGTTGGCAGTTCTTCTCTAGGGCCTCGGGGCTCTGATTCTTTTTGTAATGCTTGATTCTGATTCTCAATAAATTTTTTACCCTTTTAGTCAAAAAATAAAATAAAATCATATAATAAAATATCGTACATAAGGTTTCTCATCTCCTCTAGCAGTATCTTGTGCACCTTGATGTGTATGTACATTGAAATCAACACCAAATGTAGTGCTAGCTAAGCCCTGTACAACATCAAATTCAAAGTGTCCAATTAAATGTCAAATTAAGAGTCAAAATAAGGTCAAATTAAGTATTACATATTAAGACCTCAAAGGATGTGGATGGATGTTCAAATTGGCCTTGATAAAAATGATGAGGATAACCTATGTTGATAGTAGTGTCCACCTATAAACATGCATTTAATGAAATCATATTTATTGAACATATATATGTGTATTAAATAATTTCAAGTTAAGTTACAATGTTGTAAGAACATACTTAAATATGAACTCTAAGATACATACAATAGATGGTGTCACAGTTGTCACACCCTCTTCTCGATGTGATGTAGAGGGTCCCTCATGACCTAAAGCCTGGAGAAAGAACCATTCAATGTATCAACATAAAAATTTATATAGTATGCGATGATAAAATATTAACTTAAAAAGCTAGTACAATGTCTAGATATAAATTGATACTGTACCCCAAAAGGTGTGCCAAGCTATTTAGGAGTAGATGCAATATTGGCTTGAACATTTGGTGTAGTCATTATCTACATAAACCAAATTTATTTAATGAAGTATTAGATTGTATTAAAAAAGACATGCACTTAATTTATATATTGACATGTACATGTATATACATCTATACCTACTCAAGATGATCATCAAAGCAAAGAAAATCCATATGATGTCATCATGGTATCATCTATTGCATCATGCTCAGTTGCAACTGAAGTGGATCCTGGATCAGCAGTAGGACCTACACACATATGATGACAACTCGTACACATATGTGGCATCAATCGAGGAGCGGATGTCATGTGTGCAACTTGCTCACTCAGGTTACCTGTGAGGGAAGTCAAAGCATCTAATGTTGAAATGAATGATGTATTCTACACATCTGTAGGAATCGATGGAGTAACAAGTGGAACCATGGGTGGATCTGGTAGGGGATTATTAGTTCATGCCCCTAATCTATGATGTGCCATTCCACCACCAACACCCTGGAATTACTTAATATCAAAATAATTTGGTTTTTTGTGCAATACAAACACAGTATAATTTCTTCAAAAAATATAAAGGGGCCTCATAATTAGGATGTGGTGGATAATCAAAAACCATCCACCATCTATCCTAGTGTCTAGCCATTTATGGATGATCACACCACCTAATTGAAATTCTTTTCTGGGTAGGTTGCATTGGTTCTTTTGTTTTTGGGTTAGTAAAAGATGGACATAAATGAGCTTTGGTTATTCTAAGATAAGTGATTTGCTTATAAGTTAATCCATCAACATAAAAATCATGCAACTCTTGTCACCGTCTATGAATTTGATCTAATTGAGAATCAACTTATCTAACTAACTCGACAACAATTTGCATTGATCAAAGAAGAATTTATTTTAGTTTTAAAAAAGCATTTATAAATAGTAACATTTCTATTTATTGAATGAGATACACATGAAATATAATATAATATTGAACTTAAAAAATATACATGTACATACTATTGAATCTTTACATATAAAATTTGTACACAAAACTTAATAAAAACTTTCATTTAAACTTCATAAATATATTATATATTCAATTTAATGCATTCATTTCTTGTAAAATGCATCAACTATTAAAATCAAAGTAAAATATTCCATACATGAAATTGTAAAAAAAGTAAAATAAGATCAACATATATAAAGTCATTTATGTAATAAATAATTAGTTACAATTCTAGTAAACATGTTGAATTAGTACTTTGTGTTGGAATAGTACTAATATATTATATGGTAACCTCTCTAAGTGGTCATTTACTAAGTAAACATGTTGAATTAGTACTTCCGTGTTGGAGATGAATTAGATGAAGTTGACAATTTGAGAAAATCATGTCATGTCATGGCTTAATAGGTCCTATTATGGACATATTATTCCATGGTGGCATAATAGGTGGACTATTATGCAATGTCATGGCATAATAGGACTTATTATGATGTCATGGCATAATAGGTCCTATCATGCCATGACATGATATAATAGGTCCTATTATGCCATGACATGGCATAATAGGTCCATAATTGGTCCTGTCATACCATGACATGGCATAATAGGACCATAATAGGACCTTTGTGCCATGACATGGCATAAATGGTCCTCTTGTGCCATTTCATGGCATAATATGACCTATTATGGCATGTCATGGCATAATAGGACCTATTATGCCATGACGGCATATCAAGTCCTATTATGCCATGACATGATATAGTAGGACCAACTATGGACCTATTATTCAATGTCATGACATAATAGGACATATTATGCCATCATGGCATAATAGGTCCATAACTGCTCCTATCATACCATGACATGGAATAATAGGTCCTTTATGCCATGACATGGCATAAACGGTCCTATTGTGCCATTTCATGGAATAATAGGACCTATTATGGCATGCCATGGCATAATAGGACCTATTATGCCATAACCATCCCTTAACCTAGCTACTTGTTCCTTATCATCCTTGTCATCCTTGTCATTTCAATAACCCACCTTCTAAAAATTGTCATCCTTGCTTCTTTTTTGAGTTGTCAAACTTCTCTTCATCTAACACTTATTCAAGTTATGGTTAATTCTCTAGCTCTATTGATTCTTTCATTATTTTTTTAAGTCAAACTTTCATCCATCCTCCCACCTTATTTCTCTTTCCTTGATTCCTTCTAAATATTTTCATTTGATAACTTGCTAAATATTTCCCATCAAAGTTTGAGAATTAGAATTTTCTTCAAAATGGTACTAGGTATGAATCAAGCCTAAACTTTGATATCTAAAATTTGAAGAGTAATGTTAATTACTTAAGGTTAAACATTTGGATTTCCCTCTTCTAAAATGAATTTTTAGTTACCCCAATGTCCAATAGCTCAAATTGTGGTTTTAATTATGGATTTTGTCTAATCCATGAAATTTAAAACATCTCGCCTATTTTTTTGACTTCTCATAACCCACTAGAATAGCCCAAAAGACCACATGGTCACCTAAAAATTATCCAAGGCACTAGAAATGTAACAATAACTAATAGTGGTAACTTTTGTATTTTGTAATGAGGATTAAGAAAAAATTTGGTACATACGTGATTTAAGGAATTGGAATGGTGGCTTGCTAGAAGTGGTTAAATTTTTTCGTTTATTGGTTGAAAGGCCCAATACTTAAAAAAATAATTCCTAGAAAGATTTAACCCAAGTCTCACAAATTCAATATTGAAAGATTCAAAGTCCATTTGAAATATACTATAGTGGATCAAATCTTACTACAAGTAAAGTCTTTTGATGTCTCAGTAGTTTTCACTATGGATTTCATGAATTCATTGACAATCTTGCATGTAGATGGTGATGTGATTGGTGAGAAAACTAACATATCTTAATGGAAATATCTTGATAGTTCTAGTATGGTTTTTTATGTTAGGATTATATTTTTGAGACAACATGGTGCAACATGTAACATTTCTGATAATGGCATAATAGGTCCTATTATGCCATGGCATGGCATAATAGATCCATAATTGGTCCTATCATACCATGACATGACATAATAGGACCTTTATGTCATTACATGGCATAATAGGACCTATTATGCCATGATGGCATACTAGGTCCTATTATGCCATTTCATGGTATGGCATGACCAACTATGGACCTATTATGCAATGTCATGGCATAATAGGACATATTATGCCATCATGAAATAATGTGTCATATTATGCCATGACATGGCATAATAATTCCATAGTTGGTCCTATCATACCATGACATGGCATAATAAGAACATAATTTTCCATCATGGCATAATGTGTCCTATTATGCCATGTCATGGCATCATAGGACCTACTATATTCCTATTATGCCATGACATGCCTTAATATGACATGATGGCATAATATGTCCTATTATGCCATGACATGCCATAATAGGTCCATAATTGATCCTATTATGTCATGTCATGAAATAATAGGAAAATAGCTATCAAATCTATAATAATTTGACTATCTCAATGGCTAATTCTTAATGAATATTCATGTTTTGAAGGTCTCATTAAGAAATTACAGATATTATACAAGAGGAGAGAATTAAATCCCTCTAATATTGGTCTATAAACTACGAAGCCTTTGACTTACCAAATGGAATATCTAAGTAGGGTCATCATGAATGAGGACCCTTGAGGTTTACATTTAGATCTATGGATGACCTTGACCTTGGTAGCCCACTACATCCATGTGTAAGAATATATGTGTTAGTGTTGAGTTCACATCATTAGGGTGAATGAAGTTACAATGTTAGGACTTTTAACATAGAGGAAGAGCACTTGGTCAAACAAGTTGATAATTATTATAAAGTGAAAGAAAAAAAGGAAAAAATCTATTGAGATTGAGACAAAAACTTTATGATAACTCATACACTATCGTCTCTTTCATAATCTTTAATAGATATGATTAAGCATACATTTGTTAACATTATCTATGCTCAATAGCATATAGTTCATTTTCTTTATTCTACACACTTGAGAGGTCATAGTTTGACTTTATTGTGCCATATCATGGTATAATAGGACATATTATGCCATGATGACATGATATGTCCTATTATGTCATGGCATGCCATGATAGGTCCTTAATTGGCCCTATTATGCTAGGACCTATTATGCCATGACACATGCCATGATATTTGTTTTTGGTTTTGGTTTTGATACAACCATTTAGTTTCTGTTTGGTTTTGGTTTTGATTTCCATTTAGTTTGGGTTTTGTTTCGATTTAGTTTTGGTTTTGATGTTTGTGAGATATCTTATATCTTGTAAATTTGATATTTTGTTTTGTTAACTATCTAGATTTGGTTTTGATTTGTAAATTTTTTGATTTTGGTTTAGGGTTTAGGGTTAACTATTGAAGAATATTTCAAATCAAAATTAAGAATTTACAAATGTAGAAACAAATTTACTTATAGGCTACTTTAAAAAAAAACTTAAATAATACCAAAAAAACTTAAATAATACTCAAAAAACAGGAAAAATATACAAGAAAAATAAAAAATGTGAAAATAGATGATCGAATGTGTACCTAGGATAGTGGTGGAGGCTTGAAATGGAGTCAACAACATGGGGGCTCATTTTTGATCTCCTTTTCTCACTACATTTGTAGGCAAAAATGACAAAATGCACCCGAAAAAAATGGG
Source organism: Cryptomeria japonica (assembly GCF_030272615.1). Taxonomy (NCBI): domain Eukaryota; kingdom Viridiplantae; phylum Streptophyta; class Pinopsida; order Cupressales; family Cupressaceae; genus Cryptomeria; species Cryptomeria japonica. The sequence goes on along the minus strand of NC_081406.1, from coordinate 605,079,729 downwards.
TAAAATTGGATTTAGAAATGGAGGCCCATTTTTTAAAAACGGGACCTCGTTTCGTTTTCAAGTGGGCCCCCATTTGAGAACAAAATGGGGGCCTGTTTAGTTTCGCCTCGGGCTCCCGTTACTTTTTACCTCTGGGGCCCAAAGAAAAAACGGGCCCCCGTTTCTAAGAGTGTGTTTTCCAACGCGCGAACTTCCACCAATTTGTGACCCATTACCTTGCACTTACCCATAATTGCTTCTTCGTCATCTTTACACTTAGTCTCAATTCGCTTAATTCAACTTGTCTATTTTAAAAGAGGGTTACTTTACTTTCCAAATTCATTTTCAATTTCCTACAATTTACTTAGCATTCAATCTCTTTCCATAAGGTTTGGATCTAGTGAATTCAACACCCCTCTTTTAAATGTAATGTGCGTGAGAAGTTGAAGGGAATCCTTTGTGAAACTTTCACCCCTCTTTTGAGGGGAATAAATCTTTCCACTTGATCTCCCCTCATCACTTTTCACCACATTACAGAAGGTATAATAGTCATGATAGTTCAAAATACCAAGGACAACATTTGCAAACTATAGAAGTATAGGGTAGTACAAATTGCAGATGTGTTTGATCCCAACATGTTTGTTTGTACACATAATATATCCTATCACATTGTGGATTGGTGGTTGAGGTTGGTTGATAATTTTGCATTACAGTTGCATGATGAAGTAATGCTACTAGAAGTTGGTATAAATTTACATGTGATGCTATAGGAGGAAGTTTATGAATTTTTGCATATATTCCTCAACCTTGTATGTGTTAAGATGCAAAGACAAGAATTTTATTGTATAACTTAGTGCAATATTTAGAGAGTACATAGATGATAGAGAAGAGTGAATGTAATGCAAATGTGGATAGTCAAAGAGCAGTATTAGAGTAGCAGATAAAGATGAGATTTTTGCAAGACCAGTATATAGATAGGGGGAGTGATTTGAAACAATCATAGTTGCTGGTGTATTGTTGAGTCCATGTATTGTTACTATTTTGTCCGAAGTAGTGAAGTGGTTAGGTGGTGCATTGTTCCTATTGATAATATCTTTTAGTGTACAAAGTTTTATATCTTTCACCCTTTGGACATTGATGTCAAAGGGGGAGAATAAAGTGGATGATTGGTGAGGTGAAGTTGTGTGTTTCCCTCAATGCCAAAGGGGGAGATTGTTGGCATGATTGGCAAGTGAAGAAGAGTTGTTGGCATTAATACCAACTAGTTCAAGTCCATTGTCAAAGAGGTAAATTGCATTATCAAAGGGGGAGTTAGATGCTAATGGAGATAGTTAGCACATTCATGCCAATGTTAGTATGTGAGATGGTGTGGACAAGTACAGTACATATATGTTGTGTATATATGGGAGTCCTAATGACAAAGTCTTTTGTCTTGTGATGTTGTGAGTTGTTGCAGGTTTAGTAGTGTATGTGTTCATGAAGGAAGGTGGGTTTGATCTGAATGCACAAGTTTAAGTATTGGATCTAAGCATAGTTGTCAAGTACAAAAGAGATTACTCATCTGAGTCAAGTTGAGTTCATGTTCTATGAACAAAAAATTTATGAAGGTTGTATGCCATTTAAAAAAGGTTGATAACTGTCAAGGTTATCATCTTCTGACAATGTCAATGCTTACTCATTTATAAAGCACATGGGCATACAGATTAGTTTGTGAATATTATCTAGAATCTATACTAAGGGTTTTTATGCTCTACCTTCATAGTGAGAGAAACCTGAATCTGCAATATTTTAAGATTGAGAAGTTGAGGATTGTAAGTGGATAATCATCATAGTGCACAACATACTTTATAACATATTCTTTTGAAGTTTTTTTGTGCAGGCATAATGTAGTTTTTATCTCCTGTACATATCTTGGGTGATAGGAGAAGAGTAGTGTGCAACAGAAACATAATTGAAATTGACAAAAGCTTTATTTTTTTATCTTAAACAACATCGTATGGAATGTTAACAATCTTAATCATTATGGTAATTTTGGTGTTCGTCGGGTATGGTATATGATTTTTCAAATTTTCACATACCAATGGTTAGTTACTGTGACAATAACATGATTTGTTGCTGGTTAAGTTTCAAGAAAAAAAAAAGGAACAGACTTCTCAAACCATTTGATAACGGATTCAGGAGATGAATTTTATCGTTCCATTGTGACATGTGGATATGTAATGTTTGATAGAGAACTTAATAAATACAAATATTATCACCGATGCATTAAGAAGTGTTTATGTTGATAGAAAGTAAGCGATAATTGTAGAGTCAATTGAAAACTAACTGTTTTTGAGATACAATGAAATTGATGGTGAAAAACTATAACATGACATTCTGGTGTGTTGTATTGGTTGGGATTATAATAAAATGAGAACAAATAACAAAAACAAAGAATCATGATGTGCTTTGATAGGTTATCAGATTTTGTGATCAACAAATCAAGTTCAATGGTGAAAAGGATTAAATGATAGAATCTATTTTCTGTAGAGCCTTATTGAAGATTAAGGATGAAGTGTTAATTTAATATTTGAAGGGCTAATTGGTTTAAATTCTTCAGTGTCAAAGTTTAAGATCTGAGCAAAGATGTTTTCATTGTTGTTTTAGTGACTCATTTGATTGAAAACAAGATAATTGTGTGAAGTGTGTAGATTGAAAAAGTTGAAATGGTAGATGTTTATAAAGGTGTCAATGTATATGATTTGGAAGGTGTTGTGTAAGGATAAATGACTCTTTTATAGATGATATGAATATGAAGTAGCATGTTAATATTTTTATTTAATCTCGCAGAATGTACAGTTTGGTATCACAAAAAGAAATTAGAATCATGGAGATGTTGTTGTATTGAGGTGGTCATAAATGTTCTTAACTTTTATATTTAGAGAGAGGATTGTGAGAGGTGATTGTGAGTTACAAAATTAATCTATAAATAGTGATGTATGATTTGTAATGAAATAGAGTAATCCTCTGTATATGTTTTGATCTCTTGTAAAGGGGTTGGTGACCTGAATGCATAAGGGGTTGGTTCTCTGCATGTAACCAATGAGGTTACCAGTGAGGTTTAATGGAGTTTATCTTCAAAGTATTTTTTTACCCTTCAAGGATTTTCCACTCATATATCTATGTTATGGCGATGTGCATCTATTGTTATACTTTCTTATGGTTCTACTTTCTAATTTCTTTTTGCAAATTAGAAATAAAAATTCTTTGAATATCTTGATCAAGCACAAGAAAATAAATTTTAGAATACAAATGCTTGTATCTACCAATAAAACTAGTCACTTTTTATTTCACACCTTGCTTACAATGCATCAAATCAGTCAAAGTGATCTTAGGAACAATATTATTTTGAAATTGTTGAATAAATCCATTAGCCAATTGTTGAAAAGAAGTAATAGAATAAGGAGGCAACGAACAATACCATTGCAAATCTTTATCCCTTAATGTTCTAGTAAACAATTTAGCCAACATTCTTTAGTCATGAGCAAAGTCACTACACAAAGTTTGAAATGTTTTCACATGAGCCAAGAGATCACCTTTTTCATTATAAAGCTCCAATTGAGGAACTTCCACATGTTTAGGAGGGACAACTTGGATAATGGGCTCACTACATCAAATGTGGGCACATTATACTTAGATTGATTCATAGCAGCGATTTGTTCTTGTAAGGAAGAGACTGTTTGGGATAGATTATTGATGGTAGCTTTGATAGAAGGGTTGAAATTGGACATGTTGGATTGAGAATAAGAAGGGATATTTTTTTAAGAAGGTGGGGGTTGAGAATAAGGAGGTGGAACATTATGATAGGTGGGTATGGGAGAGGATTGGGTAACAAATGGAAGACTCATGGTAGGAGGAGTGAAAGAAGATGAGTTGACCCCTTGACTAAAATTTGTAGGTATAGGGGAATATTGGGTAACAAAGGGAATACTCATGGTAGGAGAAATGAAAGAAGAGGAGGAATATCGGCTAAAGCCTTATCTCTTAGTGTTCTTGTAAACAATTTTGCAAGCAATCTTTGATCATAAGCAAAATTAGTACACAAGGTTTGAAATATTTTGACATGCGTAAGAGGATCACCTTTTCCATTATAGAGCTCCAATTGAGGGATCTCCACATGTTTAGATGGCACGACTTTAACAATATCAAGAGAAAGTGGGCTCGCAATATCAAAGGTGGGCACACTAAACTTGGATTGACTCATGGAAGCAATTTGTTGTTGTAAGGAAGACACGGTTTGAGAAAGATTGTTAATTGTCATTTTGGTAGAAGAATTGATGTTAGACATAGGTGACTGAGAAGGTGGTGTGATGTTATTGAAAGAAGGCATGGATTGAGAATAAGGTGGTGGGACATTATGATAAGTAGGCATTGGTGATGATTGGGTAGGAAAAGGGACACTTAAAGGAGGAATAAAGTTGTTGAAGGAATTGCCCCCTTGTATCACACTGATTGGTTGAGGAATAATAGAAATATTCATGGAAGACATAGGTAAAGATGGTGGATTAAATGAAGAAGAGGGGTTTCCCCCATTGACCAATTGTTATAGGGATGACATTTTGAGTTGAAGTAACCATGATGTTAGATGTGAAAGTAGGAATACTAGTCATAGGAGTAGTCAAAGGAATTGAAGAATTGACTTGTGTTGAAGGTTGTGAGTAACCTAGGGTTTTGGCACAACTCTTGGTAAGCATGACATTAGAATCAACAATATGTGCAATGCCATGGAATATATCAATTCCATTCTTATCACTTTGAATCATGCATTTAAGGCATTCAATTAATGGAAGAGCTTTGCTATTAGGGTATTCTTGGGACATCCATTGTTGAAAGCTATCAAATTGATTGTCCAATGTAGAAAGTTGATCTAAAGAAACCCAAGTTAAAGCTTCTTCTTCATCATGGCATCCATCAGTGGGGTGAATAGGCACATGATTAGGATGGGAAGAACTAGCATGATCTTCTTTAAAGAAGTCACCCAAATTAGGCTCCATCTCCTCAGTAATTAAACCTTGGGAAGCCTTAATTATAATGCTTCATCTAATGGGGATAGGATAGGTAGGACTAATAATTAGGGCCAAGGGAATACCACTTAATTTTAAAATCATAATTTTTAAAATCAGGGCAAACTATAATTAACCTCTTAATTTTAAAAAAAATCTTGAAAGTTGAAATATTGAATTTTGAAGGTATTTATGATTCTAGAGGGATAAAAAATTGATAAAATCAACCAATCTACTGGATTTAGGCTATTAAATACAGTCATAATAGTCTTCCAAAATTTTGGGAAAAAAGTCGTGGACCATGGTGGGAACGCACATGGTCCGACCAATTTTTTTCAAAATTTTCAAGGATGGATAGTACAATGATTTTAAAGCTAACCCCAAAAAATTGACGAATTTTACGATCTCTAGATGGGCGAAATGAAGGCGCAAATGTGAAAATAGGACCCTATTAGGGTTTTGAAGAAAAAGAGGAATTGAATTGTAATTTTGAAAAAGGTCAAACCTAATGGATAGGGTCACCTTGGAAAATGTTTAGAAATCTAAATGTAAATAAAATTAATTTGAAATGCACACAAAATCCAATTAATTTTAAAAATTAGGGTTTGATGACCTAACCACTTAATTTTGAAATTTGAATTTTGGGAAGAAGGGGGGAAATTAAAAATTTCAATTGTAGGATTGAAGACAAATTTGAGAACAATCAGAAATCTGAAAATTAAATTGAAATCCAATTTTAGCACAAGTTCAAGATGATTTTTGAAAATTAGGGTTTTGACAAGTAACCTCTTAATTTTAGAAATTTTAATTGCAAATTGAACAAGACAATGAGGACATTTAATTTGACAATCAAAACAATTTTCAGATCTAAGATAACCACAATCAATTTTTACAAATCACAAGTTCAATTTTAATTTTTAAAACTAGGGTTTTTAATGATTTAACCACTAAGTTTGAGAAAATTTGAAACTTGTAAATGAAAAATATGCAATTTTGTTCAAAGGAAAGCATGCTTCACGTTGGGTTCACCAAAATGTAATGGTGGAAAAATGGTGAATGATAGATCAAGAAGGAAACTACCCTTTCCCTCAGAGAGAGATGAGAGTTTCGCTATTGATTACCCTTCAAACACTTTTCACCATGTTACATTAGGAAGAGGAGAGCATAATTGACTAGACTCAATCTTTCCACATGAAGATGGTAGATTGAATTATGAATGAATTGGGAATGTTAAGTTGATTCCCTCTTCCTTGTTTCAAATGGAAATGAATTGATTGAATTGTGTAGTGCAAAAGTGACAAATAATAGATTATAACTTGAGATCAGAATATGGGATGAAGTTGTGCACTTGGATTTGGCAGTAATATGTCGAGATGAAGTCACTCTATGAATTTGAGGAAAATTTTCCCGGATCGTGGCGGGAATGTACACGGTCCTCCGAAAAATCCGTGAAATGAAAATGGTTTTTCCACCTCTGCAAATGAAGCCTGAATCCACAAGTACAGCTGCACACCTCCAATCTACATACAAAAAAGAGAGGAAAATGGGTTGGGATTGGGGGTTTTCCTTTAGGTCAAACCCCAGTTTTGGAATTAACCAAGTAATGAAAGAAAGTACTTGCAAGTAGATGTAGATGAAAGACTGAATTGTAAATCACCTCAAGGGAGGTTGCGATTGCAATGTTGATAGAAATGATTGTGTGGAATTGTATGTTAGAATCAATCTCCTCTTTAATGGTTGAATCCTTGACTTGAATGCAACACCCAGCCTTGAAGGGAGACTTGAGAATGCTCAATGCTAGAAAAGAATGCTTGAATGCTTGAACACTTATACAACTTGGCACACTCCAATCTTATCCAACTTCAACTTACGCAAATGAGAGGATGAATGCCCCTTAAATACATGTTAGTGGATTTTATTTTCATCATGGGCCGACATCGGGGGAGTTTCCCGCCCAATGCACAACCAACAATGCAACCCTAGGAAGGGTCCTACCCCAAAATAGGGTAGGGACAGGGGATCCATGCCCCTATCCTGGGAGGAAAAGGGCGCCATGCCCCTTTCCTACCCCTTTCTGCAGGGAAGAGTGTGAACGGGGTGATGCAGAGGCCAAGGAAGACGTTTTTTTTGAGGCTGAGTAATCTCCGGTCTCCGATCAAGCTAGATGATTCGATCTTGCGTGCGTGAGGACCCTAATGCAGTTGAAAATTTTTAGGGTCGCAATTTTATGAAACTACAGGGAGGATGAAATTAAACTTGATATTCCCCTCATTGTGGACCCCAATGAGCCTAAAAGAAATGAAATGGATGTTTACAGGCTCTTGGGTAATTCGTTCTCCAACTAGGAGAAATGCTTTCACTGGGTTTTTGGTGAAATTAATCTTCTGAAACAAGGGATCAAGGACATTATTGATTCTTTCACTGAGAATCCAGTACCTGATAAAACTGATAAACTCCCAAAGTTGAGAAAAATAATTACATAAGATATCAAGCTCATGAAAATAGAGCATGAGGCTAGGACTAAGAGGCTAGAGAATGATATTTAGGATTTAAAGGGTAAACTCAAGGGTTTGGGGGAGATCAGTAAGGAGGTGATGTATAACAGTGTGAAAGTTCTCAAAAGAGTGAACAAGGAAATTGCCATTTAGAAATCTCATCTGATTAGATGCAACCTATCCTCTAGCATTAACATAGACAAGAAGAACCAGGATGTGCAGACCTCCATGGGGCCCTCTACCAAGACCAGGAGCAAAAAACAAGAAAGGGGAAGCTCAAGAGTTATCATGGATAAACTCTAGGAGATCAACAATAAGATGATCTAGAAGAATATTGAGCTCTTGAAAGATCTTAGTTAGTTGTTTTTGGCTTCTTTTTTTGCTAGTGTTGTGTTTTTTGGTGTTAGTCTCTTTGAGGTGCTTCCCCTATTTCTGTTGTTGTTTAGCAGTTGTTTAGAATCTAGTTTAACTTTGTTTATTTTTTGATGGATCTAGGTTTTGGGACCCTATTAAACCCATTTATCTTAATAAAAAACAGTCAAATCTGAAACAATTAACCCAAATTATATAATTCACAAGCTCCATTTTGAAAATGAAAATTAGGGCTTTAATGAGATTAACCTCTAAATTTTTCAAATTTGCAAGGAAATCAAACTTGTAAATGAAAATTTGAATTTTAAATTGCATACAACTCAAATTTGAAAATAAAAATCAAAAGTAAGCATAGGACATGTTGGGTTCACCAAAATGTAAAAGGGAAAATTTGATTTGGCAATTCGCAACATAGAAGGAGAAATCACCAAATATTTTTTTGTTTTTTGGGGCCTTTACATTCAAAAGAGGGGAGGAATCCACTAGGTTGAATCACAAATCAGATAAGGACTGAATACTAAGTGGATTGATTGATTATGATGTGTTTTTCCCTCTTTTGTAAGTTGAAATGTTGATTTAGGGCAAAATGTTGAAATTGAAGACAAAACTAAGAAAATACTAAGCTACAGGTTTGGGATTTTGTCGTGCACTTGGATCTAAGTAATATGAGCTGATTTAGATCTTCCTTGTGAAAAATCCCCAAAAGAGCAGGGACTGTGGCATGGCCTCTTGTTCCTCTAAATCTTCCACACACCAAAAAGGGTTGTTCCATCTCTATGTTTGAAGTTTATTTCTAGAAGTATAGTTGTGCACCTACTTCCTTCACATAGAAAGAAAGGTAAATAGGTTGGGAATAGGGGCTTGCCTTTGGTCAAACCCCAGTTTTAGAATTAACCATGAAATTGAGATAAATGTAATTGAAATGACTGAAAGGAAAGGTTCTCCTTTTGAGGGAGATGTTGAATTATGACTGAAAATGAAATGATTATACCTCCTTGTGAAGTTTTGCTTGCCTCCACATGGAATTGAGGTTTCATGAAATAGGATGTTGATCTCCACTTCAATGCTTGATCCTTGACTTTATTGCCAAGCTCAAAGGCTTGAAAGAAGACTGAAAATGCTCAGTTTCTCTTGAATGCTCGATTGCTTCTCAATTCTTGTGTGCATGAATGTGATAGATGTTCAAATGAGAGGGGAAATCCTCTTTATATACTTGCCTATCAGGTCAATTGACTAATTTTCCAACATGAGCTAACACAGAGAGGGAAATCATGCTCAAATTTGAAATGGGAAAAAGGATTTAAATTGGCCCCCTTTTAGGGAGGACCATGGCACCCCGCCTTGGTCCTGCCCTAATTTAGGACAGGATCAAGGTGCAGAACAAGTGAAAAGTCAATGTTTTTGGCATTTGTGATGTGTATGAGCATAATTAGGTCTTTAATTAGGCCAAGGGGTGAAAACACTAAGGTGAAGACCCAAACATGGTCGAAATTGCAAGGGGTGCAATTTTAAGATGCTATAATGATTTTCTTGAAAAGAAAGATAAATCTTTCTAGGTTATTCCATAATAGGATATATGTTGACATTATACACTCTAGTGAGAAATGATGGTGTTGTCATTGATGGCAACCTACTGGAAACCTTTTGGCAAACACCCAACATTCATCTGGTAAACCATCGGCAGGCACCGGAACTGGCGGACACTTCATCGATAGTGGCAACAATGCATACCAACACCCCAGCTGACAGGAATAAACTTTATCTTATTGTATTTAATTGTATTTATCTTTTGTAAAGCCGACATGACATATTGTAATAATCTCATATATGTATGAGATCTTGTAAATCGTTTTGATATAGAAGTGGAATAGGAGATGAGATAGGAATGAGCGAATAATAATGGCAAATCTTGTATAAGGTTTATGGTTATAGTATGAGCTTAACCGGTACTGAACCTGACATAGTTGATGCCGATTTGAAGTAGTAGATTGTATTGGATTTTCATAATCCATTTTGTAAGTCAGTGAGACTTCTATTTTGTAGATTGAGCAGTGAGTTCTAGGCAGTTGGCCTTCCTGCATGTGCCAGTGAGTGAATATTGTGGGTCACAAATCCCACTGAGGTTTTTCCCATACTGGGTTTCCTCGTTAAACATCTTGTGTTATGGTGTGTTTTCTATGTTGTCTTTATTGTTCCTGTTTACTGCATTAATTCTTATTTATTGGCACACTGTTTTGGAATGCAAAATACTTAATAAGGTTAAATATTTTGTAAACTGGTTAGATACTGATTCACCCCCCCTCTCAGTATCTTTGGGACTATCATTAATCCTAACAATTGGTATCAGAGTCTGGTCCTCTATTTTTAAAACCCTAACAACTTGAGGAAGATTCTGACGCTGGTACAGATGAAGAAATTAAGAAAGCAATTGGAAGGAGCTCTTGTAGACTATGATTCAGGGAAGTTGAAGAATATCATACTTGAAGATGATCTGAGGACTGCACAGGAATTCATTCAAGGACTTCAGGAGAATCTTACTATTGCTAGAAATAAAAGAAAAGAACTTCATGAGAAGATGCAGAATGCCAATGATGAAAAGGAAACTCTTAATGAGCTTGTGAACAAGATGAGACAAGAAAACATGACTATGAGGAATGAAATGAAAGATATGACTATGAGATTTTGTAAAGACATTGAAGATAGGAAGAAGAATGAAGATGACTTGACTAGAAGACTCAATGATGCTGGAAATGAAAATCTAAGACTTAGTCATGAAAATGATATGTTAAAGACATATCTGATTCACATGCAACATGATAAAACTGAACTTATGAGGCAAATGGGAATTCTGGTAATTGAGTTGGCTACTGCAAATCAACACAAAGAGAAATTCAAGCAAAGTTCAGAAGAACTTGATGATATGCTGAAAAGTCAGAAACCTAATGGAGATACTAATGGACTTGGATTTGAAGTTGGTGAAAGTTCTGGTACTGCAAACAATCATGAGCATAGTAAACCGGTAAGACAACCTAATGCTTACAAATTTAATGGGAAATATTTTAGCTGTAACAAGTATGGTCATAGAGAAAATCAGTGTAGAACTAGAAAGAATCAGAACATTAATGCACCCACCAGTCAATGTTCCAAATGCAACAAAGTTGATCATAATTCAGAAAACTGCAGAATGAATGTAAGATGTTGTTTTTGTGGAAGATTTGGGCACTTATCTAATCAATGCAGAACACAAACAGACATAGGATATGGAAAGGCTATTCAAAAGAATAATGTGACTTGTTATGCTTGTAACAAAATTGGACATATTGCAAAAATTTGTAGAAGCAAGACTTCACCGACAAACAATAAAGGACCCAGTTTGAAAGGCAAAGAAAAGGTTGATGAGGTAAAACAAGAATTTTCAGGATAATGGATTAGCAAGATAGATCAGAATGTTGATGAGACTATTTCTTCACCGGTAAAATAGAGTATTACTCCACTGGCAGGAAATTCTTCATCCAACTAAGAAGTAACCCTTTGGGGGTATTGCAACAAGTTGAATATCATGTAGATTACCCTCGGTAGATGGTGAGAAGATAGATTTCTTCTTTACCGATAAATGTGTTAATTTTTCACTTAACTGGCGAGCATTTATTGTAGTTGTTGAATGAAATTTCATTATAAATAATCGGTTTTCCCTCTTTTTTGATTCACCGAGCATTCAAACTAGCAGAGAGCACGAAAATATGAGCTAAGGCATTCAAGGCGAAGAAGTGAAGTGATTTCTTTCAAGCACTCAAACATAATTAGGCAGCTTAAGGTATTTTTCAAATGGCTTCCTCTTTTGCTCCCGAATTTATTGCAAACCCTACTATTGTGGAAATTGTAAAACGCCCTAGGCCCATTTTCAAAAATATTTCCGAGATAGCTAAGCAAGATGATTCCATAGGTGCATTGTAAAAAATTCCTAAAGGTGTAGCTTATGCTGAAGACCCTAGAATTTATATTCACTGCAATATTGAAGAATTAGGTTTTGTGGAAGTATTAAAGATTTTTAAAACCGTAATTTGTGATGAAAATGGAAATGTCAAACTTGAGCACAAGGTTATTGAGACTTTAGATTTTGTAGAAATCTTGAAAATCCTTGAATTTCCAGAGGAGGTTGTAAGAGTTGTCCTAAGTAGGGCACATGGAGAATTTCTTTGGTTAGATTCAGTCTATAAATTTATCCGACAAGCAATTAGGGAAGTGACAAGATTACCCTCAACCGACAGCAGAACAAACAAAACAAAGAAGGTACCTAACAACACAGTCATGACCTTAACCGGAGAAATATATGATAGTAGATCTCTGAGAGTAAATGACATCAATGATATCAATGTGAGATTCATAAGTATGATTTTAGGTTACAAGACTACACATGCAAACCAACTTAACTCAGTTTCTAGTCTTTGCATTAAAAGTGCTTATGATATGGTAAATAATGATGCAAAAATAGATGTGTGAATGGTTGATGGATGAACTAGTTGATAATTTGAAAAAGATAAAAGGAGACAAGAAAGGGACATTTCATTTTGGTAATCTTTTGGTATGCCTTATGTTGTATTTCTCAAAACAAATTCCCAGTATTGGACACAAAGATTTTGGATATGACATACTGGTAGACAAACAATTGCAAGAAGCCTTCACTAGCATGGGTACTGCTAGGGAAAACAATATAACAGAATATTTCAAAGCTTTCCAAGTCAAAATGAAAACTAGAGAGAGACTACCACAAAGTATAGTAGATAAATATGATAAGGAAATTTGTTTTGTGATTAAGAGAGATGAAATACAGATGAAAGAAGTTCTTCCTAGAACTGTATGGGTAACTAAAATGGGGTATGAGGCTGATGTGAATATTATTGAGACTTATACTAAAGCCCTGTTAGAAGCACCTAGAGAACCAACAGAAGAAGTTTTTGGCAGTGCAGAAACAATTGAGAGTGGTGTACAAACAATGAAACAAAGGAAGAGAAGAGAAAAGTATATAAGAGATGCATCAAAACAGGTAAAGGAAATAAAAGAAAATGTTATGAACCTTACTAGAATAAAGGAAAGTGAACTGGAAGGATAACAACTGGAGGCACATATATCACCGGTTGGCACATCATCTGACAATGAGATACCTGTTGAGTTTAAGAGAGTTGATGGGAAGAGAAAACCTTCACCGGTACCCTCTCCTCCACCCAAGAAAACAAGAACTCTGAGAAAGAAGCAACAAGCTAGTAAGACAACCGGCAAAGAAGTTAACACCCAAGAAGAAACAGAAATAGGTGATACCACCTTTGGATAATTTACTTAATGAAATTACTGATGACGGTAACTTGGCAAATGTGAGCAAGTTGTATAACACATTCACTGATTCTGAAAAGGAAAGTGTTGAAAACAGTATTATTCTACATTTGGACATTTACAAGAAAGTGCTAATTGAAGTGGTAGATGATCTACCAAATGATCTATACAGAAGATTAGATGCAAAGAGGATTGTAGTAATGGAGTTAGACAAGAAACTTAAGGTTGAAAAACTTCTAGCTGTACATCTAGTTAACTCGAAAGAGGGGATTGATGAATTAATTTGTGAAGCTAACAGATTAGTCTTTGCTAGTGGTCACCAGCAAGTGAGCTTAATGGTTGGCCAAGTAAATGAAATTGCAGAGGAAACAACTGACAAATGGGATATCTTTTTTGTAGAAAAGGAAAAACAGGAAGAATTAACCCGACCCAAGAAAACATTTAAAATTTATCAAAAGGACAAGGACAAAGGGAAAGGTAAAGTTGGTGGAATACCAAACATCAAAATAACTGACAACTTACCACCACCCTTGGCTACTACACCGATACATAATGATGATACACTGGCTACTGAAAATGTGGACATAACACATGATGACACTAACCCTGAATCAGAAATTCTATTCACCATGAATGTTGATACCCAGGAAGTGAACATTGTTGTAGACAAGGACATCACAGAAGTACAGAATGATATTGCTAGTAGTGGAAACATTGTTGAGCAACCGACAAAAAATGTAGAGGTTGAAATACATACAGAGGAAATAGAGCATACCGAGAAACCTTTGGACACTAGAATGAATACCAGTAATATAGATGCTAGCACTATGAAACCGACAGAGACAAAGATACTGGCAGCTGACAACACAGAGAAACCAACAGAGGCATGGGTAAATGTTGAGATAGTAAAACTGGTAATCACTGAGTAACCCAAAACACTACAGGTTGAAACACAAACTCAGACTGATCCACCGGAGGTTGATACAAGCAAATTGGTAATAAATGTTGGAATCACTAAAATAATAAAGGCAGTTGGTCAGACATCCGAATGCAGACCTACTAATGTGGCAGAGGTACTTCTGGACTCAATTAAGAAGACTGACTATAATGCATTGGCCTACAAGGCAATTGGTGATAAAATACCTATTCTTAAAATGATTGCACCAAAATGCAATGTAGATAATGTAAAGGATTCTTTAGGACAGATAGACACATTGTCTAAATTTATTATTGTAAATATAATAACAATTGATAAGGTAAATGAGGATACATTCAAAGATAAATGGAAAAAGAAAAATAAAAATTCTTTGAGGAGACAATAAAGAAGTGCACTGAATATATTAACACACTTTTATCGGCACTAAATACAACAATTTTGGAGTATAAGGAACTGTACAGAGAAACATGCAAGCCACATTTGTTGACTCGGGACATTGGAAAAGAAATAAGTAGAGTACAAAAGAAGATAGATGATTTAGCTGATAACATCATTGGTTCATCCGAACCTATATCAGTTATTGAGCAAGAAATAGAAGAATTTGAGGAAAAGTTGGAGAAATTTGAGAAGGAAAAAACAAGGATCAAAGCAAATGCCAAAGAGATGAAGTATAAACTTATTCCTAAGTTGAATACTCTTATCTCTCTGAGAAATGAGATCTCTAAGGTATTAATTCAAGGAGAAAGATCACCGGAGGGACATATGCATCATCTCACTGGCACAATCCAATGAACTGAGGCAACCATGAATGATAGCAATAGATTCATGCAGAGTTTAAATTTGGTTTTGGCTGATATATTTCAGATTGTAACCAGTTGGTTACAAACCTTAAGGTGAAATTTTGCACTCGTTTGACAATTTTTGACAACCTTTGTCATTGATGTCAAAGGGGGAGTAGTGGACAGATAAAAATGGCAAATCAAAAGGAGATCATCTACTCATGTGGAGCACATCTTTTTGGTAAAATTTTGGACTTCATTTTTTGGAAACAGTTTTTGGATTTTTCTCATGAATGTTGCCATCAATGCCAAAGGGGGAGATTGTTGGCATTATACACTCTAGTGAGAAATGATGGTGTTGTCATTGATGGCAACCTACTGGCAACCTTCTGGAAACCACCCGACATTCATTTGGTAAACCACTGGCAAGCATCGACACTGACAAACACTTCACCGACAGTGGCAACAATGCATATCGGCACCCCAGCCGATAGGAATAAACTTTTTCTTATTGTATTTAATTGTAATTATCTTTTGTAAATCCGACATGGCATATTGTAATAGACTCATATATGTATGAGATCTTGTAAATCATTTTGATATTGAAGTGGAATAGGAGATGAGATAGGAATGCGCAAATAATAAGGGCAGATCTTGTATAAGGTTTATGGTTATAGTATGAGCTTAAACTGGTACTGAACCTGGCATAGTTGATGTTGATTTGAAGCAGTACATTGTATTGGATTTTCATAATCCATTTTGTAAGTCAGTGAGACTTTTATTTTGTAGATTGAGCAGTGAGCTCTAAGCAATCGGCCTTCCTACATGTGCAAGCCCCCATTGTAAGTAATATTTATTTATTAGCCAGTGAGTGAATATTTTGGGTTACAAATCCCACCGAGGTTTTTCCCACACCAGATTTCCTCGTTAAACATCTTGTGTTATGGTGTGTTTTCTATGCTGTCTTTATTGTTCCTGTTTACTGCATTAATTCTTATTTACCGGTACACTGTTTTGGAATGCAAAATACTTAATAACGTTAAATATTCTATAAACCGGTTAGATACCGATTAAGCCCCCCCCCCCCCCCCCCTTTTCCCCTCTCAGTATCTTTGGGACTATCATTAATCCTAACAATATCCATAGATTTTGGTGACACGTGTGGTGTGATTGAGGAGGATATAATCTACACTATTTTCTTGTCTTCATTTGAGGCAAATGTTGAAATTGGGTAGCTCAACAATTGATATTATGCATTTAATAGAAACTGATGCTCTGCAAAAAGGATTAGAAAATCTGTTTGATGGCAACACACACAAGAGCACAAGAAACAAACATTAGTGTTAGCAACAAAAGATTATCCTAAATAGGCATATCAAGAGAGATAATAAGCATGAAATAGAAAGCATATAAACATAGAATAAAATAGCTAATCAAGATGCTCATAGTTGCTCCTCCCTTGTTCCTCTCCTCTCCAAGTCCCAAATGAGTGTAGCTCTCAGCTTTTAGCACTATCCATGGATGCCATATGGAGATTCAAGATGGTTGAATATGATAAGCAAATGCTATGCAAGTGTAGACAATGATGCTATGAAAAAGCTCTATGCTAATACCTGTATAACAACAATACTCTAATGCTTTTTTCTTTTTTTGCTTGAGGAGAAGGGTTCTATTTATAGAAGAAATGGGGAAATGAAGGGTTAAGATTGAATGGTTTAATCAAGGGCCAAGTTTGAATGTTGGGGATCCATGTGCACAATTGGCACCAATAAAATGGTGACAAGTGTCAACATAGGATTGGGTTGAGAGAAGAGGTTGGAGGCATTAAAGGCCTGAGAAGACCTCATGGTTATCTAGAGGCTAAGGGTCAAGTCCAAATTAAGATTACCCACTGGATTAAGAGTTAATCCAACGATAAACTTTTGTGCAAATGTTTAAGAGATAATCATGGTCAAAGCATTAATGGCCTGATGAGACCTTTGAGTTGGGTAGAGGTTGAGTCAAAATAAATGTTTTAACCATGTGGGAGGGTTTGAGGTAACCATTAATGGTTATTGGAGACTTTGGGGATTAAGTGGTTGAAGGTTGAAAGCCTTCAATGGTTATCAAAGACTTTGAGCCATTTAGTGGTTGAAGGTTGAAAGCCTTTAATGGTTATCAAAGACTTTGAGGGTTTGAGAAGTGACTTCCCTTTTGCTTAGGAATGTGACAAAGTTTAGAGAAGGGGTTAGGTTATTTAGAAGTGATTAGAAAATTCTAGAAGGGGTTTAGGCATGCAAGTGGATTTTGTAGGAAAATGCAAGTGGGAGAAATTTTGGTATTTTCAATTAAAATAAAATCATTTATTTCAATTAAATGGTGTAATTTGCATTTGGATAAATATTCAAATAAATATTAATTTATTTAAATGAGAAAAATGAAGATAAAGCATTAAAATGCTTGAAGACTTTGAGGGAAACCATTAAAGGCTTGAAGACTTTAAGGAAAACCATTAAAGTCTTAAGAAGACTATAGAAGGAAGCCATCAAGTTTGAAGACTTTAAAGCCATCAAGTTTGAATACTTTAAGGGAAACCATTAAAGGTTTCAAGTGGGTGAGGATAAATAGGATTTTAAATAAATAATTTATTTAAAATAGTTGTGCAACTTGCTTTTGTAGGAAAATACAAGTGGGTGGAGGATAAAGGTGATTTAAATAAATTATTTATTTAAAATAATTGTGCAACTTGCTTTTGTAGGAAAATACAAGTGGGTAGAGGATAAAGGTGATTTAAATAAATGTTAATTTATTTAAATGTGAGAGGTGGGATTTTGGGGGATTTAAATAAATATTAATTTATTTAAATGTGAGAGAAGATTTAATTAAACAAATATGATTTATTTATTTAATTAATGGTCTGAATTTGGTTAAGTGAATTAAATCAAATAAATTGAATAATTTATTTAATTAATAGGAGAAGAGAGTTAAGATGAATTAATTAAATATTAATTTAATTAATTCATTAATTGATGGTTAAATAATCAAATAAATACTAAGTATTCATTTAATTAAGTGGACAGATTTATGTGACTACAGAAACCATTTAAAAAAATGGATAAATCATGAACACAAGAGATGCCCTCTCTATAGGTCTCCTCTTCTAGGAGAAAGAGAAAGAATTGACGTGTGAAGAGATAATGGTTTCAATGAAATCTCAGGAAGAAAGAGAGCCATTATAAAAAAATAGAAGAATATTTAATAAGATATCTAAATATTTGACATTTATGAAAATCCTCATTTGTATACTATAATAAAATGGAAATATTTGGGATCTTTTAAATAATACCTTAATGAAGATGTAACATTCTCATTTCTTGCTCTAATAAATTAGAGAAACGATGTTATCCAAAGCAATCTTCATGAATCAATGTAATCAAATCTGACATGACATTTTATAAATACTGTTTTAGCATTACATGCAGCTTTATACGACTACCAAATGACCATCATTATCAACAAGAAAAAGGAGCGATAACGGGTTCTCTTCTTACCATTCGAATACAAGCCTGTGAAGATTTTTGGGTTCCGTACAAAATGCACAAATAATATGGTGGGTAACAAGAAAAGAAAATGCACAAATAATGTACTGAGGAGACCAAGACTAGATCTTCTGAAACCAAGACTGAGGATATACATGTTGCATCATATGTACAAGAGGCTATTTTGTGTGGAGAAAAGCTAGAGAAAAAACTAGCGTGAGACATTTTACAGGTGGGGGCTCCCCACCTTGAATAGTCTATCGGATAATTATTTGAGTGCTTAATTAAATATTATGTTGCCTCTCAACATATTTTTCTATTTTAATGGATTGCCTATTTAGCACCATTAGATTATATTTTTATATAAGAAAAATCTTATCTAATTTATCATTAGCACTTAGCATCTTTAGGAGTGCAAGGGATATAAGAAATTTAAAAAATAATTTGATCAACCAAAAATTAGAATAATAAAGTTGTTTAGAAATTCATATTTTTTATTGTAAACAATGAATTTTTAAATATCTTTCTATGATATTGTGAATATGGGAAATTTTATATTTTAAATATGTCTTAGTAAATTAGTTTAAACTAATTTTTATTATTATTATTATAATTGATTTCCTTCTAACAATTCACCCTTATTTTGAAGTCTTTTTGATAGGAGATGGATGAGAAGACAATCTCTATTCATGTAGAATAACAACATCTAAAAAAAAATATAAAATACAAAATATAAACAAGATATGAATAAGGTATTCCAACTCTTCGTTTTGATACAATGGTAACATCATGATTGAATGTATGGAAAATAAATGTGGTGAGAGTAACGAGTAATACATAACACCAATTGAATAAAGTTACATTTTAAGAAAAGAAAAATGCAAATACTATTACAATAAGAGTATTTCTAAATTCTTAAAACTAATTAAATAGCTTTAAATTGGTGATTTTCAAGAAAGAGGGGAAGATTCATTGCAACTTCGTGCTTCTCTAAAAGTAATTAAATATAGAAAAATCCAAAATAAAAAAATATGACTAAATATAATAAAAAATACTAAAAGAATGCCCATCTAGAATATGATTTAGGTAATACTTTTGTGTACATGAGGTGTTGGCTAAAAAGGAAGTGAAGATCTAGGAGATAAGATGGTTGTGTTTGTTAATTGATCTTCTAGAATGCCATTTTTTTCAAGAAAAAAATAATAATTTGACCCTCTACAATGTTAATTTGGTCAAAGAAAAGAGTAAGATGAAGAGAATAAATATTTCCTTATAATCATCTCACAATTTTAGGTAGTAACCCAAGACATATTAAATGACAAACAAAAAGAACACTTAAAAAAGGAGGTTTCTCTTGACACCTACCACATTAGGGGAGTGGAACGATAACTCCAACCCATGTCTCGTAGTATTATGACTATCAAGGTTTGGCGAGGATTGGGGAACAAATATAGTGAAATCGTCCCCTTGCTAGAGTTGTGGGGTCATATACAATGAGATGCAAGAAGGAAAGTATATCTTTGTTGGATTAACATTCAAATATGAGGAGGATTGAAGACTCAAAAAGGGTACATATCGCACCTTAGATTATCAATACCCTCTTCAAGTTTAATGTATGAGACTGAAATTTGAATAGATAAACATATTGCATAGAAAGCCACCATTGGGAGGGTTGTGGAATATAAGAAATCTAAACGAACAAGTCTGAGAATTCCATGTTATACATTTCTTGCCCTATCTTGGAAAAAAGCTTATGCTTGTGACTAATCATAAAATAAAAATTAGCATGAGACATTTTACCAATGAAGAGGTCCCCACCTTACTTAATCTATCGGCTAATTATTTGAGTGCTTAATTAAATATTATGTTTCTTCTCCACATATTTTCTATTTTAATGGACTACCTAGTTAGCACCATTAGGTCACCCTTTTATATAAGAAAAATCTTATTGAATATATTATTAAGATTTAGCATCTTTGGGAGTGTAAGTGAAATAAGAAATTTAAAAAATATTTTTATCAACTAGAAATTATTAAAAAAAATAAAGATATTTGAAAATTCATATTGTTTACTTTAAATAATGAATTTCTAAATGCTTTTCTACGATATTGTGACTATAGAGAATTTTATATTTAAAGGTGTCTTAATAAATTATTTTAAACTAATTTTTTTAATTGTTACAATTAATTTTCTTGTACTAATTCACCCTTATCTATAAATCTTTTTGATAGGAGATAGATGAGATTACAATATCTATTAAAGTAGAATAACAACATCTAGAATAAAATCATAAAATACAAAATATAAGTAATAAAATCATAAAATACAAAATATAAGTAAGATATGAATAAGGTATTCTAGCTCTTCATTATTATAGAATGGAAGCACCATGATTAAATGTAAGAAAGATAAATATCATAAAAAATAAAGAGTAAAACATAATATCAATTGAAAATAAAAATTCAAATACTATTACAATAAGAGTATTTATAACTTCTAAAAAATAATTAAATAGCTTTAAATTGGCAATTTTCAAGAAAGAGGGGAAGATTCATAACAACTTCTTTCTTCTCTAAAAGTAATAAAATATAGAAAAATCCATAATACAAATTATGACTAAATATAATAAAAATACCAAAAGCCTATCCATGTAGAATATGATTTACGTAATATTTCTATTACAAAATAGAAAAGTAACTTAAAGAAAAAGTAGACAAGATACTATATCATTTAGACACATAAGAATATTTTAAGTGAATGTAATAATTTTCACTTGGACTCTAATCTTCTTCTACTTGTATCTCCTTCTATATGTTATGCATTATATATTAGTAGAAGCTTATGGGGTGGTTGCAAGAAGTTGAGTCCCATTTTTGGACAAAAAGTGGAAGTGTTTTCTCTGTTTTTCAAATTTTCTGTCGATTGATGTCAAAATTTGATGCATTTAGAAATTGAATCTCAAAAAAATTCAGTAATAGAAAATGTAGTTCTCGGAGTCTACTTTTCAAATATGTAATTTATTTTAATACCCACATGCTAGAAATCCCTTTTTAGTAGGCATGTTTAAAAACTGTTTTTTCAAAATGCCCATTTCAGGACCATACCACATATGTGTACGACCACTCTTTTTTTATGCAAATAAATGAATTTTTGCAAATATTTCTGAGAAATGATACCTAAGACACCAAATATTGATGAGAATATTTTTGCTTATTTTTTTATTGAATATATTTTTTTTTATTAATTTTTAACTGATAATAAAGTATATTTTCAAAACATCGGGTGCACGACCACCATAATTTGTTGAAAATTTCATATTTTTCAAAAAAAAATTTAATATTCAAAATAATTGTATGTAGATCGATGTCATATAATTTATTTTTCTAAAATCCTAAAGACAAAAAAGTTATTACAGTTTTAGTGAACCTTGGTATTTTAGGTTTAGGTTCCACTTTTTATTAATAAATAATACAAAAATGGTAAAAATAATCTTATCACTATGAAATTTACATGTTTGAAATCAGGATGCTAAAAACTCTAATGAGTTTTCGTTTCGTCAAAAAATTCAATCAGAAAGGCCCTCAAAAAATTAGGCCAAGGTAGAAATTTGATGTCATTTTACCTTAGTCATTTTTTTGGAGGTCCAAGCATAGGCTTGGTGGGACCAAGCCTATCCCGAAGCAAAAAATAATGCTAAGGGTTGTTTCCCACCCCTAATTTTAAAAAACCTGCTCTCGTTTCGCTTTGTACCGTTGAAAGTGAAACGGGCGCCCATTTTTAAAAACAGGCACCCGATTATAAAATGGGCACCCGTTTCATTAAAGAACGAGTGCCCATTTCTGAAAAGATCCGTTGGGCCAGAATCTAGCCCACAAGCACAAATCCCAATGATTGAATGATTTTTCAATCATTGTCTGACAGGTATGATCTGCAAAGAGAATGTTTTGATTAATCATTCTCTTTTTTTGTCTTATTGTTAATTTGGTAAGGAGATTGATTCGAATTCAAAATTTGGTGTAGCCATAAGATCAAATCAACGCAGGAAGAGGAAAAGGAAGGTTCTGACAACTGAGGAGGTTGCAGGAAATAGGGAGAAGGACGACGCAATACATCAACGAGAGAAAAGATCAAGAATGAGACAAGGAGCTTCAAGTTCCACAATCGTTTCAGAAGAGGAGAACATCAATGAGACCATAAATGTTGATGAAGGAAACACAATAGAACCATTTAATTTAGGTGCATCTTCTAATCCATTATTGGATACATGTATGTCTTCACAGCCCTATGTTTTTGAAGAAATTGGTGATTTAGTAGAAGCAGGTTACTTATTAAATCAAACACCAATTGAAAATCAAACCCCAAATGAAATTAGAACTCAAGTTGAAATTGAAATTGAAATCCAAATTGAAACCCCAAATGAAACTAGATCTCAACTTGAAACTGAAATTGAAACCAAATTTGAAACTCCAAATGAAATTGAAAATCCACCTGCAACTAAAACCAATAATGTGTATGTAGACATGGAAACACCAATTGAAAATGAAACATGTTTGAATGATAATCAAACGAATGAAAATTTTGAAATTAAAAGTGATGTACTAGACAACCTTCCTGGCTGGTTTCATGGAGACAGATTAGGACACATGCAAATAGATTGTTTAGAAAAAAAAATTTATAATAAGAAATTTCGGTTTCAATGTCAATTAATGGTACAACTAATTAAAATGACTAAAATGCGAAAAGTGATGAAGAAGTTAGGCTTTTATGTCAAACCCAAGAAGAAGGACGAGTCTTTAAAACAAGTTGTATCGACTGTTGCTAGCGCCTTTGATACAATCGGAAAGAAAAGTCGTTCTAAAGATAAAAATGCGGCACGATGGGCAATAACAACAACTTTAGTAAGCCAAACAACTTCTAATAAAATAATGATGAGTAACATAAGTGGATATCTTAATATTCATCATAAAACTTTGTCAAGAGCTGTAAAAAGAAGAGTTAATTTTGAAATTGATCCGGCAAACAAATTGTGGACTTTTAGTGGTAGACTACCAAGGTCTGATATGAAACTTATTGGTGAAGTCAAAAAATTGATCGAAAATTTTTGGCACGATAATACGAGAGTATCACCTAATGTTAGAGATGTTCTTAAATTCAGAGTTGGGTCAAAAATTTGTGATCCACATCCAAAACACCTATTGGACATGACTCAAACTGAATTGTACAAAACATTTTTGGATGATAAGGTGTTGACTATTAGCATTTGTCAAAGGTCTTTTGAAAAGTGTAAACCTTGGTATGTTTGAATTAACAAGGAAAGAGTCACATGTTGTTGCAAAACTCATGTTCAATTTCACTACCATTATGATGTATTTCAATATATACATGTTACCATGCATAGTAATGGAATGTTCCAAGAATGTGGTATAAGTATACCACTTGAAACTATAAAGGAGTTTATATCAAGTTTGTTTTGCAACCCACTAAATGAACACAATTTTCTTTTCAAAGCATGTGTTTCTGGTGTATGTGATATATGTGGAAATCTTGCATTTTTGGATGAATGTTTGCATGAAAATATTTCAAATGATTTTGGACAACAATTAGTTGATGTTAAAATATTTAAAACTATTGAGTATCCACTGAAGGATGGAAAGGTTGGAAGACGATGCGATCTAATCACTGAAAAAGTTAGTGTTCATGCATTTATGAATGAATTTAAGAATAACATCGTACCTAAATATGTTAAACACACTCAAAATGCTAGATGGCTCAATGGTCAGTTTTGAATATGTAAGGATACATTTCCTATTGGTAGTATACTTTCGGTTGTTGACTTTGCAGAGAACTACACGCTTGCACCACAAGATGAGGTCCAATCACAATACTACAATTCAGTGCAAGTATCGATTTTTGTCCATATTGTCTATAGGCATGCACCAGATAGTACAAAAGAGGATCGCAAAATTTTGAGAGAGTACCATTTCTATATGAGTGATAATAAAATACACTCATCTGGGTTTGTCCAGTATTGCTTCAAGACCTTTTTTCAGAATTTGAGGGAGAGAGAAATTCAGATGACACAACATCTAATATGGTCTGATAATTGAACAGGGCAATTCAAGAATGCTAGAATGTTTTATTGGTTGAGTAGGATTCATAAGAAAACTAATATCGAACACATGTGGAAATTTTTGAGGCTGGACATGGGAAAGGAGAACATGACGGTATCGGTGCATGTGTTAAGAGAGCCCTTTGCAGAGAGCAACTCAAATTTGAGGAAAAGGCTAAATTTAAAAATGTAAGTGCAACTGTAGATTGGTGTAGTGCAACTTTATCCACAGGAACAAGTCAGAACTCTACAATTAGACATTTCTTCTGGCTAGTTAAAGAGGAGAATATCCTTCCAAGATATGATTATGATACAATCAATGGTTCAGCTAGATGACATTCATTTAAGAGTTCTAATTCTAACACTTGGACTATATGGACTAGAGAGATTGCATGTTTTTGTCAATTTTGTGTTGCAGGTGAATGGGAAGAATGCAAGAATACGAAATGGGTCGAAGAATGGCAACACAAATCCTTAACACCTAGTGAGACACAATATCAAGATGTTAGAAGAAATGAAGACACAGATCATGCATTTGCATTAGAAGATTATGATCATGTTTCAGACCTCATACAACCTGGTAATTTAATTCAATTTCTTGTTTATAACTTTAAATTATATATTTTTATGTATTGTCATATAATTTATGATTGTATTTGAATTATAAATTCTAACAAGTTTTATTTCTACATGTACTTGAATTTGTTTTCTAGGACATGTGTATGTTGTTGTTGCACCTGAGGATAATGATGAGCGAGTTGAGTATTGGCTAGCTAGATGTGTAGAACCTAAGAAAGAGTTGATATGTGATCAAGTAGATGATGATGGTTTTCAGTATCCAGTTGGGTCTGTTGTGGTAGTTGGCACATGGCTACAAAAATACTTAACAAGAAGGAATGGCTTACCAGCTTATGAAGACTACCAATCAAAAAAGAAGATTATACACTATTCTCATTTGGTCATGGCAATAAACATCAAATTAGAAAGATACAAAGTTTGACCTGCTAATAAGGTATTGTGGACACTTTCAGTAGAAGAGCATGAGGCAATCATAGAGGCATTGTAGAAGAGAGAGGATGCAGATGGTACATTAGGTTGAATCAAATTTATATGCATGTAAGTTTGTGTTACTTGTGTGAACTCTTTTATATTTAATCATGATATTTGTTTTTCTTTGTCCCTTTAACATTGTATTTGTCTACATTTGATATAATTTTGGTTTCATAAACAACATTGTATTAGTTATCTTCTTCTTAATGTTATTTTGTGCACACTGTAATTGTGTTACAATCATTCTAATTTTTTATGATATATTTATTTTATCATAATCTCTTCATAGATTAATTGTAAGTTCTTGATTTTATTATTATTTTAAGAATAGGATGTTATTGTAAATTGGGATAATTATTTTATTGAATTATAAATTGTTGCACTATAAGATGATCAATCATAATGTTAAAATATAAAGTCATAAATAGATCATATATAATCACTAGAGGGCACCAAATCACAAAACAACATCACATATATATAATCACTAGAGGGCATGAAATCACATAACAAGACCAGATATCATAATAGAAATGAAATGACATAATAAAAAGTCCTATATATAATCACATAACAATTCCTGATGACATAATAACAAGTCTTGAAAAAATAATAATAAGGAAATGACATTAAAACAAGTCCAAATAACATAATAACAAAATAACATCACATATATAATCACTAGAGTGCGCCAAATCACATAACACGACCTGATATCATAATAGCAATGAAATGACATAGTAAAAAGTCTTATATATAATCACATAACAATATCCTATATATAATCACATAATAACAAGTGTCATCATAAAAATTCCATAATCCAATAACATGGCATGATCTAAAATATATAATCTAAGAAATCACATGCATCTCATCTGTAGTCCTCTTCACTCCACGTGAAGGTGGCTGAGATGAATCATCTTGCTGCACGTGGTCCTGATATGCACCATCCTGTGCATGTGTAGTATCAGTGTCTCCACCCTCCTGTACATTATTAAAAGATTTTACATGAGAAAAAGATTTAACATGAAAAGAAGTTACTTGCATAATTCACTTATAAAGTAATTAAATACTAAAAATTTAAAATAAATTACCATACGACCGTGCTCTACAATGCCCTCACTGGTACGTGGAGGTCTACTATCATGAACAAGAAAAGTGGCTGTAGTCAAGTCCTGCAAAAAAAAACATTGTACATCAATTTTGATAATCCCTATAAAAGCTAGGTACACAATATAAACAAATTAGAAATTATTTGTCTAATCGTCACCACAAATGACAATGTCGACGGTTGCATCTGGCTCAATCCCATAGCCATACCAATACTGGTAGTGGTATATGTAGTCACATAAATCTGTCTAGTTTAATTAAATGAATATTTTCTATTTATTTGATTAAAAACCCACTAGCCATCAGTTAATTAAATTAATATTTAATTAATTCATCTTCAAAATATTCTCTTATTAATTAAATAAATTATTCAATTTATTTTAATTAATTCATTAAACTAAATTCACAATCAATTAAATGAATAAAATCCTATTTATTTCATTTAATCCCCTTTCATCTTTTAAATAAATTAAATAAAACATTTATTTAAAATTATTTAATCCCCTCCCACTTGCATTCTCCTAAAAATGCAACTTGCACCTATTTATTGAAATAAATGAATTTCATTTTAATAAAAATCCTATTTTCCCTCACCCACCAAACCCACTTGCAATCCTAACCCCCTTCTAGATTCTTCTAAACCCCTTCCTAATTAGCCTAATCCATCCCCTAAATATTGTCACAATACTAAGCAACTTGGAGTCACTTCTCAAAGACTTCAAAGTCTTTGAAAAGCATTAAATGCTTTGTGTGTTCAATAATTTAACCTCTAAAGTCTTCCAAACCACTTATGGCTCTTACATGACCATTAATGGTTAAATCCACTTGCACCCATGGTTAGGGACTTTGACCCCTAACTCAACCCTCATGTAACTCATGTGTCTCCTCAAGTATTTATTGCTTTGACCATGGTTATCCCTTTAACCTTTGCACAAGAGTTTATCCGTTGGATAAAAGTATTATTCTTTGGATAATAAATTTATTCACTCAACCCAACCTTGACCTTAACTCCCAAGTTAACCCTCAGGTCATGTCAAGCATTGAATGCTTCTTCCCTCTCCTTTCAACCCCTCTCATGTTGACACTTGTCAATATGAGATTGGGTTGAAAGCCCTCACATAGATTAATTATCATTCAATCCTGACCCTTGTTGATATTACTCAATCTCAACCATCCATTTCTCCATTTTTCCTAAAAATAGAGCCCATTTCTTCATAATTCATATCGTGAAAACTTGTATGCATTTACATTATAGTGAATTTTAGAGAAAGAGCATTTAGCATAAATAACATATATTGTCATTTTGGACTAAAATAAATCTTAGTTCATTTCATAGCATATCTAATTAGTTTTGTTCAAATTTGCATATCATTTTGAGAACAATCATTTGTCAATCTTGAACCTCCATAAGGCATCCATAGTGCAAAAAGCTGCTGAGAGCTACACTAATTTGGAACTTGGAGAGGAGAGGAACAAGGGAGAAGGAGTTACGAGCATGATAGAAGGCATTTGGAGATGCCTTGTTGTGTTTCCTTTCATAGTTAAATACTTCATTATGTTTTTAGTGTCTCTCTTGATATGCCTGCTTAGACTAGTTTTTGGTTGATTAACACTAACATTTCTCTTTGTTTCTTATGTTCTTATGTGTTATACGACCACAGGTTTTTGTCTAACATTGTCCATTTTCCAGAGCATCATTTGGTGAACTTGACGTGAATCCAACAACTTTTTTTTTAGACAACTAACTTTTTGACAGTTTAACTTGACACACAGGTCGTGCTTTGGCACTTTTGTTTGCGCTTTAGCGCTATTGTCTCTGATGCTCTGCAAAAAGGATTAGAAAACCTGTTTGATGGAAACACACACAAGAGCACAAGAAACAAACGTTAGTGTTAGCAACAAAAGATTATCCTAAACAGGCATATCAAGAGAGATATTAAGCATGAAATAGAAAGCATATAAACATAAAATGAAATAGCTAATCAAGATGCTCATAGTTGCTCCTCCCTTGTTTCTCTCCTCTCCAAGTCCCAAATGAGTGTAGCTCTCAGCTTTTAGCACTAGCCATGGATGCCATATGGAGATTCAAGATGGTTGAATATGATAAGCAAATACTATGCAAGAGTAGATAGTGATGCTATGAAAAAGCTCTATGCTAATGCCAGTATAACAACAATACTCTAAAATGCTTCTCCTTTTGCTTGAGGAGAAGGGTTCTATTTATAGAAGAAATAGGGAAATGAAGGGTTAAGATTGAGCAATCTTATCAAGGGTTAGGATTGAAAGTTGGGGATCCATGTGCACAATTGGCACCAATAAAATGGTGACAAGTGTCAACATAGGATTGGGTTGAGAGAAGAGGTTGGAGGCATTAAAGGCTTGAGAAGACCTCATGGTTATCTAGAAGGTAAGGGTCAAGTCTAAATTAAGATTACCCATTGGATTAAGAGTTAATCCAAGGATAAACCTTTGTGCAAATGTTTAAGAGATAATCATGGTCAAAGCATTAATGGCCTGATGAGACCTTTGGGTTGGGTAGAGGTTGAGTCAAAACAAATGTTTTAACCATGTGGGAGGGTTGAATTAACCATTAATGGTTATTGGAGACTTTGGGGATTAAGTGGTTGAAGGTTGAAAGCCTTCAATGGTTATCAAAGACTTTGAGCCATTTAGTGGTTGAAGGTTGAAAGCTTTCAAAGGTTATCCAAGACTTTGAGGGTTAATTTGTTGAACACACAAAGCATTAATTGCTTTTCAAAGACTTTGGAGTCTTTGAGAAGTGACTCCAATTTGCTTAGGAATGTGACAATATTTAGGGGATGGATTAGGCTAATTAGGAAGGGTTTAGAAGAATCTAGAAGGGGTTTAGGCATACAAGTGGATTTTGTAGGAAAATGCAAGTGGGAGAAATTTTGGTATTTTCAATTAAAATAAAATCATTTATTTCAATTAAATGGTGTAATTTGCATTTGGATAAATATTCAAATAAATATTAATTTATTTAAATGAGAAAATGAAGATAAAGCATTTAAATGCTTGAAGACTTTGAGGGAAACCATTAAAGGCTTGAAGACTTTAAGGAAAACCATTAAAGTCTTAAGAAGACTATAGAAGGAAGCCATCAAGTTTGAAGACTTTAAAGCCATCAAGTTTGAATACTTTAAGGGAAACCATTAAAGGTTTCAAGTGGGTGAGGATAAATAGGATTTTAAATAAATAATTTATTTAAAATAGTTGTGCAACTTGCTTTTGTAGGAAAATACAAGTGGGTGGAGGATAAAGGTGATTTAAATAAATTATTTATTTAAAATAATTGTGCAACTTGCATTTGTAGGAAAATGCAAGTGGGTGGAGGATAAAGGTGATTTAAATAAATGATTTATTTATTTAAATGTGCAACTTGCATTTGTAGGAAAATGCAAGTGGGTGGAGGATAAAGGTGATTTAAATAAATGATTTATTTATTTAAATGTGAGAGGTGGGATTTTGGGGGTTTTAAATAAATATTAATTTATTTAAATGTGAGAGAAGATTTAATTAAATAAATATGATTTATTTATTTAATTAATGGTCTGAATTTGGTTAAGTGAATTAAATCAAATAAATTGAATAATTTATTTAATTAATAGGAGAATAGGGTTAAGATGAATTAATTAAATATTAATTTAATTAATTATTAATTGATGGTTAAATAATCAAATAAATACTAAGTATTCATTTAATTAAGTGGACAAATTTATGTGACTACATTTGCCCCTCTTTGAGACGGTGTGGTTTATCGCGTCGTTTCAAAGAAAGAAAAATAGGTGTGAAGAAATGCCCCATAAAATGTAAATTTAATGGGTGGTATGCCCCCTCGAGAGATGGGCCGAATTTTTTTAAAAAATCGGGCGATCTCTCGAAAAAGAATGAAAAGTGGAGGGGATGTAGAATAGAAGAAATTAGAACTAATGATGAAAGAATGGGAGAAAATGGAGTGAATATGAAGAAACAACAAGCCAGCGAGTACCCTGAGGTCATGCAAGAGATACATAGCAGATGTAGTGTGGGGTTTTGGATTGATGCTATACAATTGATCAAAATTGTTTGGACAATCTGGTGCAATCGGTTTAATTGCCCCGGTCAAGTCAAAGCGTGACAGTTGATGTCAGTTGGTCGCTTGGACATGATAAAGTCTGAGTAAGTGAATCAAAGTGACCTGATGTGACTTAGACAATTGATGTAATTGCCCGATGAAGTCAAGGTATATGAAGCAAAATACTCGTTGAGACGTAGACAATTGATGTAATTGTCCGTTGGATTGTGTTTGATTGGTTGATCAATTGATAGTGTGTGCGTGTGATGGATGGTTGTGGGGAATCATGGCAGCCCCGTTGAGACTAGGTCATTATGATAAATGCCTGATGTAGTCTAGGATTACCATAATCGATTACCTGTTGAGACCCGAAGATACTTGATCAGAGTATCTGTTGATAGTCTAGGTGTGTGGGAGTCGATGTATCTGTGTAGACAGAGCAACTTGCTGGATTGTGTGGATGAATGAGGATGGGAAGCGATGAAGGGATTAGGATGATGTTGATGATCAAGATAGGGAGGGTGAGGGGGGATTTGATGTTAGATAGAAGATATGGAGGACTAGGATCGAGTCCTATGGAAGAAGATGAGTAAAATAGAGTATGCATTATTATGACTATGTATGCATGATATGCAGCTATTATGAATGTATGGATGGGTGGAATGCAACGAAATGCAATATATACAAATGAGATGGAATGACGATCCATGGTGCTTTATTTTTCATCATTGAGCTTTAAAATGTTGTAAGAAAATACAAGCAACTTGACATAAAGATTCAAGATGACCAGAGTATTTCTTACATGGATTTTTATATAGCAAGTTAATACAAACAACTTGATATAATGGATCAAGTTGACCTGAGTATTGCTTGCGGAACAGACAAGGATTATCACCGTTCATGCATGACTTGGATCGTCCTCCTTGATCTTAGGCTGATCATATCCTGAGACAAGTGCATACCGTAATAAGAGATAAAACCTTTATCCAGTTTGGATGAGGTAGGAGGAACCAAAGAAAGAGAATTGTACCTGCAAACAAACAATATATACATAAAGAATAAAGAATATGGATCCTTGGTAATGGTTCATGCTCATATGGTCGAGGTATACGCTGTAGTCAGCAAGCCGTAGTGATCTATGACTGCATTTTGCATAAGATCACGTAGCTTGGTGAACTTCCCACGTAGACACCATTAGTACATGTCCCAGAACTTCATCGGAAGTAATGCGCAAACGATACAAAACAATGTTGAAAAGATCCCGATACAGATAAACAAATGAATTACTCACAAATCAACCAAGTATTTGACAGCCTAACAGAATTTTCTTGTCAAAGAAAACATCATCTTGTCTTTGTTTTGGTAAGGAAGGATGCATCCTTGTTTTAAAGACAGTTTTGGATTGTTGATGTGGATTGTGTGGTTGTTTGGTAAATGGTCATTGTGTGAGTAGTTTGTCGCAATGTTTGTTTTGGTATCTGCATGGATGAGTATGTACAAGGTGTTGCCATGTTTTTGTGTGATTTTTCAATGGTTTTGTCGATGTTTTTGGATTTTGAATTGTTTTGAATGTTTTTGGTATTTTTGCGAGATATTTTTGAATGTTTTTGGATTTTTGATGATTGTTTGAATGAAGAACTTAATGAATCATAAGACAATGTAGAATCCACTTCCATCAATAGGTTAAAGGCATTGCCCCCAGTTTTAGACATGACTATGAAAAAGCGGGATGCAAGATGTATGGAGTACTATCATAATTGCAGAGGAATAACAAGCCATGGTTGATGGATGGATGGATGTATGTATGAAGTAGATGTGATCGCCACAAGTCTGAAAGATAATGGAGCCATAGCCTTTATGAGTGGCGCCTGTTTGCCAGGTTTTCACCATCGTTCTTACCCAAGGTGCCACCAGAGTGGTTGTTCACCGTTTGGATGCATGATTTTTCTTTACTTTTTTGAATGTTTTTATATTTTCTTCAGGACATTTTTCTGAATGTTTTTTGGTATTTTCTGATAGGCAGGGGAGCCTGATGCTCTGTACAGCTTATGTGTAAAACCGTTTGAGGTGCATGCTATTGATTGGATCTGCGAGCGGTTCTCCGTCTGATGTAGCCAACTGATATGCCCCGGACCCAAATACAGCAGTGACAACATATGGGCCTAGCCAATTTGATTCAAACTTGCCTTGATGTTCTCTGTTTGGTTGGTTGCGAGGATTCTCTCGAAGAACAAGATCACCTACCTCAAATGTACGAGGTCTAACTCGGTGATTGTAGCTTCTACTCATGCGCTGCTGATAGGCTTTGAGATGGTTGTATGCAGCTTGTCGCTTCTCATCAAGTAGCTCCAAGTCCTGAAGGCGTGAGACTCTGTATGCTTCATCATCAATGAGATTATGCAAGGAAACTCGTAATGATGGTATCTCAACCTCAATAGGTAAGATAGCTTCGGCACCATAGACCAATGAATAAGGAGTTGCACCTGTAGGGGTTCGAATGCTAGTTCGATATGCCCATAGCGCTGGATTCAATTGAACATGCCAATCACGACCGGCATCATTGACTGTCTTCTTTAGGATTCTCAATATGTTTTTATTGGATGCTTCGGCCTGACCATTGCCTTGTGGGTAATAGGGAGTGGAAAAGCGGTGTTGGATATGAAATTTCTCACAAAGCTCACGAACATCCTGATTTTTGAAAGGAAGACCGTTATCTGTGACGATGGACATGGGTACACCATACCGGCAGATGATGTAGTTAAGGATGAATGAGGCGATCTGCTTGCCGGTGACTTGGGTAAGTGGAACAGCTTCGATCCACTTGGTGAAATATTCGGTGGCGGTAATAATGAATTTATGGCCATTGGATGAAGATGGATGGATTTTACCCACAAGGTCAAGGCCCCATTGACAAAAAGGCCATGGTGTTGTGATTGGTTGTAGTTCCTGTGCTGGTGCATGTATCAGGTCGCCATGAACTTGACATTTCTTGCATTTCCTGACAAAGTAGTAGGAATCCTTTTCCATAGATGGCCAATAGTATCCAGCTCGCATGAGTTTCTTGGCTAGTGACGGACCACTTGAGTGAGTCCCGCAAATTCCTTCATGTACCTCTTCCAAAGCCTTTGTTATCTCATCTTGTTCCAGACATCGAAGGAGAGTACCATCAAGACTACGTCGGTATAGGGTTTCAGCAATAATGGTATATCGAGCAGTTTGGCGAATGAAGGTTTTTCGTTGGTTATTCGATTGGTTGGGAGGAGGGGTATGATCGCGAAGATAGGTGTAGAACTCACCATACCATGGGGATTCAGAACCGACAAGGCGACATATCATTTCGGATTCGGGGATATCATAAGCGGGAATCCAAAGCTGTTCTACCAAGAACTCGTAGCGTGTTGAATTCTGTGGAAGATCTAGGAGAGATGCGATAGTAGCCATAGCGTCAACAGCTCGATTCTGATCTCTTGGTATCTGCTCAAAAGTGATAGTAGTAAATGATGTCTTTAGAGTGTCCACCATTTGCTTATATGGCATGAGTTTATCATCTTTGGTCTGATATTCATCTGTTGCTTGTCGAATGACCAGTTGCGAGTCGCCATATACTTGTAGTTCTTGTAATTTCCATTGTATGGCTAATCTGAGTCCTGTGATCAAAGCCTCATACTCTGCTATGTTGTTTGTGCATGGAAATGTGAGCCTGTAAGACTTCGGGATGCTATCACCTTGAGGTGTGATAAACAGAATGCCTGCCCCCGAGCCGTGCCTAGTGTATGAACCATCAAAGTATAATTTCCATGACTGTGCTTCTGTAATCATGAATATCTCTTCATCTGGAAAATTGGAAATGAGAGGATGATCACCTATGAGAGGTGCATCGGCCAACTGATCTGCAATAACCTGACCTTTGATAGCTTTACGGTCCACATACTCGATGTCGAATTCACTTAGAATCATTACCCATTTAGCTAAGCGACCTGTCAATGCTGCTTTGCTGAGTAAATACTTGAGTGGATCAATTTTTGCGATGAGTTGTACCTTGTGTGTTAACAGATAGTGCCGCAATTTAGTGGCTGCCAGGATTACTGCTAGGCAAGCTCGTTCAATAGGTGTGTAATTGAGTTCATAGCCAACCAATGTGCGAGAGATGTAGTAAATAGCACACTCTTTACCTTCTTCATTATGTTGTGCCAGTAGCACACCCAGTGCTGTACTTGTTGCTGAGATATAAAGTAACAACGGTCTACTTGGATCTGGTGGCGTCAACAAGGGTGGATTCATGAGATAGTCTTTAAGTGCCTGAAATGCTTGCTGGCATCTGTCATCCCATTGGAAGCGTATGTTCTTGTGTAGCAGGTGTGTGAATGGGTGACACTTATCAGCCAATTGTGCAATGAATCTTCGGATGGATTGAAGCCGTCCTTGTAGTGTTCTTAGCTGACTGATATTCCTTGGAGGTGGCATGTCCATGATTGCTTTAACCTTTGCTGGATCAACCTCAATGCCTTTGCTTGAGACAATGTATCCTAGAAGTTTCCCGGAGGTCACTCCAAAGACACATTTCTTTGGGTTGAGTCGAACATGATATTGTTCCAGTCTATCAAAGATTTGATCTAAGATGTGGAGATGTCCTTCTCTAGTAAGTGATTTTGCTAGTAAGTCATCCACATAGTCTTCCATCATGGTATGCATCATGTCATGGAAGATGGTGGTCATTGCTCTTTGATAGGTTGCTCCTGCATTCTTTAGACCAAAAGGCATTACATTCCAGCAGTATGTGCCCCATGGACATGTGAAGGCTGTCTTATGTTGGTCCTCTGGTGAGATCTTTATTTGATTGTATCCCGAAAAGCCATCCATGAGTGAAAGCATGGCATGTCCTGCTGTCAAATCTACTATGATGTCGATATTTGGTAGAGGGAAGTCATCCTTAGGACATGCCTTATTCAGATCTCTGAAGTCTGTACAAATGCGG
Organism: Cryptomeria japonica; assembly: GCF_030272615.1. Taxonomy (NCBI): domain Eukaryota; kingdom Viridiplantae; phylum Streptophyta; class Pinopsida; order Cupressales; family Cupressaceae; genus Cryptomeria; species Cryptomeria japonica. Next base: position 605,043,957 of record NC_081406.1, on the reverse strand, counting down.
ATGCCCCCTTTTGGTTTGCCAACTGGTACAATGTTGGAGATCCATTCTGCATAATCAATTGGTCTAATGAAACCAACATCCAGGAGTTTCTTGAGTTCTGTTTTGACTAGCACGGCAATCTGAGGATGCATCTTACGAAGCTTCTGCTTGACAGGTTTGGCTCCTTTTGCTACGGTGAGGTGATGCATGACTAAATCAGGATCAAGCCCAGGCATGTCTGCATATGACCATGCGAAGTTGATCTGACGCTTCTGGAAGAACTCTATGAATTGAGGCTGTTCCTCTGGAGTGAGAAGAGATGCCAGATGTATGATATGAGGGTTTTCAGGAGTCCCCACATTATATTCTTTGGTTTCCTCGATAAGAATCGTTGATCGTTCCTGTTGTGTACTAGCAGGGAGGATGTCAAACCCTTCATCCTCAGGCGCCTCAGAGAGGTTTTCACCATTGGATACGCTCTTTCTTTTTACTTTTGTCGGATCAAATAGTGCCACAGTGTGGTTTTCACTGGAAGATCCATGTTTTAATGTTATATTTTTGCAGCTGAAGGGTTTGGCATCCGCCCCGAAGTATGTTGCGCTATTAAGTTCAATGGCGAATCCAGCTTTATGATCCCCGCTTGGTAGATTATCCCTTAATTCCAAAAAGTCAATGATAGCCTCATCGTTTTGGAAGAGGTCAAGACATGGGGGATTTGGTTGGTTCCATTCAATGAGTTCAGGGTGGATAATGGGCATTACTTCATCGATTAAGTTAAGTGCGGGAGATGTATCAGTGAGGGTTAAGACAGTGTGGTGAAGGTAGTTGATGGTACTTTCCCTGTCAGAATCAGGCGTAGGATGAGACGTAGGGTCTGTGGAAGATGTTTCCAGCTCAGGTACCCAAGTGGTCTTTATCTGTGCTTCTCCGTAAATAGGAATGTCTTTGCGTGGCGGAGGTGGTGATGTGTCTTCCTCATCTGAAGTGTTAAGTTGCACTGAATCGAATTCCCACTCATGTGAGTCGGTCTCTGAATCACTTTCCAGCATCCGATTGCTATACCATATTGGGATGTCTTTGGAGTTAAATACTGCAGGCGTGATTGGTTTATGTACTTTTGTGGTGATCAATGCTGCAGGAATTGTGATGGGGTTTAAAGGATTTGTTACTGGAAGTATTGGTAATGGTGACTCAGTGGCTTCTGCTAGAACTACTGGCGCCATAGATGTTGCTGCGGGTTCTGATACAGTTGCTGCTGCTATTGGTGTTATTGACGGGATTACTGGTTCGATTGGTGGTATGTTTGATATTGATGACGGTTGCGGTGGGTTTGTGAGCCTCGATGGGGCAGTGACAATATTGCTTGATGGTGCTTTGATTATGAAAGGTGTCCTCTTTACAGTAGGTGGGCAAAATGGTTTGCTAGGTTTTCCTTTAAATCTGAGTTTAGGAAGGATCTCTTTTTCAAAGCCTAGGCCTGTATTACCTTTGGGCTTGAACTCTGGCAGCAGCGGTTCATGTCGTCCTTGTTTGCAGTATCCCAAAGCACTCTGACCATCATATCCCATTCTTTGCATAATGAGGAGGCCTTTGCCATATTGTTCCGTAGGAAGTGTAACTTGCGGTTTGTCAGTGGTGATGGGATCTTTATAGATCCAGTCCGCCAGGTCCTCATCTTGTGTCTCTTCCTCTTGACTCTTTCCAAGAATGAAAGGCGTTAAGGCACATGGAGGCGTGATTAGTGGTTGCTGGAGCAACTGCTGTGGTTTACCATGTGTTCTAGGAGAAGTGGGCATTTGTCCCACACAAAAGAGCTGACTCAAGTTGTATTCTCCAGGACCTTCCTCTGCGACTTTCATCTTAAGCTTTTCTTGCTTGGGTATAGGAGTGTTTGAACTGGCAAGAGAGGCGGGATTTACATATGATGTGGAGGAAATGGTTTCCCTATTATTAGGAACAGTAATCTCTGGTTGATGGCTGATATTATGGCAAAATGCAAAAGGATTTGCATCACCCAGGATTGTGATCTCTGCACCATTATGTGGGAACTTGATACATTGATGGTAGGTAGATGGAACAGCTTGCATGGCATGTGTCCAAGGTCTCCCTAATAATAGATTATATGGCAGAGGAAGGTCCAGAACCTGACAAATGATGTGCTTTACCACGGGGCCTACTCGGATTGGTAGTACCACAGCTCCTTTGGATGAACGCTCTGCATCATCATAGGCCTTGATGGTGATCTTCTTGCGAGGATCCACTGATTCTATTGCATATCCCAATGCTGTGACCAACTGTAGTGTGCAAATGTTTAGGCCTGCTCCATTATCAATCAAGACTCGCTTGATCCTGTGTCGGTTGACGAAGCCTTCAATGTGGAGTGAGGCGTTATGAGGTTGCTGGAAGGAAGAGTTGTCACTTTCAGAAAAAGTGAGACAAGGTGATGACTTTAGACTTCCAACCATGGCTTGAAATTGGTCCGTATTTAGATTTGCAGGGACTGACGCCTCTTGGAGTGCTTGATCCAAGATTGTTTTATGAGAGGGTGACAGACGCAAAAGCTCCAAAATGGATATAAGTGCAGGGGTTTTGTCTAATTGTTCCACAAGATTGTACTGCTTTGGGACGGAGGTGGTGCCTTGTGGAGCTGCCTTGATGGTGACCTTGCCACGATGTGTAACAACATTGCAATTTGAGGTGGGATTTTTGAAGGTTATGGTTGCAATTTGTTCACTGGCATCATACAGGTGATTTACAGTGTAATTATATGCAGCTTGCGTATAATCAGTGGTATCAGGACCTCGACTGGACGTCGAAGGACCCCTTTGATCTTGCGATGGAAGTGGATTCTTGAACATCTGATGATCATTATTGGTTGTTTTTGGGTCATGCCCTTCAATTTCAATTTCTCCTCGGTCAATAAGATCCTGAATGAGATCTTTCAATCGGTGACAATTACTTGTCTTGTGTCCTCTTCCTTGATGGAACTCACAGTGTTCAGTATCTTTCCACCATGCTGGTTTGACTTGAGGCTCATAGTTTGATAGCTTAGGTAGAGTGACCAAATTTTGAGAGAGGAGTTGTCGCAACACTGTTTCAATGGGTTCCCCTAAGGGAGTGTATGTGCGTTTTTGTTTTTGTGGACGAGGTCTTGGTTCATCATGAGATGTGATGCGACCTTGATTAAGAGGAACATTTGTGTTATTTTGAGGTGGAGGATTTTGTCCTGCAAACCGAACCACAGGTTGTGCATTTTGGACAGTCCGAGCATCCACAACTCCATCGTTGACGATGTTCTTATTCTTGTTCCAGAAGTTCGGTTTATCGCTATTGAAGCGCGGGCGAGGAGCATATTTTGGTTCATTAAAGATTTTGATGAGTCCTTTTTTGATGAGTGCCCTTTCACATTTTATACCCTTGGTGATCATATCGTTAAAAGAGTCTGTGTCTTTGACATCCAGGTGAAATTCCATTTCTTCGTTTAAGTTGGAAATGAAAATTTCCACTAGTTCTCGTTCAGGTAACTGAAGAGAACGTCTGCTAGACATTTGGCGCCATCGTTGCAGGAATACTGAGAATAGTTCACCTGGTTTTTGTTTGGTATTGCATAGATCAGCCATGGTGATGTCACGTTCAATATTATAAGAGTAATGAGATAGGAACTTCTGGATGAGTTCCTCAAATGTTCTAATGCCACCTGGAAGTCGGGAAAACCATGATGTGGTTGTTCCTCCCAAGCTTTGGGGAAAAAGGCGCATTAGGTATGTGTCCTCATAAGCTACTTCAAGACAAGAAGAATGAAATTCTCGGACATGATCACGGGGATCCCCCTTTCCTCTATATTTTTCAAATTTGGGTGTTTCAAACCCGCGTGGAAAGGGTGGCATATAAAGATTCCTATCAAACGGATAGGGACAGATGTCGTTAAGTGAAAATTGATTGGTCTTAACACCACTATGAAGTTGTTGGGCGAGATTCGCGACTTGTTGCCGCAACATCTCCATTTCATTTGGAGGAGGAGGTGGTGGGTTACCTCGAGGGATGTTATATCTGATGGGATCTCTACGTCTTTCCTCCTCATGGCAACTTTGTCTTTCTGATGCTTGTCTTAATTGGGCAAGATCAAAGTCTGAGGGGAGTTTGGCTCCTTCTTGAGCAAGTCTTAAGAAGTGAGCATCCGCATTGCTCTTGAGAATTTCATCAAATAATCTGTTAAAGTGAGGGTTATGCTGAACCCTTTCGATTGTTGAAGGAGTGGGACTACTTGGGTTTTCATCATTTACATTTCCTCCAAGTGCTTCTTGAAATTCATTGAGGTTGTCCTCTTCTTCCTCAATTTCTATTTCTCGTTGCCTTGATCGCGATCGGGTTTGAGCCATTTTGTTTGCAAGTTTGTGTTGAAGTTGATTGAAGATGATGATGAGTTGTTCGATGAAAGATGGATGATTAGTGGATTGTAGATCTCTAGCACTCTAAAGGTAAATGTAACCAGAATTCTTTCTTTGAATTGCTTGTTTGTTTTGATGAGTTTGGATGTGATAAGGTGTAGAGAAATCTGAGATGTGTTACAGATTTTGACTACCTAGCAATGAGAGGATTCACTCATGAACTAGTTTTAACCTGCGTAGATGTGTCTCTTAGGATGAGCTTATCCTAGATGTAGAAACAATCTAAAAGTGATGTGATGTGTTTGATTTCAAGCAATATCTAAAAAAGGAATCTTGGGACAAGAACCTCTTAATGTTTTGAGAGTTTTGGGATGAATTGATGATGGAAAAATGATGTATGAATGAGATGATGGATGTTTTGTTTTCAACTTTAATAAAAACTTTGTGTTACAAATGGAACAAACTCTACTTCTTCCCTTTCAGGCGTTGGTGGCATTTCTCGAGCTGTGTTGTAGGTGATACAGATGTTTGGGAAGAAGTTGGGATTAATCTTTCCTCCTTGATTTTTGTGATAACTCAGAGCTCTATATTGCATAAAAGCTCTGCGGTTCAATGATTCGGAATCAAACTCGTTTGTTTTACCTTGAAGATAGAGACGCATGCGATGTAGAAAGACTCTATGTGAGACAAAGATTTGTCTATTGAGATAGAAGAATTTCCTCCTTTTGATCAAAGCCTTTGAGCTTAATGGTCTTCTTTTCAAGGTAATATTCTGATGACACTTCTTCTTTCGCAAGATGTGAAGAATGGTCATAAATTTTTGACTCTTTGTTTGTTTGTACCTTGTTTTTGATGTTTTTGGTTGTGTTGACAGATGTTGGATGAATACTTTGTTTTTGGGATTGATTTTCTGATTTTTCTTTGACAAGAAAACAAAGCAAGCACACAAACACAAGATTGTAGCCTCAAAGGCACAAATGAGTATGGGTCTAGATCAACCCAATCCTTGGACTTGTTTTTGACCCTTCCTTTAGATTTATTTTAAGGTGTATTTCCAAAGCCTGAAGTCGGCTCAATTCGCACTAGGTCTGTAAAACGAACACACTTCAAACACTTTTTTATCCCTAAGGTCAAATGGCCAGTTGTGATAAATTTAGCCCACATCTTGATATTTCTTCGACTTTGGTACTACATACCTTATGAATCCCGCCATGGCAGGTAAGGATGTGATATACTAAGTCTTGCACGAGCATAACAAATAGATGATCCCTATGATGGGGGAGTCACCACTTTTATCAAGCCACAAGTGACTTTTCAAAAAGCTATGTTTCTACTCAAGGAAATATGTATGGTGAGTATCTTGGGAGCAAAACCATCTATGCTCTTGCACTAAATTATATCTCAAATTTCCTCAATCAATAGAACAGGTGGGCTACTACTTAAAGGTGTTTAGTCATGTTCGATGTTTTTGGACATAAGTTCATTCTGCAGTGACTCACTTAAGAGCCTTGTAACTGGTGGTGGGGCCCATTTGTCCTTTCGGCCAGTTACACTGTAGGAACAGCTATACCCAAGGCTACAGCTTTCGCTCTCACCTGATTTCTATAGCGGCTCGAAGGATTTACCGCTCGAGGTCGTTCCCAAGAGTATCGATCCCTTGGCAGGCCTCTCTTAAAAAGATAAAATTTTGAGTGTTACTAACACTTTTCTCTTGCACCTAGGACCACGAAAGCCAAGGGAGAGGATAGTGTGTGTTAGAAGTAGGACCACTCGACCAACTCTTTGCACAAGTGTGCCAAGCACGAAAAACACTTGTTCTTTTTAATCTATCATTGCAATGTGATCTAACTATTTGGAGATGTTGCTCCAACAATCATGGTGTTCTTTTTAATTTTCAAAGGCAATTGTTTGAGTAAACTAGAATTTGAAAATCCTGGTCAACTTAATGAAAAATACGTTTGCATGAAGTAAAATTGCTTTGAAAATGAGACAAGTTGATTGTGAATTTTATTTGCACCAAAAATGGAAGTGTGGATTGTGAGTTTTATCTTGATGCAAGAAATAAAATTTGCCTTGTTGATTTTAAGCACCAAAACGAAGTTTGTTTTCTAACTTGCAAAAAAAATAAAGTTGTTTTTGTATAAGTTTGTGGTTCTTTTTACCTTTGAACAATGAAATTCTTTTTAATAGCCCCAAACAAATGTGTGATTCTTTTTCAAAAGCCCAAATTTGAAATGTGAAGTTAATTTTAAACCAAAATAAAAAGTGAATTCATTTTTAAAACCAACTTCAAAAACAAGTTAGTAAAAAATATAAATCTACTCTTTAATCTAATTTAAATCTGCACAAAAGAGAAAAATAGTTAGTAAAATCCGCCTATTTGGTGGGCTTCTACAAGCCTAATTTTTTTTTTTGGTTACAAAGTGATTTGTACAACGTTTTGTTACAATAGCGCTAGTCTGCGTTTGAACAGAGGCACTATTTAACACAAACGTATTAAAAGAAAGGGAAAGACAGAGAAGGGAAAAGCACTGAAACAGGGGGAATAGCGCCAAAATAATGCCAAACGCACCAAAACAGTGTCAAAATCGCAACCTGTGTGACATTTTCAACATTCAAACATGTTATTGGTTAAAAAAAAAAAATGATCTTTTTGGTGTTTGGATTCACGTCGGGTTCACCAAATGATGCTCTGCAAAAAGGATTAGAAAACCTGTTTGATGGAAACACACACAAGAGCACAAGAAACAAACGTTAGTGTTAGCAACAAAAGATTATCCTAAACAGGCATATCAAGAGAGATATTAAGCATGAAATAGAAAGCATATAAACATAAAATGAAATAGCTAATCAAGATGCTCATAGTTGCTCCTCCCTTGTTTCTCTCCTCTCCAAGTCCCAAATGAGTGTAGCTCTCAGCTTTTAGCACTAGCCATGGATGCCATATGGAGATTCAAGATGGTTGAATATGATAAGCAAATACTATGCAAGAGTAGATAGTGATGCTATGAAAAAGCTCTATGCTAATGCCAGTATAACAACAATACTCTAAAATGCTTCTCCTTTTGCTTGAGGAGAAGGGTTCTATTTATAGAAGAAATAGGGAAATGAAGGGTTAAGATTGAGCAATCTTATCAAGGGTTAGGATTGAAAGTTGGGGATCCATGTGCACAATTGGCACAAATAAAATGGTGACAAGTGTCAACATAGGATTGGGTTGAGAGAAGAGGTTGGAGGCATTAAAGGCTTGAGAAGACCTCATGGTTATCTAGAAGGTAAGGGTCAAGTCTAAATTAAGATTACCCATTGGATTAAGAGTTAATCCAAGGATAAACCTTTGTGCAAATGTTTAAGAGATAATCATGGTCAAAGCATTAATGGCCTGATGAGACCTTTGGGTTGGGTAGAGGTTGAGTCAAAACAAATGTTTTAACCATGTGGGAGGGTTGAATTAACCATTAATGGTTATTGGAGACTTTGGGGATTAAGTGGTTGAAGGTTGAAAGCCTTCAATGGTTATCAAAGACTTTGAGCCATTTAGTGGTTGAAGGTTGAAAGCTTTCAAAGGTTATCCAAGACTTTGAGGGTTAATTTGTTGAACACACAAAGCATTAATTGCTTTTCAAAGACTTTGGAGTCTTTGAGAAGTGACTCCAATTTGCTTAGGAATGTGACAATATTTAGGGGATGGATTAGGCTAATTAGGAAGGGTTTAGAAGAATCTAGAAGGGGTTTAGGCATACAAGTGGATTTTGTAGGAAAATGCAAGTGGGAGAAATTTTGGTATTTTCAATTAAAATAAAATCATTTATTTCAATTAAATGGTGTAATTTGCATTTGGATAAATATTCAAATAAATATTAATTTATTTAAATGAGAAAATGAAGATAAAGCATTTAAATGCTTGAAGACTTTGAGGGAAACCATTAAAGGCTTGAAGACTTTAAGGAAAACCATTAAAGTCTTAAGAAGACTATAGAAGGAAGCCATCAAGTTTGAAGACTTTAAAGCCATCAAGTTTGAATACTTTAAGGGAAACCATTAAAGGTTTCAAGTGGGTGAGGATAAATAGGATTTTAAATAAATAATTTATTTAAAATAGTTGTGCAACTTGCTTTTGTAGGAAAATACAAGTGGGTGGAGGATAAAGGTGATTTAAATAAATTATTTATTTAAAATAATTGTGCAACTTGCATTTGTAGGAAAATGCAAGTGGGTGGAGGATAAAGGTGATTTAAATAAATGATTTATTTATTTAAATGTGCAACTTGCATTTGTAGGAAAATGCAAGTGGGTGGAGGATAAAGGTGATTTAAATAAATGATTTATTTATTTAAATGTGAGAGGTGGGATTTTGGGGGTTTTAAATAAATATTAATTTATTTAAATGTGAGAGAAGATTTAATTAAATAAATATGATTTATTTATTTAATTAATGGTCTGAATTTGGTTAAGTGAATTAAATCAAATAAATTGAATAATTTATTTAATTAATAGGAGAATAGGGTTAAGATGAATTAATTAAATATTAATTTAATTAATTATTAATTGATGGTTAAATAATCAAATAAATACTAAGTATTCATTTAATTAAGTGGACAAATTTATGTGACTACAGTCTCAAATTTAGCGCTATTGTCCCTATTGTAGTTCTTTTGACTATTAAGTAGCGCGTTTGTCCCTATTTTAGCGCGTTTGTATTGTTGTATAAGTATTATACTTTAGCGCTTTTGTTCTTACTTTCGCGCGTTTGTGTTAAGTAGCGCTTCTATTTTCACAAAGAGTTGTGCTATTGTAACAGAACGTTGTAAAAAAGGCCTTGTAATCGATAAATTTATTTTTCTTAGGCTTGTGGAAGCCCACCATATATTCGGATTTTACTAACTTTTTCGTTTCGTGTGCAGGTTTTAAACTAACCCTTTTTGTTGCTTAAAATCAAAATTTTCATTTGGTGCTTAAAAATCAACTGCAAAAACACTTCATTTTTGGTGCTCTAAAACTCACAAACAAATTTGCTTTCATTGCAAGTTAGGATTCACTTATATTTGGTGCTTAAAACAAAATAAACAAATCTCATTTCTTGCATCAAACTTAAGGAAATTCACAATCAACACTTCAATTTTTGTCCAAGTAAAAAGAACAATCAACTTGTCCAAAGCTTTCTTGTGTTTCAAAGCGATTTACTTCAAGCAAAACGTGCTTCTCATTCAGTTCACCAAGATTTTAATTTCCTAGTTTACTTAATAGATTGCCTTTGAAGTTAAAAAGAACACCATGATTATTGGAGCAACATCTCCAAATAGTTAGATCACCATTGAAATGACAAGTTAAAAAGAACAAGTGTAAATTTTGTGTTTGGCACACTTGTGCAAAAAGAGTTTGTCAAGTGGTCCTACTTCTAACACACACTATCCTCTCCCTTGGCTTTTGTGGTCCTAGGTGCAAGAGAAAAGTATTAGTAACACTCTAATTTTATCTTTTTAAGAGAGATCTGCCAAGAGACACATCACTCTTGGGAACGACTTCGTGTGGTAAATCCTTAGAGCCACTATAGAAATTAAGTGAGAGCAAAAGTTGTAGCCTTGGGTATAGTTGTTCCTACAGTGTAACTTGCTGAAAGGACAAATGAGCCCCACCACAAGTTACAAGGCTCTTAAGTGAGTCACTGCAAAATGAACTTATGTCCAAAAATATTGAAAATTACTAAACACCTTTAAGTATTAGCCCACCCATTCTATTGATTGAGGATATTTGTGATAAATTTAGTGCAAGAGCATAGAAGGTTTTGCTCCCAAGATGCTCACCATACATATTTCCTTGAGTAGAAACATAGCTTTCTGAAAGGTTACTTGTAGCCCGATAAAAGTGGTGACTTCCCCATCATAGGGATCATCTATTTGTTATGCTCGCGCAAGACTTAGTATATCACAACCTTACCTACCACGACGGGATTCATAAGGTATGTAGTACCAAAGTTGAATAAATATCAAGGTGTGGGCTGAAATTATCGCAACTGGCCATTTGACCTTAGGGATAAAGAGTGTTTGAAGTGTTTTTCGTTTTGAGTCAAGACCAGTGCAAATTGAACCAACCTCGGGCTTTGGAAAAAATTAAAATACATTTGAAGGAAAGGGTCATAAAAAGTTCAAAGGATTGGGTTGATCTAGACCCACACCTATTTGTGCCTTTTGAGGTAACATTCTTGTGTTTGTGTGCTTGCTTTGTTTTCTTGTCAAAGAGAAAAAAAATCAAAAATCAGTTTCAAAAACAAGTATTCATCCAACATAAACATTTTCAAAATACCAACAAAAGATCAAAAACAAAGAGCAATAGCAAAATTATCAAACTATATGACCATTCTTCACATCTTGAGAAAGAAGAATCCTCATCAACACATCAACTTGAAGAAAAGACCATTAAGCTCAAAGGTTTTATCAAAAAGAGGAAATTATTCTATCTTAATAGACAAATCTTTGTCTCTCATAGAACCTTCTTACATCACATGCATCTATACCTTCAAGTAAAATCAAACGAGTTTGATCAAGAGTCATTAAACCGCAGAGCTTTTACTCAATATAGAGACTTGAGTTATCATCAAAATAAGGGAGGCAAGACCAATCTTGCCTTCTTTCTAGATATTTGTATCACATATAACTCAGCTAGGATAGAACCACCAACCCCTGAACAAGAAGAGGAGGAGTTTGTTCCTTTTGTAACACAGAGTTTCTATTGAAGTTGGCATTTCATCCATTTTCCCACATTCATACATCATCAATCCATTCCAACTCTCAAAACATCAAGAGGTTTTTGTCCTAAGTTCTATTTCGATATTGCTTGAATCAAACACAATACATCACTTTTTTAGATTGTCTCTACATCTAGGATAAACTCATCCTAAGAGGCATTTCTACGCAAGTTAAAACTAGTCTATGAGTGAATCCTTTCATTACTAGGTAGTTGAGTCTATAACACATCTCAGATCTCTCTAAACCTTATCACATCAAACTTTGTCAATCAAACACAACAAGCAAATTCAAGAAAGAAATTTGATAACATCTACCTTTAGTGCTAGGGATCCATATGCAAAACACTTCACCAAACATCAATTTTTCATTCCATCACCAACTCATCGTCATTTTCATCAAACTTCAACAAAAACTTATAAACAAAATGGCTCAAACTAGATTGAGGTCTAGACAACAATAAATTGAGAAAGAAGAGGAGGAAAATTTCAATGAATTCCAAGAAGCTCTTGGAGGAAATCCAAATGATGAAAATCCAAGTACTCCCACTCCTACGGCAATAGAAAGGGCACAACACAACCCTCTCTTTAATAGACTTTTTGACGAAATACTTAGGAGCAATGTTGATGCTCACTTTTTAAGACTTGCTCAAGAGGGAGCCAAACTACCCTCTGATTTTGATGTGGCACAACTAAGGCAAGCATCAGAATGCCAAAGTCATAATGAGGATGAAAGAGGTCGAGATCAAATCAGATATAACCTTCATCAAGGTAATCCCCCACCTCCTCCTCCTCCAAATGAAATAGACATGTTGCAGAAACAAGTCAAAAATCTCGCCAAACAACTTCATAGTGGTGTAAAAACCAATGAATTTTCACTCAATGACATTTGTCCCTATCCCTTTGATAGGAATATTCATATGCCACCTTTTCCACAAGGGTTTGAAAAGCCCAAGTTCAAAATGTACCGAGGAAAAGGAGATCCTCGCGATCATATTAGATAATTTCATTCAGCCTTCCTCGAAGTGGCATACGAGGACACATACCTAATGCGAATTTTTCCCCAAAGTTTGGGAGGAACAACCACATCATGGTTTTCCCGACTACCAGGTGGCATTAGGACCTTTGAAGAACTAATCCAGAAGTTCCTGGCATATTACTCACACAACATTGAACATGATATCGCCATGGTTGATCTGTGTAACACTAAGAAAAAACCAAGCGAGCTATTTTCAGTCTTTCAACAACGATGGCGTCAAATGTCTAGCAGACATTCTCTTTAGTTACCTAAACAAGAACTGTTGGAAATATTTATTTCCAACTTAAACGATGAAATGGAATTTCACCTAGACGTAAAAGACACAGACTCTTTCAATTACATGATCACCAAAGGTTTAAAATGTGAACGGGCTCTCATCAAAAAAGGGCTTATCAAGATATACAATGAGCCAAAGGATGGCCCTCACCCACGCTTCAATAGTGACAAGGCAAAATTCTGGAACAAAGACAAAAACGTCGTCAATGACAGGGTTGTGGATGCAAGAACTATCAAAAGTGCACAACCTGTGGTCCAATTTGCAGGACAGAACCCCCTACCCAAGAATAACATAGTTTCTCCTCCAAATCAAGGACACAATGTACCTCAAGAGGAACCCAGACAACGTCAACAAAATTTTAAACCAAAACGAACATACACTCCCTTAGGGGAACCTATTGAAATGTTGTTACGTTAGTTGGTTTCTCAAAATTTGGCGACCTTACCCAAAACATCAAATTACGAACCTCAAGTTCAACCTTCATGGTGGAGGGATACTGAACATTGCGATTTCCATAAAGGGAAAGGGCTTAAAACAAGCAATTGTCACAGATTGAAAGATCTTATTCATGATCTTATTGACCAAGGTGAAATCGAAATTGAAGGACATGACCCAAAAACAACAAACAATGATCATCTCATGTTCAAAAATCCACTTCCATCACAAGATCAAAGGGGTCCTTCCACTTTAGGGAGAAACACAGATACCACAAATTATACGCAAGTCGTGTATAATTACACTATGAATCACCTATATGATGCCAGTGAACAAATTGCAACTATTACCATAAAAAATACAGATTAGTTCCAAAATATGGTTGGAAATCTAAGGTCATCATCTTGTCTCACTTTCTTTGAAAGTGACAACACATCCTTCTAGCAACTTCATAACGCCTCACTCCACATTGAAGGGTTTATCAACCAGCATAGGATCAAGCGAGTCTTGATCGACAATAGAGTAGGCCTGAATATCTGTACACTACAATTGGTCACAACGTTAGGATATGTGATTGAATCAATGGATCCCTGCAAGAAGATAACAATCAAAGCCTATGATGATGCAGAGCGGTCATCCAAAGGAGCTGGTGTGCTACCAATCTGAGTGGGCCTAGTGGTGAAACACATCATATGCCAAGTTCTGGACCTTCCTCTACCATATAATTTATTATTAGGAAGACCTTGGATACATGCCATGCAAGCTGTTCCATCCACCTACCATCAGTGTATCAAGTTCCCACATAATGGTGTAGAAATTACAATCCTGGGCAATGCAAACCCCTTTGCATATTGACACAATATCAATCATCAACCAAAGATTACCGTTCCCAACAACACAAAAGCCATCTCATCCACATGATATGTAATTCCAACCTCTCTTTCCAGTTCAAACACCACTATACCCAAGCAAGAGAAACTCAAGATGAAAATAGCAGAGGAAGGTCCTGGGGAGTATAATTTGAGCCAACTCTTTTGTGTTCGAAAAATTCCTACTTCTCCTAGAACTCATGGTAAACCTCAATGGTTACTTCAAACACCACTGGTCAAGCCAACATGCACTTTGATGCCTTTCATCCTTGGAAAGAGTCAAGAAGAAGAGACCAGAGGTGAGGACTTAGCAGAATGGGTCTATAAAGATCCTGTCACCATAGACATTGCACAAGCTAAGCTTTCCACAGATCAGTATGGCAAAGGCCTTCTCATTATGAAAAGAATGGGTTATGATGGTCAGAGTGCTTTGAGACCTTGCAAGCAAGGAAGACATGAACTGCTGCAGCCAGAGTTAAAACCCAAAGATAACACAGGCTTAGGCTTTCAAAAGGCGATCCTTCCTAAACTCAGATTCAAAGAAAAACCCAGCAAACCTCTATATAAGCCTACTACAAACATAAAGAGGTCACCTTTGATTATATCAGCAACACCACAAACCACACCAACTGCTCCATTGAGGCTAAAAATCCCAGCAAAACCATCCACAATACCAATCATCCCACCAATCGAACCAACAAACCCATCAAACGCAGTAATCGCATCAACATCACCACTAGCACTATCAGAACCCCCAGCAGTATTGACAACACCAGCAATTCCAGCAGAAGCAACAGATTCAACTCTACCAATACTCTCAGTATCGGATTCTTTGATCCCCATAATTCTTCCTACAGCACTGATCATTTCATCTACAAAGGTACATCAGCAGATCACACCTGCAGTGTTTAACTCAAAGGATATCCCAGTATGGTATAGTAATCAGATACTAGAAAGCAACTCAGAGACCGACTCACATGAGTGGGAATTTGATTCTATCTAGCTTAATACTTCAGATGAGGAAGACACATCACTACCTCCACCTCGTAAAGACATCCCTGTTTACGGAGAAGCACAGATAAATACCTCTTGGATTCATGAACTAGAAAATTCTTCCACAGACCCTACATCACATCTTATGCCTAATTCTGACAAGGAGAGTACCATCAACAACCTTCACCACAATGTCTTAACCCTCACTAACACATCTAACAAACTTAACCTAATCAATGAGGTAATGCCCATTATCCATCCTGAACTCATCGAATGGAACCAAACTAATACCCGATGCCTTGACCATTTCCAAAATGATGAGGTGATCATTGACTTTTTGGAACTATGAGATAACATACCAAGTAAGGATCACAAAGTTGGATTCGCCATTGAACTTAATAGTGCAGTAGACTTTGGGGTGGATGCCAAACCTTTCAACTGCAAGAATATAATGGTAAAACATGGATCTTCCAGTGAAAACCACACTGTGGCACTGTTTGATCCCAGAAAAGTAAAAAGAAAGAGCGTATCCAATGTTGAAAACCTCTTCGAGGCATCAGAGGATGAAAGGTTTGACATCCTCCCTTCTAGTACATAGCAAGAATGATCAACAATCCTTATTGAAGAGACAAAAGAATACAATGTGGGGACTCCTGAAACTCCTCACCACATACATCTGGCATCTCTTTTAACGCCAGAGGAACAACCTAAGTTTGTCGAATTCTTTCAGAAGCGTCTGATCAATTTTACATGGTCATATGCAGACATGCTTGGTCTTGATCCGGATTTAGTCATGCATCACCTTACCATAGCAGAAGGAGCTAAATGTGTCAAGAAAAAACTTCGTAAGATGCATCCCTAGATCGTGGTACTAGTCAAAGCAGAACTTAAGAAGCTCCTAGATGTTGGTTTCATTAGACCAATTGATTATGCAGATTAGATCTCCAATACTGTGCCTGTCGGCAAACCAAATGGGGGCATCTGTATCTGTAATAACTTCAGAGATTTGAACAAAGCATATCCTAAAGATGACTTCCCCCTACCAAACATCGACATAATAGTGGACCTAACAGTAGGACATGCCATGCTTTCACTCATGGATGGCTTTTCAGGGTACATTCAGATAAAGATTGCACCAGAGGATCAACATAAGACAACCTTCACATGTCCATCGGGAACATATTGCTGGAATGTAATTCCTTTTGGTCTAAAGAATGCAGGAGTGACCTATCAAAGAGCAATGACCACCATCTTCCATGACATGATGCATACCATAATGGAAGATTATGTTGATGACTTATTGGCAAAATCACTAACAAGAGAAGGTCATCTGGAAATATTAGATAAAATCTTTTATAGACAGGAACAATATCATGTTCGACTTAACCCAAAGAAATGATAACTTAATGATGAACACTAAGTACCAAACCGGTATCGAGAGGCGGGGGGGGTGAATCAGTACAGTCACAAAAACTTTTCCTTAACCAGTTTGACTGCAAACACTACAAATGTCTGATAGACAATAACACCGGTCTGAAACAGAGAGCAACTGATAAAGCTAAGAATGACTGTGACATGCATGAACCGGTTAATCACTTATCTTTCCACTTAACTTAATACTACAATTCCATTTCACCCTTATGCATGAATAGGTAATCTATCATCAAAAATATAATAACAGCTAGCTCAGCATGATTTACCTTCAGACACAAATCATTTAAACCATCACATGAAAAACACTACACATGACACACAATTTTTTTTACGTGGAAACCCAATTGGGAGAAACCACGGTGGGGATGAATACCCACAAGCTGCTTTTGAACTCTATAGAAGTCCGCTCTATTAGGAGCCTAGTCCGGTTAAAGACTGTTACAACAGGTTTTGCTAGGAACCGATCCTGTTAGGGATCACCCAGTTAAGGGATGGCTAAATACCCGGTTAAGGGTTAAACCCTATTAGAGGTTACCTTGTTAGAGGATTTCAAGAACTCAATGAGTTAGAGTCACCCTATTAAAGGATTTAGAGCAAGCTAGTTAAAGCTACCTGGTTAAGGGATTTTCCAACTATTAAAGTGGTTAAAGATCAACAGGTATTACAATGATCTGATAATAGCACTCAATGCCTAATGTAGATCTGCTTAAGTTCCTTCCTTCTTCACACACACTATGCAGATATCATACCTCTTATCTGATCTGGCAAGAATCACGTATCTCTGCACTTAGATACACACACACCATTTTCCAACAACCTCAGCATTAAACACAACATCGACCTTATAGGAAATAGATAGGTCGGCAGCATAAACCCTAAACCCTAAACATTTAGGTTAAGAAATTCAGGCGGTTCAATCCTGGCCATTGAACACTTTGCATTTGAATACAATGATCTTGAACAGATCTCGAGACATTCTCCATCGTTTGTTCTTCACTACTTCATGGAAGCAATAACCCATCACACATTCTCCACCGTTTGCAGGGACTTCGCACATTCCCGAGGTAGACAAGATCAATCTCCTTCATGCAAGATCCTTCACAGGCACAAGACTGACATGGCACCATGATCTCACCTTCATTACAATGCTAACTCATCACATAATGTCATCAGTTGAATCAAATAGGCTTGGAACACTTCAACCAGAAACCCTTAAGCTAAGACTACCAATCGGTAGTCATACCATATTAAGCCTTCATAGACAACATTCCATATGCCGGTTCACATTTCATCATACTGGTTCTCTTGGAAAAATATACCACTTCACCTATTGCTCATATACCGGTTTATACCACATTGTACCGGTTCACTCTCCAACATATTGACATCAATGACAACATAATATCATCATGTCAACATACTCTGCACAAATGCCAACAATCTCCCCCTTTGGCATTGATGGCAATATACAAAGATCTCTCTTTCTGCATCACATCTTCTCCCCATTGCTAGGGATATCTTCTCCGCTTCACATCTTCTCCCCATTGATGCAGATATCTTCTCCGCTTCACATCTTCTCCCTCTTTGACAACAATGCCAAAGTGGAGGCACAAGCTTTCCTATTCCACTATGATGCTCCCCCTAAGGAGTAGCATCCTTCAACAAATCAATCCTGAAAAATTTGGACACTGCAATACCTAACTGATGGGGAGTATATACTTTCAATTCACCTCTTGAAGGGGCAGCACCCCTAATTCACCTCTTAAATAGGTAAATGAAGCCTTTGGTAGAGGCTTGGTGAATATATCTGCTAACTACTCCTTACTGGAAACATGTTCTAGTACAACCTCCTTGTTGTGAACCTTTTCCCTCAAGAAATTATACTTGAGCTCAAAGTGCTTGATTCTAGCATGCAAAACTGGATTCTTGGAAATGTTAATTGCACTTGTATTATCACAAAATATGCTTACCGATTCAGATACATGAACTTTGAAGCCATTCAATACATGCTTCATCCAAATAATCTGGGTGCAGTTCATGAAAGCTGCTACATACTCTGCTTCTGCTATAGACTGAGAGATACAACTCTTCTTTTTACTCATCCATGAGACCAGTCTAGCACCGAGAAAGAATGCACCACTGGTTGTTCTTTTTTGGTCATCTACATTACTAGCCCAATCAACATCTGTGAACACTTTCAGGTTGAAATCATTATTCTATGGATACCATAGCCCATAGTCAATAGTTCCCTTCAGATATCTGAGAATTCGCTTGACTGCTACCAAGTGGTATTCTCTTGGGCTTTGCTAAAACCGAGCAGTAATACCTACTGCATGTGCAATATCTGGTCTGCTATGCACTACATAATGCAACTTACCATGTTGAAATGTGGTGACTGATCAACAAATTACTGTACACTCAGCATGTATCCTTGCTAGGGTCCGGGGCCAGGCCGAGCCCCGGGCAGGGGTTCGGGGGTGGGAGCCCTCGAGAAATTTTTTTTTGCCATTTTTTTTGTTGATGAAAACCGACATTATAATTAAACCCTAAAAAGGCCGACTTTGTTTGTTGCCCTAAAAATGCATGTTATAAGAGGCTGGGATGCTTAAGGCATTGTAATGTTGATGTACTATTTTTTGCTGGATAATAAGAAAGATTGGATGACTGTGTATGGTGGACGTAACCCATTTTGGGTGAACCACGTTAAATCTCTGTGTTATCTGTGTCCTATTTTATTTCTTTATCTTTTGTATTTAAATCTGCATATAATTGTTAGTTCATATTTGCTTCGGATCTGCTTGAAACCTTAACAATTGGTATCAGAGCGAGGTTTTCTGTAAATTGGTAGGACTTTCAGATTTGAGTGGGAGCAATAGAGGATTCCAAATTCAAGGTTGAAAAGTTTAATGGCCAGAATTATCAATTATGGAAAATGCAGATGGAGGATTACCTGTATCAAAAGGATTTGTGGCGGCCATTGGAAGGAAAGGCAAAGAAACCGACCACAATGTCAGTTGAAGAGTGGGACATTTTAGATAGAAAGGCACTGGGATCCATTCGATTGTGCCTGGCACTGTCTGTAGCATTCAATATAACAGAAGCAAAGACAACTATAGATTTGATGGCGACATTGGCAAAGTTGTATGAGAAACCCTCAACTTCGAATAAGGTATTTCTTATGAAACATCTATTTAATTTGAAAATGAGTGAGGGAGGATTTGTAGTGAAGCACTTAAATGAATTTAATACAATTACCAGTCAATTGTCTTCCGTAAAAATTACTTTTGCAAAAGAGGTTAGGGCTCTCTTGATTTTATGTTCTTTGCCAGAAAGCTGAAATAGCTTGGTAATGGTTGTAAGTAACTCTATCTCTGGTAAAAATACTTTGGTATTTGATGATATTGTTGGTGTTATCCTAAGCGAGGAAATGCGAAGGAAAAGCATAGGTGAGACTCCAACATCATCGGGTAGTGTTTTGAATGTGGAGAACAGAGGAAGATCAAAGGAAAGAGGAAAAGGCCCTAGGAATGAGAAGTCATGAGGGAAGTCAAAGAAAGGACGCTCTCAATCTAGAGGAAAGAAAGATTGCTGGTACTGTGGAAAGCCTGGTCATCTAAAGAAAGACTATTGGTCTCGAAAAAACAAAGAAGGAGACAAAAATGAAAATGACAGTAAGGAAGCTAATATTGCAAGTAATACTTTACAAGATGCTTTAATCTTATGTTTGGATAATGTTAATGATTCCTGGGTAATAGATTCTGGGGCTTCATTTCATGCTACACCCCATAGAAAATATTTTCTAGATTATGTTCAAGGTGATTTTGGACAGGTATATTTGGGTGATGATGAGCCCTGCCAAATTGTTGGAAAAGGAAAGATAAAGATCAAGTTGCAGAATGGTAATGACTAGTTTCTGCAGGAGGTAAGACATGTTCCTAATTTAAGAAGAAATTTAATTTGTGCAGGGCAACTAGGTAGTGGAGGTTGCATAGTTACCTTCTCAGATAGTATGTGGAAGGTCACTAAAGGTGCGAAGGTAGGCACATTATATCTGTGTACTGGTAACACTTACTCTACCTTAGCTGCTACAGATAAAGTTACTGCAGGGACAACAACAATAAATGTTGCAAGAATAGATTTGATAATGTGGCACCATAGGCTTGGGCACATGAGTGAGAAAGGGATGAAAACCCTTCACTCCAAAAATCTATTGCCAGGACTAAAGAAGATTGATTTAGAGTTCTGTGAAAACTATGTTTATGGTAAACAGAAAAGAGTCATATTTCTCAAGGTTGGGAAAGAGAAGAAGAGTGAGAAGTTAGAGCTATACATTCAGATGTATGGGGACCAGCTCAGGTATCATCTCTTGGTGGCTCTTGTTATTATGTTATCTTTATTGATGACTCAACCAAAAAAACATGGGTATATTTCCTAAAACAAAAATCAGATGTTTTTGAAACTTTTAAGAAATGGAAAGCTTTGGTTGAGAATGCGACAGGAAAATATTTGAAGTGTGTCAGATCGGATAATGGAGGTGAGTATTGCAGCAAAGCATTTGAAGATTACTGCTCCTTAAATGGGATTCGAAAGCAGAAGATAGTTCTAGGAACTCCACAAGAAAATGGTGTGTCAGAGAGAATGAATAGGACTATCATGGAACGCGTGAGGAGCATGAGATTGCATGCTAGATTGCCCTTACATTTTTGGGCAGATGTTGTACATACTGTTGTCTATTTGATAAATAGAGGACCTTCAACCCCTTTGGATGGCGGTATTCCAGAGGAGGCATGGACTGGTAAAAAGGTAAATTATTCTTTTCTAAAAACTTTTGGTTGCAAAGCTTTTGTCCATGTTGATAAAGAAAACAGAACCAAGCTTGATGCTAAATCTCAGAAATGTACCTTCATTAGATATGGGATAGATGAATATGGCTATCAGTTATGGGATTTTGAAAATAAGAAAATAATTAGAAGTAGAGATGTTATATTCAATGAGAAGGTTATGTATAAAGAATAGATGCAAGAAAAGAAGCATGAACAGGACAAAGAAGAATATGTGGTGTTGGATGAGATTCCTAAAAATGAAATGCCACAGGTATCTGATGCTCAGCAACAACAGATTGTCCCACAAACTCCTACAAGTGTTAGACATTCTACAGGACAAGTAGACCCCCTAAAATATTTTCTCCTTCTTTGTATTCTATTTTATTAACGGATTCTGGTGAACCAAAAGAATATGAAGAAGCAATGCAGGTAGATGCCAAACAACAGTGGGAGCTAGGCATGAAAGAGGAGATGGACTCCTTGATGAAAAATAAGACTTGGGACTTAGCCCCTTTACCTACAAAAAAAAGAGTCTTGCCTAACAAATGGGTTTATCGGCTGAAGGAGGAGAAAGGAGGTCAGAAAAGATATAAGGCCAGACTTGTGGTAAAAGGTTTTGCACAGAAAAAGGGTATAGATTATGATGAAATATTTTCTCCAGTTGTAAAAATGACTTCAATTAGAACTGTACTTAGTCTTGTGGCTGCAGATGATTTACATCTTGAACAATTAGATGTCAAAATAGCTTTTCTCCATGGAGATTTGGAGGAGGAAATTTACATGTTACAACCATAGGGATATGAGGTCAAAGGTAAGGAGAACTTGGTGTGTAGGTTGAAGAAAAGTCTGTATGGCCTAAAGCAAGCACCCCAAAAATGGTATTTAAAATTTGATAGTTTCATGGTTGAACACGGCTATCATAGATGTCATTCTGATCACTGTGTATATTTTAAAAGATTTGATAATGGCAGTTATATTATCTTGTTGCTTTATGTTGATGACATGCTTGTTGTTGGGTCTAACATGCAACATATAAATGATCTTAAATAGAAATTAGCCAAGTCATTTGGTATGAAAGATTTGGGTGCAACTAAGAAAATTCTCGGTATGAGGATTACACGGGATAGGAAAAATAGAACCTTGAATTTGTCCCAAAGTGAGTATATAAAGAAGGTGTTGAAAAGATTTAACATACAGGATGCAAAAGTAGTTAGTACACCTTTGGCTAGTCATTTCAAATTGACTAAGGAGATGTGCCCAAAGGCACAGGAAGAGGTTAATAAAATGTCTAACATCCTGTATTCATCAGTTGTTGGCAGTCTGATGTATGCAATGGTATGCACAAGGCCGGATATTGCACATGCAGTGGGAGTTGTGAGCAGGTTTATGAGTAATCTGGGTATGGAACATTGGAATGCTGTGAAATGGATTCTTCAGTATTTGAAAGGAACTACTACGAAGGCATTATGTTTCAAAGGATCTAATGCTGCTCTCAGTGGATTTGTTGACTCTGATCTGGCGGGTGATATTGATTCATGGAGGAGTACTACAGGGTATGTTTTTAATCCTTCCATTTACCACCGCCGAGTCATCTTCTTTTGATAACTTACAACTGGTCACCATTGGTGTACCAACCGGTTTACTGTCTTCCATGCCAAAGGTTTTCAGCACCTCTTTGACATACTTGTACTGAGTAATAAAGATTCCATCTTTCATTTGTTGAATTTGCAATCCAATGAAGAACTTAATTTCCCCTATGAGTGACATCTCAAACTCCTTTTGCATCTCATTTGCAAAATCATGACTCATCTTGTCATCTCCTCCAAAGATGATGTCATCAACAAATACTTCACAGATCAGAATTTGATCTCCTTCTAATTTCAAGTAGATATTGCTATCTTCACTTGTTCTTTCAAATCCAATGTTCACAAGATGTGAGTGCAAGCATTCATACCATGCTCTAGGTGCCTACTTTAATCCATATAAGGCTTTATGTAGCATACAAACCATGTCACTGTCTTTTGATAGTGCAAACCCATCTGGTTGCTCTATATACACCTCCTCTTCAAGTATCCCATTTAGGAATGCAGATTTTACATCCATTTGGTATACCTTAAATCCTTTAAAGGCTACATATGCAAGAAGCATACGCACTCCTTCCAATCTTGCTACTGGAGCAAAGGTTTCTCCATATTCTTCTCCTTCTTCTTGGGCATATCCTTTACACACTAGTCTGGCTTTGTTTCTTACCATTGTGCCATCCTCATTTATCTTGTTTCTAAAAATGCAATTGGTTCCAATGATATTTTTATGCTCTGGTCTAGGTACCAAAGACCATGTACCATTCTTTTCTATCTAGTCAAGTTCCTCCTCCATTGCCTTGATCTAGTCTTCATCTTTGTGTGCCTCTTTGAATGATTTAGGCTCAAATTCAGAGATCATACATGAGCTTTCTCTGACCTTTCTTCTTGTAAGAATTCCTGCATCTTTGTCTCTTATGATTTTCTTTGGATCATGATTGAGTTTGACATACTTAGGTATATTCTTAACAGATTCTTTTTGCTTTTCTTCTTCATCCTCATCTTCATTAGCATCAGCATCCACCAGTGTAGGAACACAGCTACTGGTACTGGGATGATTTGCAACTGGTTCCCAGAAGGTCACTACCGGTTCATCTCTTACTTGCTTACTATCGGTTTCCTTAGGTTTTCCAGAGTTTTCATCAATCTCTGAGTCCTATTGTTGAAATATTTGAGAGCTTTGCTCTTGGTGGAATATCCTAGGAATATTCTTTCATCACATTTTGCATCGAACTTGCTTTGATGTTCACTCCTCTTGATATAACATTTGCTACCAAACATTCTAAATTAGCTTACCATTGGTGTCTTACTAGTCCAATACTCATAAGGAGTCTTATCCTTTCCTTTCTTGATGAGTACCCGGTTCATTGTGTTACTGCAGTGCTCACCGCTTCTCTCCAAAAGGTGTGAGCAACTTTTCCTTGGATCAACATAGTTCTAGCTACTTCAACCACAATTCGGTTGTTTCTCTCTGCTAAGCCATTTTGTTGTGGAGTTCGGGGGGCCGACAGTTGCCTCTTGATGTCATTCTCTTCACAATATTTGTTGAATTCACCGAAAGTAAACTCTCCTCCTTGATCAGTTCTAAGGCATTTGATTCTTCTACCACTTTCCTTTTCTACCAATGCTATGAAAGATTTGAACTTTCCAAAGGCTTCAGACTTGTCCTTCAAGAATTTGACCCATATCATTCTTGAGCAATCATCTGTAAGAATCATAAAATACCTATCTCCCTACACACTCCTAGTTTTCATAGGACTACACAAATCAATATGCACAAGATCAAGTAAGTTGTCAGTTGTGAAAGATTTACCTTTGAAGGTTGAGGAATACATTTTCCCTAGTTGACATTCTCTACACAAAGGATTTTCTGGTTTTCTTAGCATCGGTAGTCCTCTTACTACCTTGATCTTACTAGCCTTCACAATGTTATCAAAGTTTACATGGTAGAGTCTCCTATGCCATATCCAGCTATCATCAGACTTAGCCATAAGACATGTACTTATATTTGCATTTAGCTGAAATAAATTACCTTTGGTCTGCATACTGGTGGCCATCAAATCACCATTCTTTCCTTTGATTTTGCACACTCTATTTTTGAATTCCAAAGTGAGTCCATTGTCATTCAGCTGGGCAACACTCAGTAGATTGTGTCTAAGACCTTCTACCCAATACACATTGTTAGCACTTCTCTTTCCATTCAAAGAGATGGACCCTCTTCCTCTGACCATACATGGTGCATCATTACCAAAGTGAACCACACCACCATCATATTCTTCCAAAGATAGAAACTTGCTCCGGTCACCATTCATATGGTGAGAACAGCCACTATCAATAATCCACTCATTGGAATTATCAGAGCAGGAGACAAGATCCTTCTTGTCTGACACATATTCCCTTACTGCAACAAATACAATATCTTCATTCTCTTCATCTTCTGATTCCTCATCTGTGACACCTTCATCAACTGCAACAAAATAGTTTCTCTGGTTTCCTCCTTTGAATTTCTTGAACCTCTCTGGTTTGTCCTTGTTGTCACCATTAGGATAGTTTATAGCAATATGTCCTATCTAGTTACAAGAAAAGAATTCCAAAGGGAGCTTACCACTATATTTACTGGTTCCTTTAGGAAGTTTCCTGGCAAGAAGAGCTTCAAATTCCATCAGAATCTCCTCATCATCCATTTCTCTGCTTTGTCTTGGTTTACCACTGGTGCTCACTTCTTTTCCTTTTCTGGATGGTACAATAGAAGCTCTAAAAGTTGATTTAGTCTTTTGAACACTGCCATCAAAATTTTTTAGCTCATAGGCTAATAACTTTGCAATGATGGAGTCTAGGGATACCTTAGTCTTGTCTATTGATCTCAGTTCCTGAATAGCAGCAACCCTTAATGCATAAACCGGTAATAAGGATCTCAAAACTTTGCTTACCACAGTGGGATCTTCCATTTTACCACCTGCACTCTTGATATCTCTGACAACAGTTTTGTTTCTTATTCCATACTGTTGAATGGTCTCACCTTCAACCATTCACATGTCTTCAAACTTCCCTCTAAGGCTTTCTTCCTTAGCTTGTTTAACATGCTTATCACTGCCATAGATATTCTCAAGAGTGTCCCATATTTCTTTGGGATTATCTTTATCCTGGACATCAATAAACTCAATGTTAGATAAGTTGTTGATTAGGGCTTCCATGACTTTCCCATTCTCCTGTATTTCTCTCTTTTGATCATTGGTGAGAGTCCTGGTAGGAATAACAAAAGTATTCTCAACATAGCTCCAGTGTTGAGAACCCATGCTTCTGATGTAAATCTTCATTCTGTCCTTCCATATTTTGAAGTTATCTCTGTTGAACTTTGGACCTTCCCTCTTCATCATTACAATAGGATCTTTTCCTCAAGCGGTTAAGCTTACAACACAGAGGACCTGGAGGAGGCTCTGATACCAATTCATAACTTAATGATGAACACTAACTACCAAACCAGTACTGAGAGGGGGGGTGAATCAGTACAGTCACAAAAATATTTCCTTAACCGGTTTGACTACAAACATTGCAAATGTCTAACAGACAGTAACACCGGTCTGATTTCAGAGAGCAACCGGTAAAGCTAAGAATGATTGTGACACATATTAACTGGTTAATCACTTATCTTTCCACTTAGCTTAATACTACACTTCCATTTCACCCTTGTGCATGAATAGGTAATCTATCATCAGAAATATAATAACAACTAGCTTAGCATGATTTACCTTCAGACACAAATCATTTAAACCATCACATGAAAAATGCTACATATGACACACAGATTTTTTTACGTGGAAACCCAACTGGGAAAAACCACGGTGGGGATGAATACCCACAAGCTGCTTTTGAACTCTTTAGAAGTCCTCTTTGTTAGGAGCCTAGTCCGGTTAAAGACTGTTACAATAGGTTTTGCTAGGAACCAATCCTGTTAGGGATCACCTAGTTAAGGGATGGCTAAATACCCCGTTAAGGGTTAAACCCTGTTAGAGGTTACCTTGTTAGAGGATTTCAAGAACTCAATGAGTTTGAGTCACCCTATTAAAGGATTTAGAGCAAGCTAGTTAAAGCTACCTAGTTAAGGGATTTTCCAACTGTTGAAGTGGTTAAAGATCAACGGGTATTACAATGATCTGATAATAGCACTCAATGCCTAATGCAGATCTACTTAAGTTCCTTCCTTCTTCACACACACTATGCAGATATCATACCTCTTATCTGGTGTGGCAAGAATCACATATCTCTGCACTTAGATACACACACCATTTTCCTACAACCTCAGCATTAAATACAACATCGACCTTATAGGAAACAGATAGGTCGAAAACATAAACCCTAAACCCTAAACATTTAGGTTAAGAAATTCAAGCGGTTCAGTCCTGACCATTGAACACTTTGCATTTGAATATAATGGTCTTGAACAGATCTCGAGACATTCTCCATCATTTGTTCTTCACTGCTTCATGGAAGCGATAGCCCCTCATGTATTCTCCACCATTTGCAGGGACTTCACACATTCCCGAGGTAGATAGGATCAATCTCCTTCATGCAAGATCCTTCACATGCACAAGGCTGACATGGCACCATGATCTAACCTTCATTACAATGCTAACTCATCACACGATGTCATCGGTTGAATCACACAGGCTTGGAAAACTTCAACCGGAAACCCTTAAGCTAAGACTACCAACTGGTAGTCATACCATATTAAGCCTTCATAGACAACATTCCATATGCTGGTTCACATTTCATCATACCGTTTGTCTTGGACAAACATACCACTTCACCTATTGCTCATATATCGGTTTATACCACATTGTACTGGTTCACATTTCAGCATATTGCCGGTTCACTCTCCAACATATTGACATCAATGACAACATAATATCATCATGTCAACATACTCTGCAGAAATACCAACAAGAAATGTGTCTTTGGAGTAACCTCAGGGAAGCTTCTAGGATACATTGTCTCAAGTAAATGCATTGAGGCTGATCCTGCCAAAGTCAAAGCAATCATGGACATGCCACCTTTGAAGAACATCAGTTAGCTAAGGACATTACAAGGGTGACTACAATCCATTCGAAGATTCATTGCACAACTAGCAGATAAGTGTCACCCCTTTACACACCTATTACACAAGAATATCCGCTTTCAATGGGATACCAGATGCGAACAATCATTCCAGATGCTTAAGGACTATCTCATAAATATAAAATTGATGATCCCACCAGATCCGAGTAGACCTCTATTGCTCTATATTTCAGCAACAAATACAACAGTGGGAGTACTACTGGCTCAACATAATGCATAAGGGAAAGAGTGTGTTGTTTACTACATCTCTCGCACACTGGTTGGCTATGAACTCAATTACACATCTATTGAGCAATCTTGCCTAGCCATAATCCTGACAACTACTAAACTAAGACACTATCTATTAACACATAAAGTACAGCTCATTGCCAAGATTGATCCACTAAAGTACTTACTCAGCAAAGTAGCATTGATGGGCCGCTTGGCCAAATGGGTGATGATTCTAAGTCAATTTGACATCAAGTATGTGGATCGTAAAACTATCAAGGGTCAAGTAATTGCAGATCAATTGGTCGATGCTCCCCTCATAGGCGATCATCCTCTCATTTCCAATTTTCCAGATGAAGAGATATTCATGATCACAACAGCACAACCATGGAAACTATACATTGATGGTTCATACACTAGGCATGGCTCAGGGGCAGGCATTCTGTTTATCACACCTCAAGGTGATAGCATCCTAAAGTATTACAAGCTCACATTTCCATGCACAAACAACAGAGCTGAATATGAGGCCTTGATCACAGGACTCCGACTAGCCGTCCAATAAAAATTGAAAGAGTTACAGATATATGGCGACTCCCAACTTGTCATCCGATAAGTAACAGATGAATATCAGACCATGGATGACAAACTCATGTCGTACAAACAAATGGTGGATAGTCTAAAAGCATCATTCACTACTATCACCTTTGAGTAGATACCCAGAGATAAGAATTGAGTTGCTGATGTTATGGCTACCATTGCATCTCTCATAGATCTTCCACAGAATTTAACATGCTATGAGTTCTTGGTAGAACATCTTTGGATTCCCGCTTATGATATCCCCGAATCTGAGATGATATGTCGCCTTGTTGGTTCCAAATCCCAATGGTATGGTGAGTTCTACACCTATCTCTATGATCACACACTTCCTCCCAACCAATCAAATAACCAATGTAAAACCTTCATTCACCAAACCGCTCGATATACCATCATCGTTGAAACCCAATACCGACGTAGTCTTGATGGTACTCTCCTTCAATGTCTGGAATAGGATGAGATAAAAAAGGCCTTGGAAGAGGTACATGAAGGAATTTGTGGAACTCATGCAAGTGGTCCTTCACTAGCTAAGAAGATCATACGCGATGGATACTATTGGCCGTCCATGGAAAAAGACTCCTATTATTTTGTCAGAAAATACAAGAAATGACAAGTTCATGGAGACCTGATACATGCACTAGCATAGGAATTACAACCACTCACCACACCATAGCCTTTTTGTCAATGGGGCCTTAACCTTGTGAGTAAAATCCATCCATCTTCATCCAACGACCATAAATTCATTATTACAGCCACTAAATACTTCACAAAATGGATCGAAGTTGTTCCACTTACCCAAGTCACTAGTAAGCAGACCGCCTCATTCATCCTTAATTACATTATCTTCCGGTATGGTGTACCCATGTCCATCATCACAGATAACGGGCTTCCATTCAAAAATTAGGATGTTCGTGAGGTCTGTGAGAAGTTTCATATCCAACACTGCTTTTCCACTCCTTATTACCCACAAGGAAATTGTCAGGCCCAAGCATCAAACAAGAACATATTGAGAATCCTCAAGAAAATAGTCAATGATGTCGGTCGTGATTGGCATGTTCCATTGAATCTAGCAATATGGGTGTATCGAAATAATATTAGAACCCCTACAAGCACAACTCCCTACTCATTGGTCTATGGTGCAGAAGCTATCCTTCCTATTGAGGTTGAGATACCATCTCTATAGGTTTCCTTGCATAATCTCATAGATGATGAAGCATACAGAGTATCACATCTTCAAGACTTAGAGCTACTCAATGAGAAACGACAAGGTGCATACAATCACCTCAAAGCTTATCAACAGTGCATGACCAGAAGATATAATCATTGAGTTAGACCTCACACGTTTGAGGTAGGTGATCTTGTTCTTTGAGAGAATCCTAGTAACCAACCAAATAGAGAACATCAGGGAAAGTTTGAATCGAACTGGCTGGGTCCATATGTTATCACTGTTGTCTTTGGGTCTGGGCCATGTCAGTTGGCTACTTCAGAAGGAGAACTCCTAGCAAATCCAATCAACAACATGCACCTCAAATGGTTTTATACATAAGCTACACAGAGCATCAGGCTCCCCTACATACCAGAAAAACACCAAAAACATTCAGATAAATGTCCTGCAGAAAATAGTAAAGAAAAATCATGCATCCAAATGGTGAACAACCACTCCGGTGGCACCTTGGGTAAGTGCGATGGTGAAAACTTGGCAAACAGGTGCCACTTATAACAACTATGGCTCCATTGTCTTTTAGACTAGTTGTGATCACATTCATTTCATCTATTCATCCATCCGTCCAAACCATGGCTTGTTATTGATCTGCAATCAAGGATAGTACTTCATGCGTCTTGCATCCCACTTTTTCATAGCAACACCTAACTGGGGGCAATGCCCTTAACCTATTGATGGAAGTGGATTCTGCATTATTTGTGATTCATTGAGTTCTTCATTTAAAATTGTCTCACAAAATACCAAAAAACATTTGAAAAATGTCTCACAAAATCCAAAAACATTGGAAAACTATCTCACAAAATCCAAAAACATTTAGAAAGCATCAAAAATCAATCAAAAACATGGCAACACTTTTGTACATACGCATCCAAGCAGATACCAAACAAACATTGTGAAATACTCAAACGATGACCACTGATCATATCGACCAAACAATCAACACAGGTGCACACAATTGTCTTCAACAAGGATGCATCCTTCGTTACCAAAACAAAGACAAATTGATATTTTCTTTAACAAGAAAATTATGTTTAAGCTATCAAATACTTGGTCGATTTGTAGGTTATTTATTCATTTATCTCAGGTTCCTACACTACTCCGGTATATCCACAAGTGATTAGAGTGGTCGAGATGGTTCCTAAGCATTGTTTTTATGTCTTATGTGAATTATTCCAATGAAGTTCTATGGCAAGTACTAATGGTGTCTACGTGGGAAGTTCACTAAGCTACGTGATCATATGCCAAATACAGTCATGGATCACTATGGCTTGTTGGCTATAGCGTATACTTCGACCATATGAGCATGAACCATTATGGAGGGTCCATATCCTTTATACTTTATTTATGTTGTTTGTTTGCAGGTACCATGATCAATCATTGGTTCCTACTACCTCATCCAAGTTCAATATTATCATGCTCAATGATGAAAATAAAAACACTATGGATCATCATTCCATCTCATCTATTTATATTGCATTCCGTTGCATGTCACCCATCCATTTAATCATTCATGATTCATATGCATGGTTTTGTCTGCAAGTGTGAACAAGATTAATGGGAGAAGTTATGGGAAAATGAGTTGGTCTTGGATGCAATCACGACAGAGTTCTCTGATACATCATCGATGCATCATGCAAAGTTTAGGCAACCTTGCATTCATCTATCATAATCACATCATCATTACATTTAGTTTCATTTAACTACATATAGTTCATTATCATTTATTGGCATTAACATCATTATATCATTTCATTATTGCACAAATCATGACATTTAGATCCATTTATAACATTGCATTTACTATAATTATTAGCCATTGCTAAGCATTCATTTAGTGTCATTTACCGATCATCATGTACCATCATTTAAAAGCTTGTTTACCATACATTTGTTTAGATTCCCATAGTTGCATGCATCTATATAATCTATTCATTAGTTAAGTGCATTCATCTATACATCTAGTATATTCTTATACTCATTCATTTCATTTTATTTAGGATTCATTATAATGCATTCATTCTCCTTTTAAAATTGCATTAAGGTGTAGTTATTCATTACCCATGCATTACATTACCATTTTCACTTAGCTATATTTTACCACCATTTAGCTCATAACACAAAAAAACGGGCGTTTTAAACCTTGGTTTATACATTACACATATACATTCATTTAAATATCATCATATAAACATTTGTGCTTACATTTGTTTATCTATATTGTATTCATATAGAGGCATTTCCATACAACATTCCATTCATTGCATTTCAATATAATCAACATCATTGCATATCATTATCTCATCATCGCATCGCCATAAAATACAAGTTCTATCTATATAATCATTAGCATAATTTCATTATGCATACATAATCATCATCGCATTTACATACATGAAGTATTAACATCAACAAATCATGCATATCAACCTTCATCCACATGTTAGCATCCCATTCATAACACATGCATATAGATATCATATAGGAATAAACCATCATGAAACATGCATAAATAAATCATCTCATCAACACATCCATATAGAAAGTACAAATATCCATCTAAACATACATCATAAGATCATCATCTTACATAACATCCATACATATCATCAAAATGCATATCATCACAAAATATGGGATCTCCTCATATATCATATCATATCGACAAAAACATACATGTATCAGAGTACAATGAAGTCCAAAATATCGGCTACCAAGAGCCATCCAAGACAGAGTCCAAAATGACAATATCAAAGCATACAAGAATTCCCTCTTAGATACCACTCTGACCAGATGTTGCACCACCTAATCCCCCACTCCCCCTGCACCACCTGATCTATCTCGTCGTAGAGGACCCATCACACCACCACTACTCTGCATCCTCTGAGATCACTCTGATCTCGCCTACCGCATCTGGGAATAGCTTAGTGCTCGCTAACTAGCTGGAACCACTTGCTCATATAACCCCTGCCAATACTCTATCTCAGTCTGTGCTCATCGAATCTCCCTCATAACCTCCCCAGTAGGACCCTATGCTCCTACTCCAACCTGAACTCTCTCTTGTAGCTCTACTAATCTCTCCACTGCATCATCCCTCTCCCACAGCACTACAATCAACTCTGACTCTCGTGCAAACAACTGCACATCTCTAGCTACCATCTCTACCTCCATATCCTAGAGCCGAGTCTACAAGAATAATAGCATATGGTCCCGCAGATCTCCACCCCTTGTCGCTCCCTCCCCTATATTCATAGGTACCTCTCCAGTGGCTCCCTCCCCTATCTCCATAGGTACCTATCCCTCCCTTGCATCCCTGTCACCTAATTACATGCCTCCCTACATCAAAGGTCCCTACGATAGCCACAATGGTTGCCCACCTCTCCCTCTCCATTATAATCATCCACCATGCCCACCTCCACCTTTGAATCCACCACCTCCTCCAATTCCCCACCACCTCCTCCACCTCCTCCATCACCACCCCCTCCATCACCACCTCCTCCATCCCCACAACCACCATCTCCTCTCCCTCGTGCACCTACGCGACCTCCTCTCCTCCTCTGTCCTTGTCTCCTCTCCTCCTCAAAGGATGGAATAAGCTCTACTGGAACGGATATCTGTGGAATTGAATGTGCTGCAATGTACTGAGTGTACTCATCTGACACCCCAACATCTACCACCCCCGGCCTCATCTACCATGGTCTAGCCTATAGCATGCGAAACTCTGTCAAATCCTAATCATAAGGTAACACTGGTCCCCATAGGTACCTCTCTCAGACTACCCTAGCATACTCTCCTGATCAACTAGGCAATCCCTGCCGCCAACCAAACTGTCTCAGAACTCTACCCGGAAGCTATCTCTCCACATTATAGGTTGTCCTACCAATGAGGTATCATTTCATAAACACATACGGCAATGCCTCTACATCATCCTCCCATGGCTTACACTCAATATATGGCCTCTAGATCACGGTATCCAAATTGTCCAGTGCTCGCCGCCACCACTCTAACTTCCCCAGGTGGGGCTGAGTCATCATACCTCCATACATGTATACACATGGCTAGTCCACTGCTTGGAATCCCAGACTAACTGGTCGAGTAATAGGTAAGTGGTCCCATGCCCATATATGTAGCAAAGTGATCACCACTCCCAATGAGCCTACCCCTCGGTATGCTACCTCATGTAGATCTCGATATAAGTGCGATAGCATGCACCGTCCCCATGCAAATCGGGTCCCCTCTGTCATCATCTACTCATTCACCTGACCCCAACCAACGACAAGTCCATGCGATCGTCGATCTGGACATAGAAGTCCCCCAACAATCCCTGATAGCACTGATGGTAATGGCTCATACAAGGCGGCTATATCCTCCCAAGCTATCAACCCATCATCAATGAAGACATCCTCATCAAAGAATCTATGCACTGTTATTGTCCCCCAAGATCGGTAATATGTCACCAACTCTCCTCGAATGGGAATGTGCAGGATGCGCCATACATCCTCTAGTGTAACTGTCATCTCCCCCTACGCCAAGTGAAATGTACATGTCTCACTATGGCATCACTCTGCCAATGCTATGATCAAACTGCGATTCATCCAAATCACAGGCATATACATAACATCATACAGGCCTGTCGCTGTAATGCAATCCACCTCAGCCTTTGTCAATCGATCGTGCACCACCTGTGTGGCAGGATGCCTCTTGCACATCTGTAAGACACGAAGATCCTCCTACACACATGCATCCACCATCATCATAAGTTGTTTTATTTCAAACTTTCTTAAGTTTAAACCTGGACTATCAATAGATACTTTGATTAAGTATCTTCGGATCTCAACAAGTAAGCAATCATGGCACACCTAGACTACAATAGACATTTATCCTAATGACCTAAGTTTCATCAAGGCTGCTATGGTTCAAAACAACTCTCAACTCATATCTCCATCCAACCATCATTGGCATCAGGAAATTCTTTTTCAAACATACTGGGGCATCAACCTTCCTACCAAAAGTGCTATTCTGCACACAACAGTGCTAATATGCTCACAAAAGCGCTAAATCAACTATCCAATAGTGCTAAACCAACAATAGCGCTACATGGACTATACAATAGTGCCACCTCGCATCAAAAGTGCTCAATCAACTACACAATAACGCTAAAGTTCTAAAAGTGCTAAAACAACTATACAATAACGCTACCCTTGACAAAAGCACTAAAACCACTATGCAATAGCGCTAATTTAGTTGACAACAGCGCCAAAACATAGTTTTAGCGCTATTGTGTTGACTCAACTTGGACCAACCCAAAAACATATAAAAAATGCATGAAATTCAAAAATTCAAATTCACATACCGCTGGTCCGTAGTCGTCTGGCCACTGGAATCGATGGACTTGCTCTAGCCAATGATCTGCTATGAGAACCGACATTCTGACTGCTGCTTGCTTTTTCAAAAGGTCACTATCAGAGCTCAAATTTTACTATGGCCACGAATGCAAATGAGCTTGTTTTCACCCCTTTCTCCCAATATATACCCTTCGTCGTAACCCTAATTTCCCCTGGTTCACCGCCATGGTCCCCGTGAACTTCTAGAGCCTCCCATTTCTCCATTTTATCTCCGATTTCTTCTATTTTTCATCAGTATTGCTAAAATCTTCTCTTCTACCACCCCGCCAATTTTCATTCTTTTTGGAGAGATTGCCCGATTTTTCGAAATTTTCTGGCCCATCTCTCGAGGGGGCATACCACCCATTAAATTAACATTTTATGCGGCATATTTCTTCACACCTATTTTTCTTTCTTTGAAACGATGTGATAAACCACACCATCTCAAAGAGGGGCAAATGTAGTCACATAAATCTGTCGAGTTTAATTAAATGAATATTTGCTATTTATTTGATTAAAAACCCACTAGCCCTCAGTTAATTAAATTAATATTTAATTAATTCATCTTCAAAATATTTTTCTATTAATTAAATAAATTATTCAATTTATTTTAATTAAATCATTAAACCAAATTCACAATCAATTAAATGAATAAAATCCTATTTATTTCATTTAATCCCCTTTCATCTTTTAAATAAATTAAATAATACATTTATTTAAAATTATTTAATCCCCTCCCACTTGCATTCTCCTAAAAATGCAACTTGCACCTATTTATTGAAATAAATGAATTTTATTTTAATAAAAATCCTATTTTCCCTCACCCACCAAACCCACTTGCAATCCCAACCCCCTTCTAGATTCTTCTAAAATCCTTCCTAATTAGCCTAATCCATCTCCTAAATATTGTCACATTCCTAAGCAACTTGGAGTCACTTCTCAAAGACTTCAAAGTCTTTGAAAAACATTAAATGTTTTGTCTGTTCAACAATTTAACCTCTAAAGTGTTCCAAACCACTTATGGCTCTTACATGACCATTAATGGTTAAATCCACTTGCACCCATGGTTAGGGACTTTGACCCCTAACTCAACCCTCATGTAACTCATGTGTGTCCTTAAACATTTATTGCTTTGACCATGGTTATCCCTTTAACCTTTGCACAAGAGTTTATCCATTGGATAAAAGCATTATTCTTTGGATAATAAATTTATTCACTCAACCCAACCTTGACCTTAACTCCCAAGTTAAGCCTCAAGTCATGCCAAGCATTTAATGCTTATTCCCTCTCCTCCCAACCCCTCTCATGTTGACACTTGTCAACATGGTATTGGGTTGAAAGCCCTCACATAGATTGAATATCATTCAATCCTGACCCTTGTTGAGATTACTCAATCATAACCATCCATTGCTCCATTTCCCTATAAATAGAGCCCATTTCATCATAATCCAGATCCTGAAAACTTGTATGCATTTACATTATAGTGAATTTTAGAGAAAGAACATTTATCATAAATAACATATATTGTCATTTTGGACTAAAATAAATCTTAGTTCATTTCATAGCATATCTAATTAATTTTGTTCACATTTGCATATCATTTTGATAACAATCATTTGTCAATCTTGAACATCCATAAAGCATCCATAGTGTAAAAAGCTGCTGAGAGCTACACTAATTTGGAACTTGGAGAGGAGAGGAACAAGGGATAAGGAGTTACGAGCATGGTAGAAGGCATTTGGAGATGCCTTGTTGTGTTTTCTTTCATAGTTAAATACTTCATCATGTTTTTAGTGTCTCTCTTGATATCCCTTCTTAGACTAGTTTTTGGTTGATTAACACTAACATTTATCTTTGTTTCTTGTGTTCTTATGTGTTATACGACCACAGGTTTTTATCTAACATTGTCCATTTTGCAGAGCATCAATATCGACCTGAACAACATATATAAAGCATGAATCAAACTTATATATATATATATATATATTGCAGAAAAGCATACATGTGATGCAGGCAAAGTAACTGATGGGAGAAGGCGTACATGTGATGCACCATCAAACAATCCAGAAGCCTACAATTGCAAAATAACGAACATGAATCAAAGTTGTACATAAATTAGTAAGCATATAAACACTTCAAATTAATGTATGAAAAACATACTAGTGGTATATGAGGTTGAGCCTCTGTGGTCCATGGGTCACGTGAAGAACTACCCACCTCGGTGCTACATGAAGCACCCTACAAAATTGAAAAAACATATCATACACATCATTACATTAAAATTTTTATTGTTTATTTAAATGTACATATCAATACAATGTATCTAGATGAAAGGGCATACTATAAATGGGTCACCAACATCTCTAGGTATCGAGGTAACATGATGTAGGTTCCTCAATGACGTGGTATTATCCATCCTCTATTCATAAAAAATTGACTCATGTTATGGTCCATATGTGTATATATAAAGAATTTAATATTGCACTATAAATTATATAAATAAATTTGTACCTCTGTAGGCTGATCATCATCTGCCCACAGGAGATTAACATATGAAGAGATAGCATCAACATGTGTAGCCTCCTTGGCGTCATCATAACGACCAGGGGAAGCATCAGCATCATCAAAATCACCATCTCCTCCAGGGGAAGCCTCACTCTGTGGACCCGTACATACATCCCTGCAGCTCGTGCAAACATGTGCTAAGCTGGGGGCAGCCCTCACCTCGTGCAACTGCTATACTGCCCACAAGAGATCAACATATGAAGAGACAACATCAACATGTACAGCCTCCTTGGCGTCATCATAATGACCAGGGGAAGGATCAGCATCATCAAAATCACCATCTCCTCCAAGGGAAGCCTCACTTTGTGGACCCATACATACATCCCTGCAGCTCATGCAAACATGTACTAAGCTGGGGGTAGCCCTCACCTCGCGCAACTGCTTTACCAAATTGCCTGACAGGGCACTCAATGAGCCAAGAGTAGAATCCACTTCTCGATGATGGGCAGGTGCTAGAACAACTGGTGATGGAAGAGGAACCAATGGATCATCGCACACACAATTTCTAACCCTGTCACTCAATTTGGCTCCCGGCCTATCCTGGGGCATGCCTCTTCCGACCCCCTGAAATGATCTAATATCAAAGTAATTGGGATTTTTACCCAATTCAAATTCGGCCCATAATTTCTTCAAAAAATACATCGTGACCTCATGATTGGAGTGTGGTGGATGCTCAAAGACCATCCACCACTGCTCCCAAAAGTGTCTAGCTTTGCCTGGGTGCCTACACCATCGAATTGAGATTTGTGGCTTCTTCGAATCTATCTCTTCACCCGTCTTAGGGTTCACAAAATATTGTTTCAAATCTATTTTTGTTATTTTTAATTCATTGACGTGTTTGTATGTTAGGCCATCAGTGTAAAATGCACGCAATCACTCCCGCCAACCATGATAGCTATCCAGCTCGCTATCTAAAGTCTATATAGACTATACAATCCATTGCATACTATCTGCAAGGCATAACAACTATGGAGGTGGATGAGGCTCACGTCTAATGGTATGGATATCTCTAATCCAAGATTCAATATTCGTCCTAATGGTCTGCCTCAACTGATTGGGTGGAGGTGGAGGTGGAGGTGGAGGGGGTGGAGGTGGCGCTAGACCTAATATCTCATCTATCTCAAACTCATCCATTATGTAAAAATAATCTGCATATATATACAAACATGAAAATTTACAATTACTATTTAATTTACATTTCACCTTCCAAAAAAACTTATAATTAAATAAAACATCATAATGCCCATGCAACTCAAACAATACTTTTTAACATCTAAAGATGCATTACTATAAGTTCTATCAAAATCATAAAAATAATCATGTGAGAGAGAGAGAGAGAGAGAGAGAGAGAGAGAGAGAGAGAGAGAGAGAGAATAGATAATGAATAAAATGACTCCACTGATTTAGATAATGAATAATCATCTTCTCTAGACTCCACTGAGGGCTCATTCTCGATTAAGATTTTTTTTAGTTGGCATTTTGGGCCATTATGGTGCATTTGTATGTTTTTTATAGAGAGATGGATGATTACAATACCTATGATAGTTGTACTTTGGGACCCATAATAGTTGACCATATTGTCATGAGAGGCTTCTAATCATAGTTTAATGGTAGCGTTGTGTAGTTCATCTTTTCAAAGAAGGTAACTTCCATGGAATTACAATTTAGTACCCTTGCAATATTTAACCATTATAGTCAATTAGGCTACCACTTTATATTTTCAACTTGATAGGATTCGATTCAACTACTCTCTTTTGGTTTTAACTAAATTCATTAAAGTCATAAGTTATATCTATGAACTTGTCAATACATGTACTATTTTGTTGTGTTCTTTGCTAGAATCATGGGATGATTTAGTGATCGCAACTAGTAGTACTACACTAAGTTGAAGCTTGAATAAATAGTAGGTTCTCTACTCTTGGAGGAGTTAAAACAAAAACAAAAAACTATTTTTTTTTTATATTCAATTTTATATTGGTATTTTCTTGGTCAAAGTCGCAACCCACAAAATGTGATTCCAATATTGATCTATATTTGATTCTTATTTTTATTAAATCTGCCAATAGTGTGATTTATTGTCCTCTTAACTTAAATAAAGCTATGTAAATTTAAAGCCTCGTAACTTTTGATAGAGAGCATATTTGTTCATGCTTCATGTGGCATTGAAAAGGTGGTTCATAAATCTTCATAGATCACACAATTATTTTCTAGAATATTCCCTCATATTTTATATTTTAGTTTTTGTGATTTCACATTCTAGTCATTTAATTGGACATCTTGGCACTTGAAAATGACCGTATTACATGAGATGAATTTGTTTGATATGTTTTATATGTATTGATTTTATTGATCTTTTAATTTTTTATTTGAGGAGGTATCATAGGTTTCTCTATTCATCCTTTTGTGGTAAAATTAGAAAGGGATAACTATGATTCTTTTGTAAAATGATATCTTGATAAGTTTTAGGTGGTGTAATCATCTTTCTTTTATGTATGGACTCATACCTAAACTAGAAACACTATAAATTATATAATCTTGGTGTAACATCATTGACCATGTAGGAATGATTTGATCTAGTATCAAGATCATGATTCTATGTGTATTGCATTGGATATTGATTTCCCCCACTCACTTTGGAATAGACTTTAGGAGATCCATGGAGACCCTCATATCTCTCCATTCCTAGAGGATCCTATTCTAGATTGTTTCATTCCCTTTGTAGATGAAGATCCCATACCCTTCGATGGTGATACTTAAGAGGAAATTTATTATATCATAGGTCTTGCATGTTTTGACAATTTAGAGGCTTGTCTCATTCTTCAAGTACTCATCCTATCAAGACCTAATATCCATCTTAAATGTTTTTTATTATTTTAGATTATTATCACCAATTCCATAAAACCAATTGACTTAGTCTAGCATGGCATTAATCACCTTCTAAACATGACCACTTGGGATTCATATCTTTTGAATATATTATCCTTGTTTGAGGAGTTTAGAATTACATATGTTAAATATTATTTTGAGGATATTGATATCCTCTTTCATGATAGCTATGCCATCATTGGCAACCCATCATATTATCTTTGGCGCTCATTCTACTTCGACCCTCACAAGATTCTTTATCATCATTTTGTTCCAACATGTGAATATTTGCAAAGTTTTTAGAGACACAAGTCTATTTATATTTGAATTTTGTATTTACCCAACTTATTATAATGACATTTCCAGTCACTAATGTATTTATTTCTTCCTAAAGGAAAAACAATGTTGTTTGCAAGTAATGGATCATATTTTTTCTTCAATCTTTCATCATTAGTACATGACCTACTTCTTTATGGGGAGTTTTATATTCTCATTTTATCTCTCTTATTAGGGGGATATTTACTATAAAAAGGAGGCATTGGTTATTAGAGGAAGATAAAAGGATAAAGCAAAGAGAAAAAATAAGAAAAAGGACATGTTATCATGTTTGTAAATATATAGTATATCTTTAGAGATTGGACTGTGATAGTTAGAGTATTATCAAATTTAAGAACCCTATTTTTCACACACAAAAAAACACATTCATATTCATTATCATTTTAAAATTCAATTTAAACATAAATTAAACATCTAACTTTTACAAAAGAATCCTATAATTAAATACAACATTTAGAAATATAAATTTAAACATTTAAACTTTTACGCATGATTAAAATGGAGAGAGGGAGGGAGAGTAGGTAATTTGAGATACAACGAGTTAGAGAGAGTAGATAATTTGAGAGATAGAGAGTAGGTAATGATAGAGAGAGGGTAATGCGTGAAAGAGAGAGAGAGGGGGGTAATGTGTGTGTGTGTGTGAGAGAGAGAGAGAGAGGGGATACTGAGAGATTGAGAGAGAGAGAGAGAGCATAATGATAGAGATGGTAACGTGTACGTGTGTGTGAGAGAGAAGGGGGGTTTATTGTTGATTTTCATATAGGGTTTATTGTTTATTAATTTTTTAGGGTTTGTTGTTCGTTTACTTTCTAGGGTTTATTGTTTGGTTTTTTCTATCTAGGGTATAGTGTTCATTTTCTGTTCAGGGTTTATTGTTTGTTTTTTGTGTCTAATGTTTATTGTTCGTTTACGTTTTGGTTTTTTGTTTTTTCCTATGGTTTTTACTATTCATGTTTTTTGCAATATTTAAAAACTAAAAACTATTTTAAACATGAAATAAAATAAAATAAAAAATGTTTTTCAAACTTTAAAACACTAAATTAAAAAATAACAATAAATTAACATTTTTTTAATGAAAAATAATAACAATAAATTAACATTTTTTTATGAAAAATAATAAAAATAAATAAAACAGAATATAAAAAATAAAACTACGTACCTGGAAGGAGGTAAAAATGGTCTGGGGGGTCAGCTGGGATGCAAAAAATGGGTACCCGTTCTCCTCTGAAACGTTTACCCATTTTTGAAACAGTGAAAATGATGGAAAATGGTTTTTTTTTTTTTAAATACATTCCAGAAACGGGTGCCTGATTTGTAAAAAACGGGCACCTGTTTAGCTTCGGGCGCCCATTTTTCAATGGCTCAGGCACCCGAAGCGAAACGGGTGCCAAATCAGGCACCCGTTTCTAGCGGGCTCTTTTCCCAACCCACAGACTTCCGCGGGATTGGGACCCAACTTTGTGCATTTACCCTATGTCTCTAAATGAATCAAATGTTGTAAAATAATGACAAAGTCAATGATACAACATGGATATGTTTATTTAAATCCTTGGGTCAACTTTTTTATAATGCCTGCCAAAATACCCTATAGAAATAATCTAAAATCTACTACAATTGGAAATATTTAAAAAAAAAAAACCATCTATAATATACAACCATATAACAACATTGATAAGAAAGAACCTATAAACAACAAGCATGGAATCATAGATCATCATTACGCAAGAAGAATAACTCAAATTAACATATCTTTGATTATAATTTCATAAACACATCCATTCCCTAGGGCATCTTAACGTCACTACTTGACATCATAACACATAATACCTATTATCTAGAACATCCTCACATGTCATCATTCAACTATTCATTTGCATTCCATGCAACTAGGATAACATTAATTCATATGCATAACTCATCACATCACATTTCCTTTAGCACAACCAATACATTACTCATTAAGAATATTCTCCATATTCATATGTAAGATTTATATAAAAAATACTTATCACCTTCCAACTAGGATACCATGCCACTAACAATTTCAAGAATCATATTTAGTACTATAAACATATCCCAAGCATTCCATTAACATAGTATCTTAATACCAACATAATGAACATTTCTTTAACATGAACCAAAGATTAATGCATCATTTTATTACAAGACCATTGTTTCCATTTCATCATGACCTAATATATAGGGGTACATAGAACAAGCACATAGTCTCTATTGCTACATCACATCCAAAATGCTTGATATTACGATTTATATACACACATAATATTACTTCCTTTATCATAATGCATCTTAGATTACTTAACCATTTCATTTAGGATTCAAGCAACCACCACTATCCTTTCCAATATTCATTTCATAGGACAACATAAATGAGGTACTTTAGTTAGCATTTAATATAAAATGTTTTATGAGGGAAATGTCAAGATAGAATTTAATGAAAATAAATGTGGTGAATGTTTTTCCACATATTCTCTATTTTATAAAAATTATTTATTTTTGGTTATATGAAATTTGGAGAATATTTTGGTTAGCAATTTATGTTGTTGTTATTATTATTATTATTAGTGTTTATTTTTTGGTTTTTTAAATGATGTGAATATAAATAATTTTATATTTTAAAAGGTGTGTAAAGGAATATGTTTCAAATAAATTTTGTCGAGATTACATCTAATTTGCTTGTATCAATTAATCCTTATTTTTCTATATCATTTTTGAAATAGATAGATGAGATTACAATGTGTTGAGGTTAGAAAATCAAAGACTGCAAAATTTAAACAAGGCATGAACAAGATACTTTAACTCTTTTTTTTTATGAGGGAAATATCATGATAGAATTTAAGGAAAATAAATGTGGTGAATGTAAGAAGTAAAACATAAATTTCTTTTTTGAATTTTTGATAATGTAATGAACTTTATATATTTAAAATGTGTTCACATGAATATAATTCAAATGGTAATGGCGAAAACTAGTTTGCTTGTATCAATTGACCCTTATGTATATTTTTCATAAGAGATAGATAAAATGGTAATCTATGTAGACGTAGAACAACAACATTTAATTGAAAATCAAAAACTATAAAATGTAAATAAAAATACTTTAGATCTTTGTTGTCTTATGAGGGAAATGTCAAGATAGAATTTAAGGAAAATAAATGTGGTGAAAGTAAGGAGTAAAACATAAAACTAATTGATCAAAGACAACTTATATTTATCGGATAAAACCTAAATGCAAATTGTTGGCATTATGTGAACTAGTATGAAGACATAATGATATTGTATGTTGTCATTGATGTCAATATGTGACATGATGTGAACCAGCACATGTGATATGTGAGAAGAGAGAACCGACATATGTATGAACTGGTATATATGCCAAAGTGAAGCGGTATATTTGTCAAGGTGAACTGGGATGTAGTTATGGGAACCAACACATGGAAGCACTGTATGACTACCGGTTGGTAGGTAGTTTTCACTTCAGGATTTCTAGTTGGAATACCTCAAGCCTATGTGACTCAATTGGTGATCTTTGTGTGATGAGTTAGCAGTATAACGGAGAATAGATCATGTTGCCACATAAGCCCTGTGCACGTGAAGGATCTTGCATGAAGAAGACTATCCTTATC
The DNA here is from genome assembly GCF_030272615.1 of Cryptomeria japonica. NCBI lineage: Eukaryota > Viridiplantae > Streptophyta > Pinopsida > Cupressales > Cupressaceae > Cryptomeria > Cryptomeria japonica. The sequence continues at coordinate 604,999,469 of NC_081406.1, read as the reverse complement.
TACCTTGGGAATGTGTGAAGTTTGTCAAACGGTGATAACATGTGACGGGTTATCAGCTGCCATGAAATCGATGGATAATGGACGATGGAGAATGTCTTGAGATCGATTCAAGATTGCTGCATTTAATGCAGTATGATTCAACGGTCAAGATTGAACTATTCTAAATTGCTTAACCCAATAGGTTTAGGGTTTAGGGTTTTTGCTACTGACCTGTCTGTATCCTATAAGGTCGATGTTGTGTTCTTTTCTAAAGTTGTTGGCAAAAGTTGTATGTGTGTATCCTATGGAAGTGATACATAATTCTTGCCAGACCAAAGGAGAGAAGAGATACCTACAAACTGAATGTGCAGAAGGTGGAGAGGAGCCAAAATGGATCTACATTAGCATTGAGTGTTGTTACCAGATCATTGTAATTCCTATTGATCTTTAACCACTTCAATAGTTGTGAAATCCCTTAACAGGGTAGCCTTAACCGGCTTGATACAAATCCCTTAACAGGGTAACTTGAAGTTATTGAGTTCTGGGAAGCTATAGAGCTCTGGAGATCCTTTAGCTATTCAGTTCTTGAAATCCTCTAACAAGGTAACCCTAATCGGGTTTAACCCTTAACCAGGTATTGTAGCCATCCCTTAACCGGGTGATCCCTAACAGGATCGATTCCTAACAGAACCTATTGTTTCTGTCTTTAACAGGACAAGGCTCCTAATAGAGCGGACTTCCAAAGAGTTCAACAAAAAGCTTGTGGGTATTCATCCCCATTGTGGTTTTTCCCAGTTGGGTTTCCACGTGAAAAATATGCATGTCATATGTGATGCTTTCATCTTGTGATGGTTTGATGTTACCTGTTAAGCATATGATGGTTCTGTGTTTTATGCCTATCAATAAAACATGTTGAACTAGCTGTTGTGAAGATATGATGATAGATTACTTGTTCATACATAAGGGTGAAATGGCAGTGTAGTTCCGAGTTGAGTAGGAAGATAAGTAAGTAACCGGTTTTACTCTGCTTCAAACCAGTGTCACTATTTCGCAATCATTTGGAGTAATTGTTGTTGAACTGGTTTAGAAACAGTATTTTGCCTGTACTAATTCACTACCCCCTCTCAGTACTCGTTTGGTACTATTTTCTCATCATTGAGTTATCAATTGGTATCAGAGTGTCCTCTAGGTCCTCTGTGTTTTAAGCTTAACCACTTGAGGTAGAGATCCCAGTCAAATGATGAAGAGGGAAGGTCCAAAGTTTAGCAGGGAAAATTTTGGTATATGGAAAGATAGGATGAAGATATTCATCAGAAGCATGGGTGCTCAACACTGGAGTTATGTTGAGAATTTCTATGTTGTCCCTACCGGTACTCTCACCGATGACCAAAAGAGAGAGATACAAGAAAATGGGCAAGTCATGGAAGCCCTTATTAGTAGTCTATCTGACATTGAGTTTATTGATGTTCAGGACAAGGTAAATCCCAAAGAGGTATTGGATGCTCTTGAAAATATCTATGGTGGTGATGAACATGTAAAACAGGCTAAGGAAGAAAGCCTAAGAGGGAAGTTTGAAGATATGTGGATGGTTGAAGGTGAGACCATTCAGCGGTATGGAATAAGAATCAAAACAGTTGTTGGAGAAATCAAGAGTGCAGGTGGTAAAATAGAAGATTCCACTGTGGTAAGCAAAGTCCTGAGATCCCTGTTGCCAGTGTATGCAATAAGGGTTGTTGCTATTCAGGAGTTGAGATCAATAGAAAAGACTAAGGTATCCTTGGACTCCATCATAGCCAAGTTGACAGCTTATGAGCTAAATAGTTTTGATGGTAGTGTTCAAAAGACTAAATCAGCATTTAAAGCCTCTGTTATACCATTCAGAAAAGGAAAAGAAGCTAGCACTAGTGGTGAACCTAGACAGAGCAGAGAAATGAATGATGAGGAGATTCTGATGGCATTTGAAGCTCTCCTTGCCAGGAAGCTTCCTAAAGGAACCGGTAAATACAAAGGTAAGCTACCTTTGAAATGCTTTTCTTGTAACCAGATAGGACATATTGCTATAAACTGTCCTAATGGGGATAACAAGGACAAGCCAAAAAGGTTCAAGAAATTCAAAGGAGGAAACCGGAGAAATTGTTTTGTGGCAGTTGATGAAGGTGTCACAGATGAAGAATAAGAGGATGAAGAAAATGAAGATATTGTGTTTGTTGCTGTGAAAGAAGATGTGTCAGACAAGAAGGCTCTTGTCTCCCGGTTTGATAATTCCAATGAGTGGATCATTAACAGTGGTTGTTCTCACCATATGACTGCTGACCGGAGCAAGTTTCTATCCTTGGAGGAGTATGATGGTGGTGTGGTTCGCTTTGGCAGTGATGCACCATGCATGGTCAAGGGCAGAGGGTCCATCTCTCTGAATGGAAAGAGTAGTGCTGACAATGTGTACTAGGTTGATGGTCTCAGACGAAACCTTCTGAGTGTTGCCCAGCTAAATGACAGTGGCCTCACTCTAGAATTCAAGAATGGAGTATGCAGAATCAAAGGAAATGATGGTGAATTGGTGGCCATCGACATGCAGACCAAAGGTAACCTATTTCATCTGAATGCAAATATAAGTACATGTCTTATGGCCAAGTTTGATGATAGTTGGATATGGCATTGGAGACTCTGCCATGTAAACTTTGATAACATTGTGAAGGCTAGTAAGATCAAGGCAGTTAGAGGGTTGTTGGTGCTAAGAAAACCGGACAATACCTTGTGCAGAGAGTGTCAATTGGGGAAAATGTCTTCCTCAACCTTTAAAGGTAAATCCTTCACTGCTGACAACTTGCTTGATCTTGTGCATACTGATTTGTGCAGTCCTATGAAAACTAGAAGTGTTTAGGGTGATAGGTACTTCATGATTCTCACTGATGACTGCTCAAGAATGATGTGGGTCACATTCTTGAAAGACAAGTCTGAAGCCTTTGTGAAATTCAAAGCTTTTAAAGCATTAGTGGAGAAGGAAAGCGGTAAAAGGATCAAGTGTCTCAGAACTGATCAAGGAGGGGAATTCACTTCCGGTGAATTCAACAAGTATTGTGAAGAATTTGGCATCAAGAGGCAACTGTCTACCCCACGGACTCCACAGCAGAATGGCCTAGCAGAGAGGAATAACCGGACTATGGTTGAAGCAGCTAGAACCATGTTGATTCAAGGAAAGGCAGCTCACACCTTTTGGAGAGAAGCGGTGAGCACTGCAGTCTACACAATGAACCAGGTACTCATCAAGAAAGGTAAGGACAAAACTCCTTATGAGTATTGGACCAGGAAGACACCTATGGTTAGCTACTTTAGGGTAATTGGTAGCAAATGTTACATCAAGAGGAGTGAACATCAGGGAAAATTTGAAGCTAAATGTGATGAGGGAATATTCCTAGGATATTCCACCAAGAGTAAAGCTCTCAAGTGTTACAACAATAGGAATCAGAGAATTATGGAAAGTATCAATGTAAGAGTTGATGAATCCTCTAAGAAAACTGAGGAAACTAGTAATGAGTAAGTTGTAAATGAACCAGTTGCAACCTTCTGGGAACCGGTTGTCAGTCAACCAAGTATCGGTAACAGTGTTCCTGAACCGGTGAACGCTGATACTGATGAAGATGAGGATGAAGAGGAAAAGAAAGAAGAACTAGTCAAGACCATTCCTCGGTATGTCAAGTTGAATCATGATCCTAAGCAGATCATAGGAGATAAGGATGCAGGAATCCTCACAAGAAGAAAGATCAGAAAAAACTCATGTATGATCTTTGAATTTGAGCCTAAATCATTCAAAGAGGCTCATAAAGATGAAGACTGGATCAAGGCAATGGAAAAGGAACTTGACCAGATAGAGAAAAATGGTACATGGTCCTTGGTACCCAGACCGGCGCATAAAAATGTCATTGGCACCAAATGGGTGTTCAAAAACAAGCTGAATGAGGATGGCATAGTAATTAGGAATAAAGCCAGATTGGTGTGCAAAGGATATGCTCAAGAAGAAGGAGAAGACTATGGAGAAACCTTTGCTCCTGTAGCCAGATTGGAAGGAGTTTGTATGCTTCTTGCATATGTAGCTTTTAAAGGGTTCAAAGTATATCAAATGGATGTAAAATTTGCATTCCTAAATGGTGTACTTGAAGAAGAGGTGTATATTGAGCAACCAGATGGGTTTGCCCTATCTAAAGATAGTGACATGGTATGTAGGCTACATAAAGCCTTATATGGTCTAAATCAAGCACCTAGGGCATGGTATGAACGTCTACATTCCCATCTTGTGATGATTGGATTTGAGAGAACAAGTGAAGATAGTAATATCTACTTGAAGTTTGAAGGAGATCAGATCCTGATCTGTGAGGTTTTTGTTGATGACATTATCTTTGGTGGAGATGACAAGATGAGTCATGAGTTTGCTGATGAGATGAAGAAAGAGTTTGAGATGTCACTCATAGGGGAGATTAAGTTCTTCATTGGACTGCAGATCCAGCAGATGAAAGATGGAATCTTTATCACTCAGTCCAAATATGTCAAAGAGGTGCTGAAGACCTTTGGCATGGAAGATAGCAAACCGGTTGGTACACCGATGGTGACCGGTTGCAAATTGTCAAAAGAGGATGATTCTGCACTGGTTGATGAGAAAGAATACCAATCAATGATTGGTAAGTTGCATTATCTAGTGCATAGCAACTCAGATATTGCACATGCAGTTGGCATTACTGCAAGGTTCCAGAAAAGTCCAAGAGAATCCCACTTGTTTGCAGTCAAGCGGATTCCTAGGTATCTTAAGGGAACAACTGACTATGGATTGTGGTACCCATACAGCAATGGTTTCATTCTGAAAGTATTCACATATGCTGATTGGGCAGGTAATGTGGATGACCAGAAAAGCACAACCGGTGGTGCATTCTTTCTCGGTGATAGACTGGTCTCATGGATGAGTAAAAAGCAGAGTTGTATCTCTCAGTCTATAGTGGAAGCAGAGTATGTTGCAGCCTTCATGAACTGCACTTAGACAATCTGGATGAAGCATGTTTTAAATGGCTTCAAAATCCCTGTCTGAACTGGTAAGTATATTCTGTGATAACACAAGTGCTATCAATATTTCAAAGAACCCGGTTTTACATTCTAGAACCAAGCATTTTGAGCTTAAGTATCATTTCTTGAGGGAAAAGGTTCAGAATAAAGAGATTGCACTGGAACATGTTTCTAGTAAGGAGCAGTTAGCAGACATATTCCCCAAGCCTCTCCCAAAGACTACATTTGTGCATTTAAGAGGTGAATTGGGGGTACTTCCCCTTCAGGAGGTGAACTAAAAGTATTTGTTCCACATCAGTCAGGTATTGCATAGTCAAATATTTGTTGATTGATGTGTTGAAGGATGCTATTCCTTGGGGGGAGCAGCATAATGGAATAGGGATTCTTGTGCCTCCACTTTGGCATTGTTGTCAAAGGGGGAGAAGATTTGAAGCGGAGAGATATCTTTGTATATTGCCATCAATGCCAAAGGGGGAGATTGTTGGCATTATGTGAACCGATATGAAGACATAATGATATTGTATGTTGTCATTGATGTCAATATGTGACGTGATGTGAACCGACACATGTGATATGTGAGAAGAGAGAACCAGCATATGTATGAACCGGTATATATGCCAAAGTGAAGTGGTATATTTGTCAAGGTGAACCGGCATGTAGTTATGGGAGGCACATGGAAGCACTGTATGACTACCAGTTGGTAGGTAGTTTTCACTTCAGGATTTTTGGTTGGAGTACCTAAAGCCTGTGTGACTCAATCGGTGATCTTTGTGTGATGAGTTAGCAGTATAATGAAGAACAGATCGTGTTTCCACGTAAGCCCTGTGCACGTGAAGGATCTTGCATGAAGAAGACTATCCCTATCTACCTTGGGAATGTGCGAAGTTTGTCAAACGGTGATAATGCGTGATGGGTTATCAGCCGCCATGAAATCTGTGGATAATGGACGATGGAGAATGTCTTGAGATTAATTCAAGATTGTTGCATTTAATGCAGTATGATTCAATGGTCAGGATTGAACTACTCTGAATTGCTTAACCCAACAGGTTTAGGGTTTAGGGTTTTTGCTACGAACCTGTCTGTATCCTATAAGGTCAATGTTGTGTTCTTTTCTAAAGTTGTTGGCAAAAGTTGTATGTGTGTATCCTAGGGAAGTGATACGTAATTCTTGCCAGACCAAAGGAGAGAAGAGATACATGCAAAGTGAATGTGCAAAAGGTGGAGAGGACCCAAAATGGATCTGCATTAGCATTGAGTGCTGTTACCAGATCATTGTAATTCCTATTGATCTTTAACCACTTCAACAGTTGTGAAATCCCTTAATAGGGTAGCCTTAACCGACTTGATACAAATCCCTTAACAGGGTAACTTGAAGTTATTGAGTTTTGGGAAGCTATAGAGCTCTGGAGATCCTTTAGCTATTGAGTTCTTGAAATCCTCTAACAAGGTAACCCTAACCGGGTTTAACCCTTAACTGGGTATTGTAGCCATCCCTTAACCGAGTGATCCCTAACAGGATCGGTTCCTAACAGAACCTATTGTATCTGTCTTTAATAGGACAAGGCTCCTAACAGAGCGGACTTCCAAAGAGTTCAACAACAAGCTTGTGGGTATTCATCCCCACCATGGTTTTTCCCAGCTAGGTTTCCACGTGAAAAATATGTGTGCCATGTGTGATTCTTTCATCTTGTGATGGTTTGATGTTACCTGTTAAGCATATGACGGTTCTGTGTTTTATGTCTGTCAATAAAACATGTTGAACTAGCTGTTGTGAAGATATGATGATAGATTACCTATTCATACATAAGGGTGAAATGGCAGTGTAGTTCTGAGTTGAGTAGGAAGATAAGTAAGTAACTGGTTTATGATTGTTGTAGTTGTTCTGGGTTTTATCGGTTTCACTCTGCTTCAAACCGGTGTCACTGTTTCGCAATCATTTGGAGTAATTGTTGTTGAACCAGTTTAGAAATAGTATTTTGCCTGTACTGATTCACCGCCCCCCCCTCTCAGTATCGGTTTGGTACTATTTTCTCATCATTGAGTTATCACAAATAATATTACAATAATTGTATTTATAACATACACAAATGATTAAATAGTTTTAAATTGGTAATTTTCAAAAAATATGAGGTTAGGGGAAGAGAGGAGTCGAGGTTGGTGGAGAAAAGGGAATATTCACAACAATTTGTTACTTCTTAAAGCTAGTAAAATGTACAAGGTCCAAAATATGATTAAATATACTCAAAAGTTCTTAAAACATACCCATCTAAACATTGGTTTAGGAACATAAATTAGTGACAAAATGGGAAAGGAACTTATGAAAAACAAGCATATGCCATTCAGATACATTTAAACATATTTGTAATGCATGTTGTTTTTTTAAATAAAAGTGGAGAACCACTAAATTTTATTAATATTTATATTTTTTACAACTTGGTTCAAAGAGCACCGGTAGGAAAGAACCAGGAAAAGAAAACCTTCGATCTAGCTCATAAAATCCCAATGGGAAAATAGTATAGCTAGCTACAAACAAAGATATGAAGAGAACTATCCAACCAGCCCTAGGGACATTCCCAAAAAAGACCATATGGGCCAACACAACCATTTACAATAGAAAAACCCAGCCCCCAGAATGTGTGAATACAAAACTATCTAAAAGAGAGAATGAAACATCAAGAGTGCAAAAACCAAGTACTGGAACTTTCCACTGGAGGAGAGAAAGGGTGGACAATCTCTTCATTTTGAACTTCTGGAGCCATAACCTGAAGAGGCACAACTACACTTGGAGGAGACATTATTGCTTTCAATGAATCTAGGAGGAAGTGAATACTTGAAAACACATTAACAGCCGCTGCCAAAATATCTGGAGATACATGATCTAAAAAAGCTACAAGAGAAAACATAGTATCATCATAAAGATTAGAAATCAAACCACATCTTATAACTGAAAGAAGCTCACAATGCCATCCAGAAGATAATAATTGAGAAAGAAGTAGGAAACCACCATAAGGAAAAACACCAATCTCAAAATGATAGAGAGACAAAGCATTATCCATATCAGTAGCAGAATAAATAGAGGGATGAATGTATGCATCCAATAGCACCCAAACCATAGAAGAATCCAAGAGCATGTCTATACAGATAGTAATAAAATGAGAAGCAACTTTTATAAGAAAAATATTTGCATTTTCTACCAACCATTGTCTTCCCACCACCTTACGAAAGGCCAAAGAAAATTCCAAAGAATGAATTTTAAAAAGATGACCAAGCTTCTCATCATCAAAAACATGAGAATCCTTAAAATCATATTGCATAACAGGCAGTAAAACTCTATAGCCAATAGCCTCCATTACCAAAAAAACCCCAAAGAAAATAGTGTGTTGCAAGAAAAAGGAGCAGGCTTATAAAGAAAATGTAGGTCATCATTAATTCATATGCATATCCTCCAAAGGAAGAGTAAGATACCGGAATAGAGACCGAGACAAGCTAAATCACACTACACCATGCCAACAAACCTCCATAGATCGCCACCACATAAAAAACAACCTCAAAAAATTAGGACCAAAACTCATACTTAATACCCCATGATAAGAGAAAGATATTCGCACGAACCAAATCCCCAGAGCCATAAGAATAAGCATGCCCAAATTTCTACCTCAAAATATAAACAATAAAGAAACATAATTAATCATATGTGCAAGCCACCACTGCAATTGTAGATGAAATCATTTATATCAACATCAAACAAAATGTACAAAACTGAGGAAAGTGCAATCAAGAAAGTACGACACCCAGAAACAAGCCTGCCACCATATTGTTATAAGACAATAAGAAATATAGAAGAAACAAAAATGGTAATGAAGTATGTCGAAGAAAAAACCCCCAAACTTCCTCATTCAAAATACCACAACCCAAAAGCTAGGCACCGGCCAGTACGAAGTCAAAAATTGCAAGCAAGCATATAGGCTTAATGAGGAAATATAAACAAGACCAAGAAGGCCTCATACACCACCACACTAAACTGCATACCTATTTGCAATCTCAAACAGGATACAAGGTCGAAGTGAAGCAAAAAGATTGTAGTCAGACAGTTAAAATGTTATAGGGTGAGAGGGTAAGCAACTCTCATCAACATCAACCAAAGACTGAATATTTTCATTTAAGGCCTTATTTGCCAAGAAATCCACAACACTATTAGCTTCTCTATAGCAATGAGATATAGAGAAAGAATTAAAAAACTCAAGCTGCAATAAAACCTTATCCAACCAATATTTTAATTGCCAAGAATTAGAGGAACGATTTGTTATCACATAAAAGACAACTAATGAGTCACCTTCTATAATCACATCTTAAATGTGAAATGAAAGGAGCAAATCAAGCCCAATAGATGGAGAATACAACTCTGCCACATTATTTGTCCCGTCAAGAATACACTAACATTGTGCTTTAATGATTCTAGCCCTATCATCATAAACCACAACCCCAATGGCAGACTTCCCTAGATTGCCTTGAGATGCTCCATCAAAGTTCAATTTATACTTGGAAGGAGGGGGAGGCAACCATGCATAGGAAGCAACTGCAAGGCTGGCCAATGCTTGATACCCCAATTGTCCCAAGATGTAAAAGTAAATTGAGGACTAATGCCCTTGTAAATAAAAGCCAAAGCAGACTCAGAGATAGTTTTTTCAATACAAAAAAGCACATCTGGTAGAGTGGAAGAGTGTTTCCTAAAAATTATGTTATTCCTCTCCAACCAAATCTTCCAAATCGGAATAGAAGGACCAATTATCCAAAGACAAGCATAAAATGAAGATGAACATAACAAAGTCTAGCCCATGAATTGGGACCAAATATCTCCACATAATCATCAGAGCAGTATAATTTGCTCAACAACTAGTACCAACATTGAGAAGCAAAAGGGCAATGGAGAAAAAGATGATCAACTGATTCTAGAGACCCTCCACACATAACACATGGAAAAACAACAGTGACACCAAGCCTATCCAACCTCATGCTAGTGAGATTTCTATCCTGGACAACCAACCAATCAAAAGATCCTACTTTTGGAAGACAGGCAACATGCCAGAACAACCTATAAGGCAAATCTTCCCCCCTACAACCGACAGAATATTTGTAATGCATGTTATAATTGTCATGTGGATGTTAATCTTCTCCCATGGGTAACACATTTTTATTTTTTATGCATTGCATATTAGTAGAAGCCTATATCTATAATAAACCAAATGTCTTAAGAAAAGTGGATTTTCAATGTGTAGAGATGCAACATCTCCGAGACATGGTAATCAAACAAATAGAAATAAAATGTAAATAAATACACAAGAAAATGAAATGTGGATTGGGATTGAACTATGCAAGAGAGAATTCAGGAAGAGAGTTGAAATAAAATCAATATAGTAATAAGAACCATAAAAATCAACCACCACTGTGTAAGAACAAGAAAAAGGAGAATTTGGTTGACTATATGCAAAAGTATTAGTATATACATATTTTTTATTTTGTGTATTATTTCATTTCTTTATCAAATACTATGTATGAGTGAGGTGCTTAATTGAATATTATGTTTATACTCCACATTCTCTATTTTAACAGATTGCTTATCTAACATCATTGGGTCACATTTTTTTATGAAAATTATTTATTCCTTACAAAATATATTCTTAGCACTTGTATCTGTGCGAGTAAAAGGAATAAGAAATTTAGAGAACATTTTGGTTGATAAAAAATATAAAATAATAGGTGTTTGGAAATTCATATTTTTATCATTATAAGATTTTTCAATGGTGTTACAAATATAGAAAGTTTATATTTAAAAAGTATATAAATAAGTAAAATTTAGACTCATTTTTATAATTATTACAATTAATGTGCTTGTATCAATTTATCATTTCTTATGATCCGCTGATATTCTCACATTGAAGACAATGCAAAAGAATCTGATATATAGAGCCTTCTTATTTAAAGGTTATAAAACTACAAATGGTGATGGTCCACAAAAGCAACTCATCTCCTTCAGTCAAACACAATGTTTGTGCCTATAATAAGAAATTAAAGCATAGTAAATTAATCATAATAATGAAATTGGATGTTGGTTTGAATCGCTATTAGAAAAATGGTTAGTTCATCTATGTGGTTTACTTTAACCTCGCGGATAGATAGTTGGCACTTAGTAGCCATTCACAGAGGAAATTTAAGAATATTTTTATGCTAAAGTCAACTAGACTTCCCTTGAATTGTTTGAGCCTAAGTTCATCTTGAATATGTTTATCTATACAACTTAGAAACAATATAATTAGATAGTGTAGGCACCTTGAAGGTGGAAATATTTCAGTTTGCATGAGTATGTGTTATCCTAGACATAGGTTAGCATGACACACCGTGACAAATTCCCTTAGCAATAAGGTAGTTTAATGGACATATAATTCACCCTATGCATAATGACATATGTAGAAGCTCAGTATGACACATTATTGCTTAATATGTAATTGTTCAAGATTTATGCATGAATAAATATGAAAGAATGACACATGTCTAATAAACACTCGAACAATCTATACAAATAATATATAGTTGTTACAATAATTATTCATATGTTAATTTCTAAAACTAAAAATTAATGGTTCCTATAGATATTGCATAGCCACATTAAGATATGACTAATCAAAAGCAAGGCAAACTCAACTTAACATTGGCACAATAGTGGCGTAACTAGCCCAAGAGTCCTAGCTTATTGTTTTTGAAATGAGAAAGTTAGAAAAGGTGTGGCATAATGTGCACATCATTATGGAAGGTAACAATAAGAATGGAAAGTGGTATCCCTATAGTAAAACCATGAATATATGTCATGCCAATCAAACAAGCATCACATTCAAGCAAAAGAGGCTGACAAGAAAGGGGTGGGGTACCAAACAAGTAAAAATGCTATTATAGCCTTGGAAGAATCAAATAAGTATAGCACTTGTATAACAAATAGAAATAATGTTTAATTGGTGGCTTAGTATTTTGAAGATCACATCATCCATAGCCACATATTTAATAAGTCAAGGGTTTTTTTTATTAGATAAGTGTGAGAAGGGCTCAAACCCATTGTAGAGAAGCCATCAAGGAAAAAGAACTGAATCTCACAAATAGTGAGATTGAGAAAGAAAGAGAATTTGACCGAAGCAAGGAACCAATGAGTTATAAGGAACATGACCCCAAATTCTCTTTCATCAACCTCAAAAGAATAGGGAGAGAAGAAGAAAAGCCTTTCCTCCTTTTGTAGTATCATAAATTGTCACCTAGCCAATTTACACCTCATGTTTGTGTCCCTACTTTAGCATGTCCCCTCCTCTTCTCCTATTTAGATATGATTTATGCTCAAACTCTAGTTCTTATGCCATGTACCCCCACCACTAGATACATTGTAGGGATTTCCTTATTCCTAAGGCTTAATTGTGGCCCCTTCCTGAGAAGGACCAAGGCACCCATGCCCTAGTCCCTCTTAGTTTGGCCCTATTTTGAAATGGGGCAAGGGCCCTATCTCTCTGACTAAAATTCAATTTGGTAGCTGTGCATGATCATTGTAGGTCATGCTAATTGGTAAATGACCTAGATACCCCTACATAAAGACAGTTGATCAACCTAATTTAATCCTAACTCATATTCTTCAAGAAATCAAGCATTCTTGCATCCGTGAAGCATCCATCATCAAGAATTTTCAAAGATCTTCAAGGCTACATATTCTTCATTCAACCATTGTGGAGAAAAATTACTTCATATGCAAGCATGTGTGTGATTAGGGTTTTGTATTGTTCATACAATTTAATAGAACATATGTGATTACATTCAAGAAGCAAAGCATCATCATCAACAATTGTAGATTTAAGGTAAATATTTCCATTATTTATTTCAGTATTTGCATTATTTCATACAAGGTTAATTCCTAAACAGGGTTTGACTTAGGAAAACCCCTATTCACAACCAATTTCCCTTCTTTATTATGTGCAGAAATAGGTATAGAGCTATAACTTTTAGGATTGGCATAATTCACAAAGACAAACAGGTTACCCTTTGGAGGGCGAAAATTTTGAAGGCCTAGAGCGATGGGCATTCTAGTCCCAACAATTTAAGTCAACCTTCTGGGAATAGATCTGAACATTCACATATTTCTTAGATCTAGGTTCATGGCTCCATTTGATGACTATAGCTCACTTTTTATGCCTGATCTATTCAGCATTGTCATATTTACCCTAATTTCAGCATTTTCACAATTCAATTTAAAAAGAGGGAATCAAATTCTAACCAGTGAATCTAATCAAAATTCGTAGCCCTATCTTTGTTGGATTGAGGCCAAATCTATTGGATTAACCCCTCTTTAATGTGATTGGTCCTTAAGTAAAAGTATAAAACTACAAGTTGTGATGGTTCACAAAAGCAACTCATCCTCAGTCAATCACAATATTTGTGCCTATGATAAGAAATTAAAGCATAGTAAATTAATCCTAATAATGAATATTGGATGTTGGTTTGAATCACTATTAGAGAAATGGTTAGGTCATATATGCGGTTTACTTCAATCTCGTGGATAGATAGCTGGCACTTTGAAGCCATTCACAAAGGAAACTTAAGAACATTTTCATGCTAAAGCCAACTAGACTTCCCTTGAATTGTTGAAACCTAAGCTCATCTTAAATATGTTTATCTATATAACTTAAAAATAATATAATTAGATAGTGTAGGCACCTTGAAGGTGGAAAAATTTCAGTTTGCATGAGTATGTGTTATCCTAGACATAGGTTAGTATGACACGCCATGACAAATTCCCTTAGCAATAAGGTAGTTTAATGGACATATGATTCACCCTATGCATAATAACATATGTAGAAGCTCAGTATGACACCTTATTGCTTAATATGCAATTGTTCAAGATTCAGGCATGAATAAATATGAAAGGATGGCACGTGTCTAATAAACACTCAAACAATCTATACAAATAATATATAGTTTTTACAACAATTATTCATATGTTAATTTCTAAAACTAAAAAATTGATGGTTTCTATAGATATTGCATAGCCACTAAGATATGAGTAATTAGAAGCAAGGTAAACTCAACTTAACATTGGCACAATAGTAGCATAGCTAGCCCAAGAGTCCTAGCTTATAGTTTTTAAAACAAGAAAGTGAGAAAATGTGTGGCATAATGTGAAAATCATTATAGAAGGTAACAATAAAAATGACATGTGGTATGCCTATAGTACAGCCATGAATATATGGCATGCTAATCAAACAAGCATTACATCAAGCAAAAGAGACTAACAAGAAAGGGGTTGGGTACCAAACAAGTAAAAATGTTATTATAGTCTATAAAGAACCAAATAAGTATGGATCTTGTATAACAAATAGAAATAATGTCCAATTGGTGGCTTAATTTTGAAGATCGCATCATCCATAGCCACATGTTTAAGAAGTAAAGGGTTGTTTTGATTAGATAAGCATGAGAAGGGCTCAAACCCATTGTAAAGAAGTCATGAAGGAAAAAGAAGTGAATCTCACAAACAGTAAGATTAAGAAAGAAAAAGCCTTTGAATAGAGCAAGGAACGAATGATTTATAAGGAACATGACTCCAAATTCTCTTTCACCAACCCCAAAAGAGTAAGGAGAGAAAAAGAAAAGCCTTTCCTCCATTTGTAGCATCATAAATTATCACTGGGATAATTTACACCTCATGTTTGTGCCCCTAATTTATTGTGTCCCCTCTGCATCTTCTATTTAGGTATGCTTTATGCTCAATCTCTAGTTCCGATGCCATGTACACTCATTGTTGGATCCATTGGAGGGGTTTCCTTCTCCCCGAGGCTTAATTTTAGCCCCTTTTTGAGAAGGACCAGTAAACCCATGCCCTGGTCCCTCTAAGTTAGGCCCTATTTTGAAATGGGGGCAATGACCATATCTCTCTGACAGAAATTCAATTTGGTGGCTCTGCATGATCATTGGAGGTCGGCCTAATTGTTAAAGACCTAGATACCCCTATATAAAGACATTTGATCAACCTAATTTCATCATAACTCATAATCTTCAAGCAATCAAGCATTTTTCAAAGATCTTCAAGGCTACATATCTTTCATTCAACCATTGTGGAGAGAAATCACATCATTCATATGCAAGCATGTGTGCGTGATTAGGGTTTTATCATGTATATGTCATTTCATACAACATATGTGATTACATTCAAGCAGGAAAGCATCATCATCGCCAATTGTAGATCTAAGGTATATCTTTCCATTATTTATTTCATTATTTGTATTATTTTGTTCAAGGTTAACTCCTAAACTGAGGTTTTACTTAGGAAAACCCCTATTCACAACCAATTTCCCTTCTTTATTGTGTGTAGGAACAAGTACAGAGTTGTAACTTTTAGGATCGACATAATTCGCATATACAAATAGGTTACCCTTTGGATGACAAAAAGTTTAAAGGACTAGATTGACAAGCATTTTGGTCCCGACAATTTAGGTCGACCTTCTCGGAACATATCTGAACATTCACATATTGCTCGGATCTAGGTTTGTGGCTCCATTTGATGACTGTAGCTCACTTTTTATGCTTTATCTCTTCAACATTATCATATTTACCCTAATTTCAACATTTTCAAAATTCAACTAAAAAAGAGGGAATCAAATTCTAACTAGTGCATCTAATTAGAATTCTTAGGCCTATATTTGTTGGATTGAGGCTAGATATATTGGATTCACCCGTCATTAATGTGAGTGGTTTCTAAGTAATATTAGTCATTTTTATTACCCTAGTATAGGAAACTCTAATTTTCACCACTCTACACCTTTTATAAACAACCCAAGAAATAATATCATCCAAGGCCTTATTACAATGGTAGACAAGAGGTGACCCCTCCAAAGGTGGATCAACAACAACAAAAGAAGGGAAATGGATTTACATGGTGGAACACAATCAATTATTTCTAGAGAAAATAGAAGTTGTGAGGAAGCACCTGAAGCAAGTTTAGCTCGACAAGAAGTCAGGGGAACCTTAGTAGGGTCCATGCATGTAATAGGAGGGACCTTCGAAGGGTCCAAGGCCACATCTAGATGAAGACCCTCTTCAAGATCTTAGGAAGAGCATTCCTCATAAGAAGTACGAACCTCAATGGTCAAATGATCTTCCTTGACATTCTTCTACCAAGTAGTCATACCTTTTAAATATGAGAGAATAGTACAAAGCCTAGTGACTAGTTGTGAAATAGTGATTAGAATTTCCAAGGAGAGTCCCTCATTATCTAGCAGATGAGTCCAAGGTCGCTCCCGAACTATCAAAACCACATCCCTAGGAAGTAGTTTAGAGATGCCAATGTCAACTAGAATGTGACCAAAGATGAAATGACCCATATGACAAGTGGAATCATCAACCCTCAAAAAATACCTAGCTAAATTGTTGATGGCCTCACAACAAGACTCCCCCCAAAACTCGAGGAGAAGATTTTACAATCAAACCCAAAATAAGAAGACCATGGTTTAATGGAGAGGGATTCTCACCCCAAGTGCAAGGTTGACCTAAAACCAAATCTAAATCAACAAGAGAAGTTATAAAAAACCCTTCAAATCTCAGTCATATTAGGCACAAAAAGATTCCAAGAGGTAAGGACCCAATTGTGCAAATCAGGAAGAGAATTTTAGAGACTGGAGAAGTGACACAAAAAATCTATCTATTAGAATAATTCCTCCTCAATAACTTCAACACCACAAAAAATCACAAGGGATAATTTTATTGAACACACTTGGATGCTAAGAGGGGGGTGAATCAACATAAACTAAAAGCGTAAGTGCACCAAGATGGTGAACAAAAAAGTAGCCACATGCAAAAAAAATGAAAATTTTCATAACCCATGCGTGTTCTGGAAATTAAAAATTGTGCTAGGCTTGGTAAGACCAAGCATATCCAAAAACAATTAAAAAAATAAAAAGTACCTCAAAAACCGTACGGGTTATGTACAACTAGGAACCAAATAGGAAGTGGGGAGAGAAAGAGGGAGAGGGAAAGAGAGAGAAGGGGGAGAGGGTGAGAATAGAATAAAGAGAGGGAGAGGAAGAAAGAGCGAGAGAGAGAGAGAGAGAGAGAGAGAGAGAGAGAGAGAGAGAGAGAGAGAGTAGGGAGTAGGAAGAGAGGGATAGAATAGGATAAGAAGAGCGGGAGGGAGGGAGAGTTAGAGACAAAGAGAGAAGGGGGTAGGAAGAGAGGGAGAGAAATAGAGGGAGGGAGAGAGAGAGAGAGAGAGTAGGGGGAGAGGGGGTAAGAGACATAATAGGAGATAGGAAGAGAGGGATAGAATAGGATAAGGAGAGGGGGAGGGAGAGAGAGGGGGAGAGAGACAAAGGAGATTGGGAGAGAGGGAGAGGGAGGGTAAAGATGGGGAGAATAGGATAAAGAGAGAGAGAGAGAGGGAGGGTAAAGAGAGAGAGAGAGGGAGAGAGAGAGAGAGAGAGAGAGAGAGAGAGAGAGAGAGAGAGAGAGAGAGAGAGAGAGAGAGATAGAGAGAGAGAGAGAGAGAGAGAGATAATAGGAAAAGGAGAGGGGGATGGAGGGAGAGGGATAGAGAGAGAGAGAGAGAGAGAGAGAGGGGGGTGTAAGAGAGATAATAGTGGATAGGAAAAGAGGGAGAGAATAGGATAAGGAGTGAGTGAGAGAGAGAGAGAGAGAATAGGATAAGGAGTGAGTGAGAGAGAGAGAGAGAGAGAGAGAGAGAGAGAGAGAGAGAGGGAGAGGGAGAGGGAGTTAAAGACAGAGAGAGAAGGGGATAGAAAGAGAGGGAGAGAGATAGGGAAAGAAAGAGAGAGAGAGAGAGAGAGAGAGAGAGAGAGAGAGAGAGAGAGAGAGAGAGAGAGAGAGAGAGAGAGAGAGAGAGAGATAATAGGATAAGGAGAGGGGGAGGGTGGGATATTGGGAAGAGGAGAGGGTGAGAGTGAGAGAGGGGGAGATTGGGAAATGGAGAGAGAGAGAGAGAGGGGGGGGAGAGAATAGGATAAGATAATGAGAGGGGGAGGGAGAGGGGGGAGAGGGCGAGGGAGGGGGATAGAAAGAGAGAGAAGGGGGAGAGGGTGAGAATAGGATAGGATAATGAGAGAGACAGAGAGCAAGAGAGAGGGATATGGAGAGAGAGCAGGAGAAGGAGAGGATGAGAGACATGAGGTAGAGAGAGGATGAGAAGGAGAAAAGGGTGAGAGACTTGGCAGACAGAGAAGTGTGAGGGGGAGAGAGATGAGATAGAACTCAGGGACGATAAATAGGGCTCAGAATAGACAAAGATGGCGATGGGGAAATGAAGACGAGAGAGAGGAAAAGAAGAGAGACATGCATGTATACAAACATATATACATATATCTATATATAACTATAAATATACATATATAAATACATAAACACATATTATATGTGTAGTAATATTATATATGTATGTCTATACAAAATAATGGTTTTAGCTCTACATAACCCATATGGGTTATGTAGAACTAGGAATAGTACTTTTGTTTTTCAAAACCCATGCGGGTTATGTAGAACTATGAATAGTACTTTTTGTTTTTCAAAATACGTGTGGGTTTTGGCTTGGTAAGAGGGTTGGAAAATGACCCGAAGGCTTGCAATCCCATTTTGCCCCCATTTTTGTCCCTTTACACATTTTTTCATCTTCCAACATGATTTCTCAACTTTGTCATCATCAGGTTTACAATTGATCAAGTGGGTATCTCTAAAATTACCACCATAATCTCACACGTCTTCTCATTTTTCTGACCATATAAATTTTTCTATTTTTGGACAACATTAGCATAGTAAACTTTAATTTTCTTTACCAGTGCCTTGACAATCCTCATAGACATATGTCTACCATTTTTTTAATAACTTTTTATATACTTGACCAAACTCAAAATAAATTACATATTATTGTTGGCTTTTTGATGATGTTTTGATTATCATTGATGGACACACACTTTCTTGATGTATGAGTTATGACTCAACTGGTAATTGTTCCAGCCGGTATTGTGTATTATTGAATGTATAGTCTTTAGACTATCGGTATTTTGTAGAAGATGTTTACCAGTCATAGATTGACTGAAGAGCTCAAGCGGTATGGAGACCCCAAGTGGTTCAAGGATCACAAGCGGTACAAAGGACCCAAGCATTATTTCATGTTTGATCATAACACTATGATCTACTAGTCTTCATTTTTGACAAACCGGTAATCGGTATATTTTATTAACCAGTATTACTCTGTGATGAGTTACCTACCGGTAATTCTGTAATGTGTGATGAGTTATCATCCACTGACACTTTGACGATGATTTTGTGCCATGTTACCAAATGTGTCCAGATGCACTAAACCTAGGAACTTGTAGTCTAATCCTATTGGACCAACATGAAATCAGATTCCTTTATAAGGACATCATGTCTAGGGTATGCATGATATGTATGAGAGAGATAATAGAAAATGTTATGAGTGATCTTTGCAGAGAAGATTAAGTCTATGTGATGAGATAGAGTGTGGAGATATTGAAGACTAAAGTAATGCTAAAATGTATTAACAATGAGCTATCAAGGATCTAACCAAGCATACTGTACTAGTATCTAGATCACTCACTTGTTGATTACTAATATCTTTGACAAGTCTGAAACCCTTAACTAGGTAGGCCCAACAAAGCCTTTGTAAATCCTCTAACAAGGTGGTTCACAACTGTGGATCTGAAATCCTTTAACAAGGTAGTCTTTAGCAGGACTTATCTCCTAACAGAGATCTAGATTCCTACAGGATTTGTTCTGGTGAAGAACATTGTATGACCTAAACCGATCTGACCATAACTGGCCCAGTTTCTATTCTGCAGATAGTTACTTGTGATTTTTTGCTCACCATGTTTTTTCCCATTTGGGTTTCCACGTCAAATATCTTGTGTTATGGTGATTGTGATTTTGTGGGTGAATGCTTTATCTGCTATTTTGTTTGTATTTATCTTAATCAGTTTATTAGTGAATCTATTGCATCGGTTATCTGCTAAACTGTTTAGAAGTTTGAGTACAATATTTTTTGGTATACTAATTCACACCCCCCTCTTAGTATTCATCAATTGGTATTAGAGCCAACCTTTCTATAAGTCTAACCACTTGGAAGGAGATATGGGGGAATACAGTGTGAGGGAACGTACTCATCGTCTCACTCAGATTGAGAGATCCTATGATGAACTCAAAGTCAAGTATAAAGCCTCTTTGGCCAAAAGAAGAGAGCATGCTAAGAAACTGATGGAACTTACTGAAAAATAGCTCTTTTGATGAAGCAGATATGGATTCCCTAGTTGAAGAAGTTGAAAAACGAAATGAATCTAAAGCCAACCTGAGAAAGGAGTTGGAAGAACTGACTATCGAAATGTGTCAAGAGCTTGAGAACAGAAGGAAAGCTGAAGATCTGGTAAAAGACAAAGATCATGAGATTTCCAAGTTGAAGCAAGAAATCAGTACCCTTACCACTCATCTCCAAGAGAGTAAAGTGGAAGAAGAAGAAATGCAAGGTGAACTAAACATGGCTATTTCTGAGAATGTAACTTTGATGGAATCTAATGTTGCTATTTGCAAGGAACTTACTGAGTCAAAGGAGATACTTACCAAATTCAATTAGAGTACTGCTAAGCTAGAGCAAAAGCTAGAATCGGCAAAACCAGTAAAGAATACCACTGGAATTGGTTTCTCTGGGTATGAGGAAGGTGAGACCTTTGGAACAAAAGTTGAAGCATCAAAGAAGCAACCAACATCCAAGGATAAAGGTAAGTAAAAGTTTAAACCTATTTGCTTTAATTGACTCAAAGAAGGACATATTGCTAATGTGTGTAGAAGCAAGGCCTACAACAATTTTTCTTATTTTTTAAACAATAAGCCTAGATCCAATAGATTCAATGGTAACTATTATGCATGCAACAAGTTTGGGCATAGAGAATTTGAATGCAGGTCTTTTTTGCACAACACTAGGAGATACCCTCCAAGGACTCAAGGAGTTATCCCAGAACCTTCTGTGAATCGGAATCCCAACTGGTATAATACCTATGACCATCGATCAGGTGGTTATCAAGCGGCAACTGGTTGGAGAGCAACCTGTTTGATTTGTCATGGTAGTGGTCACACTGCTGCAACATGCAAAAGGAAGAATGGAAGTATGAATAATGGACCATGGAAAACACCTAGAATGGCATGCTATCATTGCAACAAACCGGGACACACTGCCAGAACTTGTAGACTGAGAAAGAACCTATTGGATGATATACTAATCACTTCAAAAGGGAATATTGATGTTGAAACTATTCAAACTGAAATGAATAAAACTTGGGAAAAGAAACCAGAAGAAGTGTCACAGGATGAACTTGTTTCTGCACCTAGTGTGGAAGTCTCTAAACTGGCAAACTAAGCTTCAGAAAAGCTTAGGGGGAGCATATCAGTGAAATATTTTGAACCCCTGGTTTATATCGGGAAAGACCTTAACCGATATATGTTACCTATCAATCGGTAGAAGATTTGAAGTGGTAAAAGGAAACATTAGGGTTTATGCCCTAACGGTGATGCATTTATTATGGTAGGTGAAAGTTTGTTTAAAAGGGATTTTCGTCATCATTATCACTTATCAGTTTTCGAGAGAAGAATTTTCAAGAGAAGAGCGACAAAGAGAGATTTGTCTAGGGATTCAAAGTGAATTCAAAAATCTTGTAGAGGAATCCAATGATCTTTTTCAATCTATCAGTGAAGAACACTAAGCGATAATCGAGCAATCAAAGTGGTGTATTGTGGGCGACATTGCCAAACCCTAAATTTCAGATTGTGAAGGTATTTCTCAAATTTCTTTCTTATCATGGCTTTTGCATCACACTCTAGTTCTAGTGCGCCTGTAGATTCAGCTGAATTTATTCAAAAGAAAGAAAAATATAATGTCCTATCTCAAATGCCCACCAAAGTTATTGTTGTGGAAGATATTTTAGCGTATATTGACTATAAATTGGAAGACCTAGGATCCCTAGTAATTCATTCCCAACTAAGTCTAATTTGTGCAGATGATAAGAAGATCAAACCTGAGTATAGTGTCCTTGAGAAGATGAAACTGCACAATGCAGTATATTTTCTGGAAGAGTTCACAGAAGAACATATCTGCATCATCCTCATTAGATTACATGGTGATAAGATGTATCTCAAGCGGACGCATGACATCACATTGGAGGCAATTCATGTCATCACCGATTTCTGCAACATTGGAGAGGTACCAGCTCTGAGGAAGGTCACCAAAATGGAAATGACAAAGCTCACTGGTTCTTTGAGTGACCAACGGGCGATGACCGTCAACACCATCAAAGATGATCTAGTGAAATATGCTTGTATGGTGATTGGTTATCAGATATTTTATACTAGCAGAATGAATTATGTCCCTACTGCTGCAGTGAGTGCCACTTATAGAATGATCAAGGAAGACACTACATTTGACCTATGTACCTGTTTGCAGAAGAAATTGCTATTGAACCTCAAGTCCATCAAACAAGACAATGCTCTAAGGTTCAAGTTTGGACAACTTCTGGTCAGTTTATTCTTCTACTTTCAAGGTTATTTCCCTGGAGTAGGTGATGTGCAATGGTCTGCTAACTTACTAGTCTCCAGACAAATCAAGGAAAGTCTAGAAATAGTGGGAACTGGATATCCTAAGGTCCTTAACAAATATTTTGATGAATTCAAGCGAAAAATGAGCCAGAGAATGAGGATATTAGATGATATTATGAAGAAGTATAAAGATGACATCTACTTCACAATAAAGGTAGATGAATGCATAATGGAAGTGGTGGAACCGAGAAAGGAAGTAGTTGAACCTATGGGTTATGAAGTGGTGAATGACATGTTGATCAGGTATGCCTCTACCCTACTTGCCTCACCATTGGATGATAAGAAAAAGACAACTAGTACCTACTTGGAGAGGGCCACACCGATTGAAGAACCAAAATAGAAAAAGGATAAAGTAGTTCCATCGGTATCTACACCGGTTACCTCTACTAGTCCAAAAGTGACCAAGCAATCACTAGAAAAGAAGAAACATGAGGTTGCTCCAGCCAAAGTCTTTGAGAGGAAGCGGAAAACCAAAACCAGCTCACCAGAATCAGAGGACACTGAACTGGAAATCCAAACAAAGAAGACAAGACAATCAAGCAAGAAGGAAAAATCTATCGATAATGTTCCTGAACCTTCAACACCAGTAAATATAGATATCTCCTCTTATAAGCCAATGACACATTGTCAGAGGAATATAAAGAATATTAAGAGGAAAGTGCTTGATGATTTAAAGGAGTATTTTGATGGTTTTAATGATAATGAAAAAGAAGAAGTAGAACAGGAAGTCATCAAATATTTATGTGTTAATGACTAGTCGCCATTAGAGATTAGATCAGTTACAATAGATTTTTTTTACAATTCTTTAGATAACAAATGGCTCATTGCCATTGAGAAAGAACAAGAGATCAGGGAGAAAATTTTTGCACAATACTTTCCTGATGCCTCTAATTCTGAATTATTTGAAATAATGGATATGCACAAAGGCATTTTCTTCATGAGGAGGAGAAGACTCAGGCTACTAGAAGGTAGAACATTTGAAGTGGAAAATGACACACATGTACATGCTAAAGCTGCTATCAGAATGCACCAAGTATCTGAAGCTGCTAAGTAGGATGATAAAGCACCTGATCTATCATCAGGCAAACTGGATGAGGCATTTGATAGTGAAGAAGAAAGAGTGACAGAGAAAATTGACACTATTGATGTGTATGCTTTAGATATTGAGGATGTCACTCCGGACAAAGAGAAAGAGAAACAGGATAAAGAAAAAGCAGAGAAAGAGAAAAAGGACAAGGAAAAAGCAGAGAAAGAACAGTAGGACAAAGAACAAATGAAGAAAGACCAAGAAGAAAAAGCAAGGTAGGTAGAAAACAAGAGAAAAGAGGAAGAGAAAAAGAAAGAAGAAGAGAAGAGGAAAGAAGAGGAGAAAAGTAAAGAAGAGGAGAAAAGGAAAGAAGAGGAGAAGAGAAAAGAAGAGGAGAAGAGGAAAGAAGAGAAGAAGAAGAAAGAAGAAGACAAGAGAAAGGAAGAAGAAAGGAAGAAGGATGAAGAGAAGAAAAAGAAGGAAGAGGATAAGAAGAAAGAAGACATGGAGAAGGAGAAAGAGGAGCAAAAGAAGAAATAAGAGGAAAATAAAAGAGCCAAAGAAGAGAAGGAAGCAGAGAAGACCAAAAAAGTGGAGACTCCTAAGGCAACTGGTGGTCTAGTCAAATAGGTTGACATCACCAGTCCTATTGATATTCAATCAGTAGATGAGTTTGAGCTGCTTCAAAGCATCAAACTTGCACAGGAGAGATTGGAAGCATTGCGAAGGAAGAAGGAATAGGATGTCATTCAAACTGCGGTTGACACCCTTACCATTTTGATTCCCAGTACCAACCTCCCTAGTACCGATTCCTCTTTGTCCAAGCTTAAACTTCTTTGTACGTAGTGGAGGATCAGGTACAATGCTTGGAAGATGTTGTTGAAGCCACTGCCAAGAAGAATCATGAAAAGGCACTCAACACTGCCTTAGTCAAGAAATTGAATGAGCTCCAGTCACAACTACTAAAACAACAAAAGGATATCTGTGTTGCTATGGATGAGGGCAAATTACTTTTGAGTAAAATCTGCCAACCCCATCTATTTTGTGATGATGTGCTTAAATAGAAAGATAAACTCCAATCGGAGTTCTAGGCATACATCAGCACCTTCAAGATGCCATATGACTCATTCACTACATATGGGCAAACAGTTCATCATTATCAGCTTCAAACTGCCAGGATGGACTCAGAGATCAGCAACTGGACCGGAGATTTGTAGGAGCTTCAGTTGGTCTTATTGCCAAGACTGCAGATTCTTCATAAATGTT
The DNA here is from genome assembly GCF_030272615.1 of Cryptomeria japonica. Lineage (NCBI taxonomy): Eukaryota > Viridiplantae > Streptophyta > Pinopsida > Cupressales > Cupressaceae > Cryptomeria > Cryptomeria japonica. The sequence goes on along the minus strand of NC_081406.1, from coordinate 604,974,466 downwards.
TTCTCAACCTGGATGCTATCACAGTAACTCAAGAGATGAGTACCATTGATGCTATAGAAGAACTGGTATTCCAGATGCAGACTGAAAGTGAGGTTGCTACCTCATTACTTGAGTCATGGACATTTGCCATGAAAACTTTTATGTAGGACTTTAAATCTATTTTTGATAAGTTTCATTCCTTATTGTCATGAACATTTACTCTATTTTTATATATAAGGAAACAGGGGTTATTCTTCATTAGTTTGTCATTGTTGGCAAAGGGGGAGTAGTATACATTAAAATTTTGGTGAATGTTATCATTTCATGTATACTTTCATGTTACCACTTTAGAGAGTAGTGCACATTATAATTTTTGCAAAAGGGATAGTGTATATGCTTAGGGGGAGTAATTTTGATTATGGCATTTTTATTGTAAAAGCACTTAGATGTCAAAATTTTCCTAAGTGTTGCCATCAATGCCAAAGGGGGAGATCGTTGGCATTTTGATGATGTTTTTATTTTTATTGATGGACACACACTTTCTTGATGGTGGACACACACTTTCTTGATGTATGAGTTATGACTCAATTGGTAATTGTTCCAACTAGTATTGTGTATTATTGAATGTATATTCTTTAGACTATCAGTATTTTGTAGAAGATTTTTACCAGTCACAGATTGACTGAAGAGCTCAAGCGATATGGAGAGCCCAAGCAGTTTCAGGATGACACGTAGTATGAAGGACCCAAGCGGTAGTTCACGTTTTATCGGAACACTATGATCTACCAATCTTCACTTTTGACAAACCGGTAATCGGTATATTGTATTAACCGGTATTACTCTGTGATGAGTTACCAACTGGTATTTCTATAATGTGTGATGATTTATCATCCACTGATACTTTGGTGGTGATTTTGTGTTGTGTTACCAAATGTGTCCAAATGCACTGAACCTAGGAACTTGTAGTCTAATCCTATTGGACCGACATGAAATCAGATTTCTTTATAAGGACATCATGTCTAGGGTGTGCATGATATGTATGAGAGATAGAATAGAAAAGGTTATGTGCGATCTTTGTAGAGAAGATTAAGTCTATGTGAAGAGATAGAGTGTGGAGACATTGAAGACTGAAGTAATGCTGAAATGCATTAACAATGAGCTATCAAGGATCTAACCAAGCATATTGTGCTAGTATCTAGATCACTCACTTGTTGATTACTAACATCTTTGACAAGTCTGAAACCCTTAACTGAGTAGGCCCAACAAAGCCTTTGTAAATCCTCTAACAAGGTGGTTCACAACTGTGGATCTAAAATCCTTTAACAAGGTAGTCTTTAACAGGACTTATATCCTAACAGAGATCTAGATTCCTAATAGGATCTGTTTTGGTGAAGAACATTGTATGACCTTAACTGGTCCAGTTTCTATTCTGCAGATAGTTACTTGTGAGTTTCTGCTCACCGTGGTTTTTCCCATTTGGGTTTCCATGTCAAATATCTTGTGTTATGGTGATTGGGCTTTTGTGGGTGAATGCTTTATTTGCTATTTGGTTTGCATTTATCTTAACCAGTTTATTAGTGAATCGGTTGCACCAGTTATCTACTAAATTGTTTAGAAGTTTGAGTACAGTATTTTTTGGTATACTAATTCACCCCCCCCCTCTTAGTATTCATCAATTATTGTTCTACACTAGATTCTATACACTTCAATAATTTTAGTGTACAACAATAATATGTAATTTATTTTGAATTTGGTCAAGTATATAAAAACTTATTAAAAAAATGGTAGACATATGTTTGTGAGGACTGTCAAGACACTGGTAAAGAAAATTAAAGTTTACTATGCTAATGTTTTCCAAAAATAGAAAAAATTATATTTTTAGAAAACTAAGATGTGTGAGATTATGGTGGTAATTTTAGAGATACCCACTTGATCATTTGTAAACCTGATAATGACAAAGTTGAGAAATCATGTTGAAAGATGAAAAAAAGTTTAAAGGGACAAAAATAGGGGGGAAATGGGCTTGCAAGCCTTCGAGTCATTTTCCAACTCTCTTACCAAGCCAAAACCCATACGGGTTTTCAAAAACAAAAAGTACTATTCATAGTTATACATAACCCGTGCGAGTTATGGGTATGTGCAGGATCATGGTGTGCCAAAACAGGCCCTTAAGTGGCAATGAAATTTCAGAAAATCAGAGTTATGCAACTTGACATGAAAATTTGAATAAGTTATGAACATTATTTATAAAATATGTAAGAAGAGAATCTATAGAAAATTGAATTTAGTTTCTAAGCTACTAGTTGTTGTTCAGAAAAAAAATCCTATTTGATGAAAATTTCAAATTTCAATGGAGTGGTACTAAAATTTTAGGAAAAAGATAAGAAGTAGACGTATGTCTGACCACCCTAATCACAATAAAATCATAATATTTTTTTTATAATATTAATAATATAAGTATTAGATTCATGTTCTAATGTGACACATATTTTTTTATATTTTTTTATGAATTTTTTACTACAGCTTTTCAAAAATTCAAAAAATCCTACATCTGACCACCTTAACGTGGTCAAAACCTTATGAAATTTAATTTTTTTTATTTTTTTCCTATAGTAGACAAAGCATAGGATGTGATGCATATTCTGGATTGAAAAAATGTTATATCATTTGAAAGTTATGAGTTTTTTTCAATCAGTCTATCAATTAGGACTATTGTTAGAATTCAATTAGAAAATAAATTATAATTATTTATTAAAGTCAAAATAAGACAAGCCTTAAAAAAACCTCTTCATTTTATCAATTTTGGCTACAAAAAAAGTCATCAACCACTAGTGTAAAGTCTGGAAAATCAAGGAATACTAAAAAACACGTTTTTCAGTTGACTTTCCAGGCCTGTCACTTCCAAGCCAAATCCCAAAGCATTCCCGAGCCGAAATTTGAAATTTGAAAATTTTACAACACAAATCAGATATCTGATTTTAATAAGTAAATTTGCACATAATTAATCTAATGTTTATTAATATATAATATATTAATTTATAAATAAATTAGTATATGATATTAGGGAGAGGGAGAGGGAGAGGGAGAGGGAGATGGGGAGAGAGAGAGAGAGAGAGAGAGAGATTAGGGGAGAGGGGGAGAGAGAGAGAGAGATTAAGACACCAAATTGTGTCGTTATGGGTCATATGGTGTCCTAAGGGGTCATAGAACACAATATGACCCCTTAGGACACCAATAGGACCTATAGCGACCCAATATGGTGTCATAAGGGGTCATATTGTGTCCTAAGGGGTCATATGATGTCTTAGAGGGGTCATATGACACAATATGACCCATTAGGAAACAATATGACTCATAACGACACAATTTGGTGTCTTAAGGGGTCATATGGTGTCCTAAGGGGTCGTAGGACACAATATGACCCCTTAGGATACCATAGGACCCATAACGAACCAATATGGTGTCTTAAGGGGTCATATGATTTCCTAAGGGGTTGTAGGGCACCATAGGACCCCTAAGGACACCATAGGACCCCTTATGACACCATATGGTATTTTTAGGGGTCATATGGTGTCCTAAGGGATCATATGGTGTCCTAAGGGGTCGTAGGACATAATATGACCCCTTAGGATAACATAGGACCCATAACGACCCAATATGGTGTCTTAAGGGGTCATATGGTGTCCTAAGGGGTTGTAGCACACTATCGTTAGGACCCGGAGGCAACTAAGATGGGGGGGTGAATCAATTGTCTAATAATTTCAACCCAAATATAACTTAATCATACTTGATACTTAATACCGATAAACTAAACTTAATGTTGGTTAATAGATTAATAGTACGTGGAAACCCTGTAAGGAGAAAAACCACGGTGGTAAACCTTACCCACATTTAGATGATACTACTGTAGATAGTATGTGTATACAAATGGGGTGTGCACATGCAGAAAGGCCAGCTGCCTAGAGTTCACTGCTCAATCACAAGAAGGGAGTCACATTGACTACAATTGGATGATTAAATCTAATGATAATGTACTTCTCAAAGTAGCATCTCCAATGTTGGATTCAATACCGGTTAAGCTCTGATTATCTCCTTGAAACCTTCCTTGAATCTTCAAATTATGTCTGCGTGATTAGCTCTGCTTATATTTGCATATACCGAATATCACAATCTTACCATACCATATTACACACAATATCTTAATCTCACAAATGAGATCTTACATATATACCAAAACCTAAGACCAAATGTGTAGGTTAGCTCACTAAGAATATTACAATTTAAAACAATTATAACAAGTAAGTCAAGATGTGATGCATCATGTCGGCTCAACAATAATACCAATTAATTAAACCATCTCCATAACGTGTCATATTGATCTGGAATAGATAACACGTGTTGGTCCATATCCTAGACCAATTTGCCAGTAACAACAAATATGTCAACCTGATTAGACCAATAACCAAATCACCAAAACCAAGTGTCCAAACTATGTCTTCGACATAACCAAGTGATCTCCAAATTATAACAAGTCATCTTGAGTGTCAGTGAACAATATAACCTGTCACTGAACCAAATACCAGTGACTATGCATAAGTCACTGAACTTGCCAATGAACATAACCAAAGATCTCTAGAAGGATAAGTGTTGATAAGTGTTGACATCAATGACAAAACCAATGCAACATATTCATAATACCACCAATCTCCCCCTTTGGCATTGATGGCAACACAAGATGGAAAAACCATCTAAGTGCCAAAGTAGAAATGCCAAAAACCAAAAACCAACAATCTTCAGAATAGATCAATACCAGAAATCAAAATACAAATGCAGAGAGTAAAAATTTCTCCCCTAATGAATAATCTCTTCCCAAAGGATAATGTTTTTCCATAGATATCTCTCCCCCTTTGACATCAAATGCCAAAGCAATACAAATACCAGATACAAATTATAAATACCAACTACTCCAACTACTCCCCCTGAGAAGTAGCTCTCCTCCATCAAAGCCGAAAAAAAAGATTTCTCTGTAAATTTTGACGGTTTGATGCCAAGCATCAACTGTCTAAGTCTCTACCGGTGAGGGTATAACCCCAAGCTACTCTCTGAGATATTCAAAATTTTCCTTAGGCAAAGGCTTAGTAAAGATGTCTGCAATCTACTCTTTAGTATTCACATAAACAAATCTCACTTCTTTTGCTTCAACATTCTCTTTCAGAAAATTGTATTTGATAGAAACATGTTTAGTTTTAGAGTGAAATACTAGATTCTTAGATGTATCAATTGCTACTGAATTATCACAATAGATGATTATAGGTTCTTTTCATTTTACCTTTATGTCCTTCAAAATTTGCTTAATCCATAATACATGGGTACAATTAGTTGTTGCTGCAACATATTCTGATTCTGTTGTTGATAATGATGTACAACTCTGTTTCTTTCTCAACCATGAAATCAATCTGCTACCAAGAAAGAATGCCCTGCCAATGGTGTTCTTTCTGTCATCTACATCTCCTGCCCAATTAGCATTGGTGTATGCACATAAATCAAAATTTTCATCTTTAGGATACCATAAACCAAGATTTGTTGTGCCTTGTAAATATCAAAAAATCCTTTTCACTACTGATTCATGATTTTCTCTAGGATTACTCTGAAATCTTGAAACAATACACACTACATTCATTATATTAGGTCTTGTTTGTGTTAAATACAGTAAACCTCCAATCATAGATTTGTATCTTATCGGATTAACAGGAGTTGAATCATCCTTCAATGATAGTTTATTAGTTGTAGTCATAGGAGTACTTACCGGTTTAGAGTTTTCCATACCAAATGTCTTCAGTAATTCCTTCAAGTAATTTTATTGACATAAAAATATACCTTTATCAATCTGTGAAATCTGCAATCCTAAAAAGAATTTTATCTCCCCAATCATAGACATTTCAAATTCTTCTTGCATCTTATTAGAAAAGTCTTTACACAATCCATCTTCTCCTCCAAAAATGATGTCATCAACAAAAACTTCAATAACCAAAATGTCTTCATTAGTCACTTTGAAATATAAGTTGATGTCAACATTACCTTTAGTGTAACCAAGCTTCATAAGATATTTGTCCAATCTAGTATACCAAGCTCTAGGAGCTTGCTTCAATCCATATAAAGCTTTCCTTAATTTGCAAACCATATCTTTATCATTTGTCAATGAAAATCCATCAAGTTGTTCAATGTAAACTTCCTTTTCAAGATCACTATTCAGAAATGCATATTTAACATCCATTTGATAAAATTTATAGTTCTTGTGTGTTGCAAATGCAAGAAATAATTTGAATGCCTCAATTCTAGCTGTCGGTGCAAAGATTTCATTGTAATCAATTCCCTCTTTCTATGAATATCCTTTACACACTAATCTTTCTTTGGTTCAGATTACCTTACCATTTTCATTAAGTTTGTTTCTGAATACCCATTTAGTTTGAATTACATTTTTATCTTTAGGCTGGGGAACTAATGTCCATGTATTGTTATTTTCAATTTGTTCCAATTCATCTTCCATAGCTTTAATCCAATGTTTATCTTCACACACCTCAAAGACAGATGTTGGTTCAATTTGAGAAATTAAACATACCTCGTAATTTACCAGTCTTCCTCTTATCATAACTCCTCGATACTTATTCCCAATTATTTGACTTTCAGAGTGATTCAATCTTACATACTTGGGTGTGTTTACTTGCTGCTATTCTTCAGTCACTATGGAATTCTCTAATGATGTCGGTGTGACTAGATCAACATTCGGTACCAGTGCACTCTGCATAGGTTCATTTGTGATTATCTCAACTGCTGGTTCAGAATCCATAGACCTTGAATTTCTTCTAAAGTGTTCATCTATCTTCACATTTGCACTCTCAATGATTTTTTTCAATCTTTTATTAAAACATCTATATGCTTTGCTCTTAGATGAATAACCAAGAAATATTCCTTCATCACTTCTAGGATCAAATTTACCAATATACTCATCTCTCCTAATGTAGCATTTTCTTCCAAATATTCTGAAGTACTTAAGAGTAGGAATATTACCAAACCATAGTTCATAGGGTGTCTTACCGGTTTCACCTTTGATGTGAACTTTGTTGAAAGTGTAAACCATTGTATTCACTGCTTCTCTCCAATATACATGAGGTATATTTGTTTCTGATATCATGCTTCTAGCTGCATCCAAAATAGTTATGTTCTTCCTTTCCACAACTTAATTTTAATGAGGTGTCTGAGGTGCTGATAGTTGTCTTCTAATTCCATTCACTTCACAAAATGTATTGAACTCCTTAGATGTAAATTCACCTCCTTGATCTGATCTTAAACATTTGATTTTCTTACCAATTTCAATCTGTACAAGTGTCTTGAATAATTTGAATTTCCCAAAAGCTTCTGATTTCTCCCTGAGAAAAGTAACCCAACACATTCTAGAATAATCATCAATGATTAGCATAAAGTATCTATCTCCCTGCAAACTTCTTGTTCTTGCCAGACCACATAAGTCAGTATGAATTAAATCAAGAACATCATTGGTTTTCTCTAAATACTCTTAAAAGTTGTTCTAACTTGTTTTCCCATTTGACATTCCTTACATACCGGATTATGAGGTTTTACAATCTTAGGTAAATCTCTTACTTTCTTAGATGAACTAATCTTTACAATGCAATCAAAATTTACATGACAGAGTCTTTTATGCCATAACCAACTTTCATCAATATGTGCAATCAAGCATGTCTTTTCATTGTTATTCAAATGAAAGATATTACCTCTAGTCTGATTACCGGTTGTAATTTCCAAACCAGTTCTATTCATGATTTTGCATTTACCATTCTTGAATTGTAACCGAAATCCTTTTTCAACTAATTGACCAACACTCAAAATATTATGCTTCAAACCTTCAACATAATAAACATTGTTAGTATTGTGCTTACCATCAAAAGATATAGTGCCTTTTCCTCTGATCAAACAAGCTTTGTCATCTCCAAATCTTACTAGACCTCCATTGTATTCTTGAAAAGATAAGAATTTACTTTTATCACCAGTCATATGATGTGAACATCTGGAATCTATAATCCATTCATCCTTTTCTTCAATTTTAGCTGCCAAGGCCTGCTCTACCGGTGGAATGGTAGGTTCTGATTGATCTTTTATTATTGCAACAAAATCCCACCCATTGTCTCTTGGTTCTTCATTAGAATCATCAGTAACTCCTTCATCAACATAATAACATGATTTGTCTCTATTCTTCTTAAATCTGTATCTCTTATATTCAGGGTTAGGCTTATATGTTCTTTTAGCTTCTTCTCTCAATCTTGCATGTTTTTTAGGACATCTAGATGCGATATGACCAATTTTATTGCAATTAAAACATTTAAAGGGAGATTTACCTTCATACTTACTTCCAATAGGACCTTTAGGAATTTTCCTTTCAAACAGTGCTTCAAGTTCTTCCAGTTCTTCATTTTCCCTCCTGATATCTTCATGTTCTCTTACATAAAGTGCTTTCCAATCAGATTTATTAGTTAATGATGAAGATGTTGTAGATGATGATGCTTTCAAAGCTAAATCTATTTTAATTGTAGCAATAAGACCAAATTCCTCAAGCTCAAATGCTGAAAGTTTTCCAACCAAGGTATCTCTAGATATTGATGTATTAGGCATAGTTCTTAACTCATTTATAGTAGTTACTTTCATTTTGTATGTTGGTGGCAATGCTCTCAAAACTTTAGAAACCATTTCATCTTCACTTAAGGAACCTCCACAACATTGTATTCCCAAAACAATTTCATTAACCCTTTCCATAAAAGGAAAAATTATTTCATCTTCTTCCATTTTCAAATTTTCATACCTGACCCGGAAGCATTCAAGTTTTGCAATTTTGATAGTGGAGTCACCTTCATTCAATGTCTCCAATTTATCCCAAATAGCTTTAGTAGTAGATCGGTCTAATAATCCCATGATTTGCTGATCTGACAAGGCGCTCAAAAGTGCTTCTCTTTCTTTGCAATCATTCTCTTGATCCTTACTCAATGTAGGTGAATTATGTTGACTCTGTGTAGGACCAACATAGCCATTCTATGTAACATCTCATACGTCTTTTCCAATGCAATTCAGTTGTGTCTCCATTTTGATCTTCCATATACCATAGTTAGTTCCATAAAGTTTTGGATTGTCCTTCCTGAAATAGTTAGTTGGCATAGAATCTCCTCAAGTTGTTAAACTTCTGTAAAAAGAGGACTTAGCTCTTATACCAATTGTTAGGACCTAGAGGCAACTGAGAGGGGGGGGTGAATCAGTTCTCCAATAATTTCAACCCAAATATAACTTAATCAAACTTGATACTTAATATCGGTAAACCAAACTTAATGTCGGTTAACAAATTAATAGTTAATATTAATACTGATGAAGCTTAATGCATGAAACAAAAAGAGAAACAACATCCACAACACATAACATAGAGATTTGAATGTGGAAACCCTATAAGGGGAAAAACCATGGTGGGAAACCTTACCCACAATCGAATGATACTACTCTAGATAGTATGTGTATACAAATGGGGTCTGCAAATGGAGAAAGGCCAGCTACCTAGAGCTTACTGCTCAATCATAAGAAGGGAGTCACACTGACTACAATTGGATGATTAAATCCGGTGATAATGTACTACTCAAAGTAGCATCTCCAATGCTGGATTCAGTACTGGTTAAGCTCTGATTATCTCCTTCAAACCTTCCTTTAATATTCAAATGATGTTTGTGTGAGTAGCTCTTCTTATATTTACATATACCTAATATCACAATATTACCATACCATATTACACACCATATCTTAATCTCACAAATGAGATCTTACATATATACCAAAACCTAAGACCAAATGTGTAGGTCATCTCACTAAGAATATTACAATTAAAATCAATTACAACAAGTAAGTCAAGATGCAATGCATCATGTTGACTCAACAACAATACCAATTAACTAAACCATCTCCATAATGTGTCGTGCTGATCTGGAATAGGTAACGCATGCTGGTCCATAACCTAGACCAATTTGTTGGTAACAAAAAATATGTCAACCCGATTAGACCAATAACCAAATCACAAAAATCAAGTGTCCAAACTATGTCTTCGACATAACCAAGTGATCTCTAGATGATAACAAGTTATCCTCGGTGTTGGTGAACAATATAACCTGTCAGTGAACCAAATACTGGTGACTGTGCATGTCACTGAACTTGTCGGTGAACATAACCAAAGATCTCCAGAAGGATAAGTGTTGACATCAATGACAAAACTAGTGCAACATATCCATAATACTAACATGGTGTCTTAAGCAGTCATATGGTGTCCTAAGGGGTCGTAGGACACCATAAGACCCCTTATGACACCAAATTGTGTCATTAGAGATCATATGGTGTCCTAAGGGGTCATATGGTATCCTAAGGGGACATAATATGACCCCTTAGGACACCATAGGACCCATAATGACCCAATATGGTGTCATAACGGGTCGTATGGTGTCCTAAGGGGTCATAAGGGTTCATGGGATACCATATGACCCCTAAGGACAACATACAACCCCTTATGAAACCGTATGGTGTCGTTAGGGGTCATATGGTATTCATAGGGGTCATATGGTGTCCTAGGACACCATATGACCCCTTAAGACACCAAAATGTGTCGTTATGGGTCATATGGTGTCTTAAGGGGTCGTAGGACACAATATGACCCCTTAGGACACCATAGGACCCAAAGCGACACAATATGGTGTCATAAGGGGTCATATTGTGTCCTAAGGGGTCATATGATGTCTTAAAGGGCTCATATGACACAATATGACCCATTAGGACACAATATGGCCCATAACGACATAATTTTATGTGTTAAGGGGTCATATAGTGTCCCATGACCCCTTATGACCCCTATGGACACTATATGACCCCTAACAAGATCATATAGTGTCATAAGGGGTCCTATGGTGTCCTAAGGGGTTGTATTGTGTCCTACGACCCCTTAGGACACCATAGGATTCCTTAGGACACCATACGACCCCTTAGGACACCATATTGGGTAGTTACCTCTTAGGACACCATAGGACCCATAACGACCCAATATGATGTCATAAGGGGTCTTATGGTGTCCTAAGGGGTCATATTATGTCCTATGACCCCTTAGGACACCATAGGACCCCTAACGACCCAATATGGTGTCATATTAGGTCCTATGGTGTCCTAAGGGGTCGTAGGACACAATATGACCCCTTAGGACACCATAGGACCCATAACAACCCAATATTGTGTCTTAAGGGGTCATATGGTGTCCTACCTACGACCCCTTAGGACACCATAGGACTTCTTATGACACCATATAGTGTCATTAGGGGTCATATGGTGTCCTAAGGGGTCATATGTTGTCCCATGACCCCTTAGGACACAATATGACCCATAATGACACAATGTGGTGTCTTAAGGGGTCATATGGTTTCCCATGACCCCTTATGACCCCTTATGACACCATATGACCCCTAAAAACACCATATGGTGTCATAAGGGGTCATATGGTGTCATAGGATACCATATGACCCCTTAAGACACCAAATTGTGTTGTTATGGGTCATATGGTGTTCTAAGGGGTCGTAGGATGCAATATGACCCCTTAGGACACCATAGGACCCAAAGAAACCCAATATGGTGTCATAAAGGGTCATATTATGTCCTAGGGGGTCATATGATGTCTTAAAGGGGTCATATGACACAATATAGCCCATTAGGACATAATTTGATCCATAATGACACATTTTGGTGTCTTAAGGGGTCATATGGTGTCCTAAGGGGTCATATGATATCTTTAAGGGGTCATATGACACAATATGACCCATTGGAACATAATATGACTCATAACGACACAATTTGGCATCTTAAGGGGTTATATGCTATCCTAAGGGGTCCCATGACACAATATGACCCCTTAGGACACCATATGACCCCTAACGACACCATATAGTGTCATAAGGAGTCATATGGTTTCCTTAGGGGTCATATCATGTCCCATGACCCCTTAGGACACCATATGACCCCTATCGGTAGCATATGGTGTCATAAGGTGTCCTATGGTGTCCATAGGGGTCATATGGTGTCCTATAACCCCTTAGGACACCATATGACCCCTATCGACATCATATGGTGTCATAAGGTGTCCTATGGTGTCCATAGGGGTCATATGGTGTCCTCTAACCCCTTAGGACACCATAGGACCCCTTAATACACCAAATTGTGTCTTTAGGGGTCATATGGTGTCCTAAGGGGTCGTAGGACACAATATGACCCCTTAGGACACCATATGATCCCTTAACACACCAAAATGTGTCATTAGGGGTCATATGGTTTCCTAAGGGTCTTGGGACATAATATGACCCCTTAGGATACCATAAGAGCCATAATGACTTATATGGTGTCATAACTTATTGTATGGTGTCCTAAGGGGTCATGGGACACCATATGACCCCTAAGGACAACATATGACACCATATGGTGTCGTTATGGGTCATATTGTGTCCTAATGGGTCATATAGTGTCATAAGGGGTCATATTGTGTCCTAAGAGGTCATATGATGTCTTAAAAGGGTCATATGACATAATATGACCCATTAAGACACAATATGACCCATAACGACACAATTTGGTGTCTCATGACCCCTTATGACCCCTATGGACACCATATGACCCCTAACGATGCCATATGACCCCTAACGAAACCATATGGTGTCATAAAGGGTCCTATGGTGTCCATAGGAGTCATATGGTGTCCTACAACCCTTTAGGACACCATAAGACCCCTTAACACACCAAATTGTGTCCTAAGGGGTCCTATGGTGTCCTAAGGGGTTGTAGGACACAATATGACCCCTTAGGACACCATACGACCCATAATGACCCAATATGGTGTCTTAAGAGGTCATATGGTGTCCTAAGGGGTCGTAGGACACCATATGACCCTTATGGACACCATAGGACCCCTTTATGACCCATAATGACACAGTATGACCCATCTCTCTCTCTCTCTCTCTCTCTCTCTCTCTCTCTCTCTCTAAAATATGAGTATTAAAATCGGATATCAAATTTTACCGAATATCCGATTCCTGTCATTGCCATTAATGTGGCAACAGTTAAAAAAAGGCGACAACGAGAACATGAAAATCGGATATCCGATTTTTGTAAATAAAAAAGAGCCTTATGGGCCATTTTGTGGATTTCAACAGCCCACAATCTTCATATTCTATTTTCTGTCGATGATCATGGGTTTTTAGACAGGTTGAGACAAATTTGAGCTTTTGGGAGATTCTTAAAGTCAAATCTTACATTGTCAATTATTTAGGAGCATCTTTGTGGAGCTAAATGGGGAGTAGTAGTCGTCGGAAGTCTAAACGCAAAATAAAACTTTCAAATGACCAAATTGAAGTGTATAGAGAAAGAGATAGAGAAGGTCATAGGAGGAGAAGACAAGGTATGTTAAATATTGCTAATGTTACTTCAAGTGGAGAGGAAATTGAATTTTAAAATGTGTCACAAGTTATTGAAAATGAAAATGTAGATTTTGAAAGTGAAAATTTTGAAAATGTTGAAAATGTTGAAAGTGATAATGAAAATGCTCAACATGTGGAAAATTTTGAGATAGGAGGTGAAAATGTGGAAAAATTTGTCATTGAAGGTGGAATTGCTCAGCCAAGTGAACCATATGTAACACCTAATTACTTAAGAAATGAAGACCCTCTCATGGATGAAAGAAAAATTCCAAATCCAAGACCTTCAAGAACCCCCAAATGGTTATTTGAAATTGATGAGAACATTATTGCGAATCTTGAACGCAAGAGGTCAACAAGAACCGTTCAGTTGTAGGCTACACAACTTTTCAACCAAAATTTTAGCAATAAGACATAGACCGAGCAATACCAACTCTTTGTTCAATTTCTAAATATGATAAAGATGAGACCCTTGCTAAACAAATTAAAGATTCATATGAACAAGAAGATGGAGAGAAATTCTATTATTGCCAAAAATATATTTGATGTTCTCAATTCTATTGGAAAGAATACCGAAGAAAGAGATAAGAGAGTCGCTCGAAGAGTGATTACAACCTCCTTAGTAAGCCATCAATTGAGGAAGGCTCATCAAATGAGACAAACTTGTGTTGATTTTAACATAAACCATAAACTTTGGATAGAGCACTTGCACGAAGACAAAGACTTGACGATCCAATTCAACAAGATACATGGGCTTTTGGTGGGAGGCTTCCACGTGTTGATAGAAAGTTGACTGACAATGTGAAGGAGGAGATTCAACAATTTTGGCACTCTAATTCTAGAGTGTCACCCAATGTAAAGGATGTTTTGAAATTAAGAATCAGCAACCAAGACCGCACACAACGTCCCAAACATTTCTTGGAATCAAGCCAAAAAATGTTGTACAAAAAAAATTGTGAAGTACATCCAACTTTGCAAATATCACAAAGGGCCTTTGAATATTTGAAACCATTTTATTGTGTTCCTCTTAAGATTATCCATACTTTTTGTTGCAAGTACCATGTGGAGTTTTCAATGTACCATGAATTTTTATGTCATACTCGTTCTACGATGCATACTAATGTGATGTTGCAGGAGTGTTGTGCAATGCTATTTCTGAGATCATCAAGAGACTTGCAAGATCTATTTTTATGCCCTAGAGATGATGGTTTCTATTTCTATAGAAATTATTGTTTGAATGAGAAGTGCTCAGAATGTGGTAGGTTGTCAAAGTTTGTTTCATGTTTTCATGAGGGCAAAGAACACGAGTTTGGAAAGAATTATGTCGAGAAAAAAAGATATGAGATAGTGAAATATACTTTGAAGAGTGGAGGTGAAGGTTCTAGAAGTGAATTAGTCTCAAGAGAAGTGAGTATTGCAAGTGTAATGGTAATTATGTGTATACAATACATGAAAATATTAATGATCATTATGTGTCTACAGTTTAATGCTTGTTTATCTATATTTTTCATTGAACAAGTTAGGGCCACAAATTCTGAGATAGGATTTTGTAGGGACCCCTCTTGTGGCCCCATAGGTTCAAATGGATTATTCGTAGGTGCCACAGATTCCGAGTTAGGGCCCATCAAAGTTTGACAATTTTTAGCACTTAAGGCACTCAAGCGACGACGTCGGTAGGGTATGACCCTGAGTGTTCAACCAAGTGGGGGAGAAAAATAGGACCATGCATAGGGTAATAATGCCTAACTAGACATGTCGGAGCCGACGGTTCATCATTGCAACGAGAAGAACGAGAAATTGGCCTCCACACAACAACATCCGATTGAATGAGACTGACGATTTTTTAGCCAGCCAAAAAATTGCTGCCCTAATAAAACCGTAGGGAAAATTGAAAAACCGATATAGGATTTTGTAGGCACCCCTCTCGTGGCCCCGTAGCTTCAAATTGATCACTCGCAGGTGCTGCGGATTTCGAGTTAGGGCCCATCAAAGGTTGATGATTTTTAGCACTTAGGGCGCTCAAGGGATGACGCCGGTAGGGTATGACCCCGAGTGTTCGACCGAGTGGTGGGGAAAAATAGGACCATGCATAGGGTAATAATGCCTAACTAGACATGTTGGAGCCCATGGTTTGTCATCGCGATGAGCAGAATGAGAAATTGGCCACGCGACAACATTCAATTGAATGAGACTGACGATGTTTTTGCCAACCAAAAAATTGCTGCCCTAATAAAATCATAGGGAAACTTGAAAAAATGATATAGGCTTTTGTAGGGACCCCTTTCATGGCCCTATAGGTTCAAACTAATCATTCGCAGGTGCCACGGATTCCGAGTTAGGGCCCTTTAAAGTTTGACAACTTTTAGCACTTAGGACACTCAAGGGACAACACTAGTATGGTATGACCCTGAGCGTTCGACCGAGTGGGGGGGGGCAAAATAGGACCATGCATAGGGTAATAATGAATTGTATCAAGTATTGTTCATTAAATGAATTGTATTGTATTGTTCATTAAATGAATTGTATTGTATTATTCATTAAATTTATTGTATTGTTCATGAATTGTATTGTTCATTAAATGAATTGTATTGTATTGTTCATTATACAAACAACACTTACGATGAAATGAAATGAATTGTATTGTTCATTGAATAACCATTATTAACCATTGTTAATTATTGGAATCAAGATTAAATATTTTCATGATAACACCATGCACAGATGAGCAACAATTTATTAGATTGAATATCAACTTCTATATATATAAAAAGGTCAAATGATTATAAATGTATGTCCATACTAAAATATGGCATAAAAACCAACTCAAACAAAATGTATGTCTAAATATGTGAATATATGTTCATATATAAAATATACATGCCAACTAGACATGTAAGCATCCGAAAACTATCTATAACATCCTAAGTTGCTGATGGATCATCAAAATAGATCTTCTTCGTCGCACTGCTCAGCTCTGAAGGATCCTGCACAAGAAAAACAAACCACGATTAATATTAGTTATATTATATAATTCACATTCAAAAAGTTAACATAAAAATGAACTATAATTGAACTATTCATGATTACCTCATCTCCACGTTTTCTCTTTGGCTTTGCAGGACTCTTCATGTATGTCTTCGGTAGAGGAGGTATGTTTTCGATATTTTCATACACAACCTACATATGTTCAGAGACATGACATTGATACAAGTTAGCATATAATTGTCACTGATAATAACAAAATATATCTACTAAACACAAAATAAAATAAACACACATCTACTCGAGGCATCTCTTCTTCTTCATCTTCAAGTATACTGGGTGTAGTCATCAAGGATGTGAAGCCAAGAATTCTCTATACATATACACAACAAGTATATGAAACTATCAATCTATGTCTAGACATGTATAATCACTATAAGTTATTTAAACTATTCATTCAATCATGTTTGCATTCAATTACCTTTCCCTTGTCTCCAACTGCACTACCAGATCCTAAATCACACTACCCTGCACGCATGCTTCTTGTGTCATACAAGAGTAAAATAAGATATGCATGCAAGTTACTACATAATCTAATTAATACCAATATAAATGATGAGCATGTATGTACAATAAAATACAAATGACTAGGTGCAATAATATATGTACCGTCAAGCTATCAAGACCAAATAAAATGGCCAACAAGGTTCCCTCCTGAATCTATCTCAACTCCTCCTCAATCATCAACTATTAAATAGACCATGTAAATAAAATTTAGTACTTAATATTATCTAGATTATAAATATTCATTTAAAATATAGCATGAACTATGAAAATACAAATCTTACCATTACATCATCAATGTATGATGACGGTGCCTCCTCACCTCTAGCATGTGAGGACTCCCCATGGTATCCTCCAATCTGTGTCATAACATCTGGTGCATCATGCATCTAATGCACCTCATAATCATCATTGTCCATAGGAGGATCAATAGGCTGTCCAACTGGACCCAAGCATACGTGCCCACACATGACACAACTATAGGGCATGCATATGTGTGGAGCCGAGGATGACGTGTCAATGCCACTGGATGCACCGCTACCATCAAAAGTAGGCTAAGCTACTGATCCAACTTGAGAAACCAAAAGGCTACTCAAAGAGTGAATAGCCGATATGGTCTATGAAGCCGCCTCACAAATGATATCTGGATGCTGCACTAGAGGTGGGGGATCAACAAGAGGAGGGGGGACATATGGGCCCTAGACTACTTTGACTGCCTCAAGTCTATTTTGGGGCATACCTAAACCCACACCGTGGAAAGGTTGGATGTCAAAGTAGTTCACATGTTTGCCTAAAACAAACTCAGCATACAATTTTTTTATGAAGTAGAAGGGGACATCAAGATTGTTGTTGGATGGTTTGTCGAAAACCATCCACCAACAATCCCAAAAGTTTTTCACAATACCATCATTTGTGCACCATTTAATAGAAAGTTTTGTTTTTGGGGGGTCTATGGGTTGACCAGTGCGGGGATTCACAAACAATGAGGCGATATTGGCTTTCGATATCTCAAGATCCTTGATCTCCTTATACGACAAGCCATCCGCACGTTGTTCCCTCATAGAATCTCACCACAAAAGGGCGACATTGTGCTCCTCAATCATAGTTTCCATACTCTTTATCATCCATGTGAGAGGGTCAAACATTGGATTTAGATGAGGGATCCTACGATATACATCTGCAATCCCCCTCAATTCATTCAAATTTTGTACAATCAAATCTTGAATTGAGGGGGGGTTTGGCAAAGGAGGGTTTGGTTGTTGCAGTTGTGGTTGATCAATGTTTTCATTGTTATCCCCCATTTTTAACCTAATTGAATGTAAACAATTGAATTTAGTTAACAAATTTAAACAATTTTATATTTGATTTAAAAAAACCTAGTTTTCATGAAAAAAAACATATTTTCAATGAAAAATAAATAAACATTAAAAAAAATACAAAAATTGAATGAAAATGATTGAAAACAATAAAAATCTTACCTTTCAAT
Organism: Cryptomeria japonica; assembly: GCF_030272615.1. Classification (NCBI taxonomy): domain Eukaryota; kingdom Viridiplantae; phylum Streptophyta; class Pinopsida; order Cupressales; family Cupressaceae; genus Cryptomeria; species Cryptomeria japonica. Next base: position 604,955,917 of record NC_081406.1, on the reverse strand, counting down.
CTATTTTTTAGCAATTTTTGGGCAAAAAACCCGTGGGTTAAAAATAAATCGGATATCGGATTTCTATAAAATCGTGCAACCCGTGGGTTAAAAATAACTCACAGGCTGTCACAGTCAAAATATATTGTCTCAAAAAATTGGATATCCGATTTTTATACTTAAATTATTTTAAAATAACATTATATTATATAATATAATAATATATTATATAATACGTATTATATTATATTATAAAATATAATTATATATTATATAATATATAATATAATAATATATTATATAATACGTATGATATAATTTATATAATATCATATTATATAATTTTATTTTATTTTTTGATCAGTAATTGACCGAAGCCTGAATAGCTTTTGACTGGAGCTATGAACTAGTGGGGACACAGTATGGGGCCCCATCCCCATTACATATCTTTGAATTATTATTATTATTATTATGTTTGATTAGATTGACCCCAAGACCTTCTCAATCCTATGGAAGTTCAAGAGTCAGCTTAGAATTCCACTCCAGATGTCCGTATTGGGAATTGAACTTGGGTCTCCACACTGAGAACCCAGTGTTTTAACTAGTTAGGCTCAACCCCTTGGACATTTTATAATCTAATATTATATTATATATTATGTATTATATAATATAATATAATATAATATAATAATATATTATATATTATATAATATGTAATATATAATATATTATTATATTACATTATATATTATATAATATATTTTTAATTTAAAATTACAAATAAAAATCAAATATCCGATTTGCTTAGGTAATTACCATGCCAAGGTGTACTGACACCTAGGCCAAGCAAAAAGTCAACATGAATTTTTGCGTTTTTAGGTGAGTGGAGAAGGCTATTTTTTTCACATCGCCACTTTTTGGCCCCCCATGATCCTGCACTAACCCTTATGTAGAATTAAACCCATTATTTTATGTTTCACAAAACCTGTAAGAGTTATGAAGAAATAATAATGTATGCTTCTAAACTTAGCATTTACTACACATTTGTATAGACATACATATATAATATGTGTTTATGTATGTATATATGCATATCTATAGTTATATATACATATATTTATATAGATATATGTATATATATTTGTATACATGCATGTCTCTCTTCTTTTCCTCTCTCTCACATCTTCATTCCCCATCACCATCTCTATCTATTCTGAGCCCTAATTATCCTCCTTGAGTTCTATCTGATCTCTCTCCCCCTCACACCTCTCTTTGTCGAGTCTAGTCTCACCCTTTTCTCCTTCTCGTTCTCTCTCTACCTCATGTCTCTCACCCTCTCCTCCTTCTCTCTCTCTCTCTCTCTCTCTCTCTCTCTCTCTCTCTCTCCCTCTACCCCTCTCCTTTTCCCAATCTCCCTCTCTCTCCTCTCACTCTCCCTCTCCCATTTTCCCAATCTCACTCTCTCTCCCTCTCCCACTCTCCTTTTCCTAATCTCCCTCTCTCGCCCTCTCCATCCATCCCCCTCTACTTATCTTGTAGTCACATAAATCTGTCCACTTAATTAAATAAATATTTAGTATTTATTTTATTATTTAACCATCAATCAATAATTAAATATTTAATTAATTTACCTTAACCCTCTACTCCTATTAAATAAAGAAATTATTCAATTTATTTGATTTAATTCAATTAACCAAATTCAAACCATTAATTAAATAAATAAAACATATGTGTTTAATTAAATCTTCTCTCACATTTAAATAAATTAATATTTATTTAAATCCCCCAAAATCCCATCTCTCACATTTAAATAAATTAACATTTATTCAAATCACCTTTATCCTCCACCCACTTGTATTTTCCTACAAATGCAAGTCGCACAACTATTTTAAATAAATAAAATATTTATTGAAAATCCTATTTATCCTCACCCACTTGAAACCTTTAATGGTTTCCCTTAAAGTCTTCAAACTTAATGGCTTCCTTCTAGAGTCTTCTCAAACCTTTAATGGTTTCCCTTAAAGTCTTCAAACTTAATGGCTTCCTTCTAGAGTCTTCTTAAGCCTTTAATGGTTTCCCTTAAAGTCTTCAAACTTAATGGCTTCCTTCTAGAGTCTTCTTAAACCTTTAATGGTTTCCCTCAAAGTCTTCAAGCATTTAATGCTTTATCTTCCTTTTTCTCATGTAAATAAATTAAGATTTATTTCAATCCAAAATTCACATTCACATTTAAATAAATTAATATTTATTTAAATATCTATCCAAATACAAATTACACCATTTAATTGAAATAAATAATTTTATTATAATTGAAAATCCCAAAATTCTCCGACTTGCATTCTCCTACAAAATCCACTTGCATGCCTAAATCCCTTCTAGATTCTTCTAACTCCTTCTAATTAGCCTAATGCTATCCTAATCATTGTCACATTCCTAAATAAAAGGAAGTCACTTCTCAAAAACCTTCAAAGTCTTCAATAACCATTAAAGGCCTTATGTCTTCAAATGGTTAACCTCTAAAGTCTTCCAAACCATCAAAGGCTCTTACATAACCATTTATGGTTAACTCACCTTTTACCTTTGGTTAGAGACTTTCCTCTAACTTAACCATCCTTTTGATTCATGAGTCTCTTCAAAGCATTTATTTCTTTGACTAAGGTAACCATTTAACCCTTGCACATTCATTTATTCTTTGGATAAAAAGAATATCCATTAACCTAACCCTAACCCAGCCCCTCAAGGTAACCATCATGTCTCCTCAAGCATTTAATGCTCCTTATCTCTCCTCTCAAGCCTCCTCATGGTGACACTTGTCAACATGGGATTGGGTTGAAAGTCTCACATGGATTGAATATCTTTCAATCCTAACCCTTGTTAAGATTGATCAATCTTAACCCTTCATTTCCCCATTTCTTCTATAAATAGAACCCTTCTCCTCAAGCAAAGAAGGAAGCATTCGAGTATTGTTTCTATATTGGTATTAGCATAGAGCTTTTTCATAGCATCACTATCTACACTTGCATAGCATTTGTTTATCATATTCAACCATCTTGAATCTCCATATGGCATCCATGGCTAGTGCTAAAAATTGAGAGCTACACTCATGTGGAACTTGGAGAGGAGAGGAACAAGGGAGGAGCAACTATGAGCATCTTGATTAGCATCTGGAGGAGTATAGTTTATCTATTCTATGTTTGTATGCTTTCTATTTCATGCTTAATATCTCTCTTGATATGCCTGTTTAGGATAATATTTTGTTACTAACACTAACATTTGTTTCTTCTACTCTTGTGCATGTTGCCATCAAATAGATTTTATAATAATTTTTGCAGAGCATCATTTGGTGAACCCGACATGAATCCAACACAAGATTTCTCTACAAAACTACTAACTTTTTTGTTTAAATTGCCACACAAGTTACAATTTAGCGCTTTCGTGATAAATAGCGCTTGTTTGTTTACACAAAGTGGCGCTATTGTAACAGAGAGTTGTAATTTTTTTTATTGTAACCAAAAATCAAAACCTAGGCTTGTAGAAGCCCACCAATACCTCATTTATTTTTATTTTTTGGACTAACTATTTGTTTGTTTATGCAGGATTGGAGGAGTTAGATTAGAAAGCATTGAATTCTTTCTTTTACTTTGTTTTCAAAGTTGGATTAAAACAAATTCATTGTCTCTTTTGGCTTAAAAAATTGAACCTCACATTTTTCAGTTTGGATCATAAAAAGAATCACGTCTTTAGTTTTGGTTTGTAAAAAGAACCCCACTTGCAAATTAAAAAGAACCACAAACGTCAAAGTTTATTTGCAAGTTGGGAACAATATTTATTTTGGTGCTTAAAATCAACAACACAACTTTCATTTCTTGCATCAACTTAACGAAATTCACAATCAACATTTTGTTTTGGGGCCAACTAAAAAGAACAAGCCATTTTTTTTTTCTTCAAAGTTCAAAAGCGATTCTACTTCAAGCAAAAATGTGTTTTTCAATACAGTTGACCAGGATTTCAAGTTCCTAGTTTACAACACATTTTTCCTTTGAAAGTTAAAAAGAACACCATGATTGTTGGAGCAACATCTCCAAATAGTTAGATCACATTGCAATGAAAATCAGTTAAAAATAAGAAGTTCTTTTCGTGATTGGCACACTCGTGCAAAGTTTGTCGAGTGGTCCTACTTCTAACACACACTATCCTCTCCCTTAGCTTTCGTGGTCCTAGGTACATGAGAAAAGTGTTAGTAACACTCAAATTTTATATTTTTAAGAGAGGTATGCCAAGAGACACATCACTCTTGGGAATAACCTCACGCGGTAAATCCTTCAAGCCGCTATAGAAATCAGGTTTGAGCGAAAGCTATAGCCTTGGGTATAGTTGTTCCTATAGTGTAACTTGCCGAAAGGATAAATGGGCCCCACCACAAGTTACAAGGCTCTTAAGTGAGTCACTGTAGAATGAACTTATGTCCAAAAATATCAAACATTACTAAACATATTTAAGTAGTAGCCCACCCGTTCTATTGATTGAGGATATTTGTTATAAATTGAGTGCAAGAGCATAGATGGTTTTACTCCCAAGATACTCACCATACATATTTCCTTGAGTAGAAACATAGCTTTTTGAAAGGTCACTTGTAGCCTAATAAAAGTGGTGACTCCCCCATCATAGGGATCATCTATTTGTTATGCTCGTGCAAGACTTAGCATATCACATCCTTACCTACCACAGCGGGATTCATAAGGTATGTAGTACCAAAGTTGAAGAAATATCAAGATGTGGGCTAAAATTATCACAATTGGCCATTTGACCTTAGGGATAAAGTATGTTTGAAGTGTCTTCATTTTGTGTCAGACCAGTAAAAATTGAGCTAACTTCAGGCTTTGGAAAAACACCTAAAAAAAACATTTGAAGGAAAGGGTCATAAAAAGTTCAAAGGATTGGGTTGATCTAGATCCACACATATTTGTGCCTTTTGAGGCAACATTCTTGTGTTTGTGTGCTTGCTTTGTTTTCTTGTCAAAGAAAAATTAAAAATTAGTTCCAAAAACAAGTATTCATCCAACACAACATTTTCAAATACCAGCAAAAAGATCAAAAACAAATAGCAAAAGCAAATTATCAAAACTATATGACCATTCTTCACATCTTAAGCAAGAAGAATCATCATCAACATGTCAACTTGAATAGAAGACCATTGAGCTCAAAGGCTCTTATCAAAAGGAGGAAATTCTTCTATCTTAATAGACAAACCTTTGTCTCACATAGAACCTTCTTACGTCACATGCGTCTATATCTTCAAGGAAAATCAAATGAGTTTGATCAAGAGTCATTAAATCATAGAGCTTTTACTCAATATCGAGCTTTGAGTTATCATAAAAACAAAGGAGGAAAGATCAATCCTCCCTTCTTTCCAGATATTTGTATGACATATAACTTAGCTAGGTTAGAACCACCAAAACCTGAAGAAGAAGAGGAAGAGTTTGTTCTTTTTGTAACATAAAGTTTCTATTAAAGTTAACATTTCATCCATTCTCACATTTACATATCATCAATCCATTTCAACTCTCAAAACATCAAGAGGTTTTTGTCCTAAGTTCTATTTCGATATTGTTTGAATCAAACACAACACATCACTTTTTTTTTAGAGTGTCTCTACATCTAGGATAAACTCATCCTAAGAGGCATTTCTATGCAGGTTAAAACTAGTCTATGATTGAGTCCTCTCATTACTAGGTAGTTGGGTATGTAACACATCTCATATCTCTCTAAACCTTATCATATCAAACTTTGTCATTCAAACACAACAAGCAATTCAAGGAAGAACTTTTGGTAACATCTACCTTTAGTGTTAGAGATCCATATGCAAAACACTTCACCAAACATCAATCTTTCATTTCATCACCAACTCATCATCATTTTCATCAAACTTCAACAAAAACTTATAAACAAAATGGCTCAAACTAGATCCAGATCTAGACAAATAGAGATTGAGGAAGAAGAGGAGGAAACACAAATGATGAAAATCCAAGTACTCCTACTCCTGCAGCAATAGAAAGGGAACAACACAACCCTCTCTTTAGTCAACTTTTTGAGGAAATACTCAGGAGCAATGTTGATGCTCACTTTTTAAGACTTTCTCAAGAGGGAGCCAAACTACCCTCTGATTTTGATGTGGCACAACTAAGGCAAGCATCAAAATGCCAAAGTCATAATGAGGATGAAAGAGGTCGAGATCACATTAGATACAACCTTCATCAAGGAAATCCCCCACCTCCTCCTTCTCCAAATGACATAGACATGTTGCGGCAACAAGTCGAGAATCTCGCCCAACAACTTCAGAGTGGTGTGAAAACTAACTAGTTTTCACTTAATGATATTTGTCCCTATCCCTTTGACAAGAATCTTCATATGCCACCTTTTCCATGAGGGTTTGAAACACCTAAGTTAGAAAAATATAGAGGAAAAGGAGACCAACGTGATCATGTTAGAGAATTCCATTCAGCATGCCTAGAAGTGGCATATGAGGACACATACCTGATGCATCTAATTCCTCAAAATTTGGCAGGGAAAACCACGCAATGGTTTTCCCGACTAATTGGCGGCATTAGGACATTCAAAGAACTGGTCCAAAAATTCATAGCACATTACTCACATAACATTGAATGTGATATCACCATGGCTGATCTAAGTAACACTAAGAAAAAACCAGGGGAGTTATTTTTAGCTTTCCTGCAATAATGGAGACAAATGTCTAGCAGACATTCCCTTCAGCTACCTGAAAGAGAGCTAGTGGAAATATTTATTTCCATCCTGAACGAAGAAATGGAATTTCATTTAGACATGTGGTGCAAGGGCACAAGCCTAAATTTCATAATTTATTGATTGAAAACTTAATTTTTTTGATAGCAAGGTGTTGGGAAGGATCAAAGAATCCTTTGTTTATGTTTTGTTTTGTAATAAGGTCCTACTTGTCCATTTTGTAAGGCCTAGTGGCCTAGGGTGCATTATAAACCCTATGGTCAAATATGGTCAAAGGGAAATAGGATGAGTAGATTTAGGGAGTCAAGGTTTTTTTGGTATATTTATATCCATTTCAATGTGTTTAGGCCCCTAGGCTGATGATAAAATTAGTTTGAATGGCAAAATGCAAAAATTGTCAAAAATTGTCAAAAATTGTCAAAGTTGTCAATTTGTAAAGCAACTTTTCAAAAAGTTGTTGTAATTGGTTTCCCAATGTTTATAACCATCTATAATAATTTTTAACATGTTGGGAAAATTATAAAATTCCTCAACAAACTCATGTGAGGGTTGTTGTGGTCAAAATTTGTAAAACTTGATATTTGAAATCAATAAAAAAAACTGTATTTTCCAGAAAATTTGCTGTTCTTTTGGTTGGTACGGAATTTAATGATCTTGAAACTGAAAAATTATCTCATGGGGAGTTATAGGGGTGAAATAAATTTCTTTTTAATCCAACGGGAGGTCTAGAGGTGGAGTATTGAGGGAGAAAAGTTGTAATAGATCCAAACAGCCCGGAAAAGTGCCCTTTCCTAGGGCTTCAACTTCAATTTCCCATTTCTTCCAAATCCACCATGGGAAAATTCTAAAACTTGGTGAAATGGAGGATTTGGGAGTTTATTTTAATATCCAAAAGGTTTCAAATCAAAAGGATGTATTTTGGGTGAGATTTTATTAAATTTGGCCAGGCATCTCTATGTGACTGGTTGTGGGAATTGAATAGAATTCATGAACAGTCCCCATAACTTTAGTTTTAATGCAAACCAGAATCTATAAATTGGTATTTGGTGATTATTTGGGTACCCCAAGGTGTTCCAATTTCTTCCCTTGATAAATTTCAGGTTTTGAGGGTAGTTCCTTTGTTAAGTGCTTAAACTAGCCCTTCTAGCCATAGATGAGGGTTCATTAGTAATGGTACTTTCAAGAGGTTCCAGAACTTGTGCTTTGGTATAAAGTGCTGCCCTAGGTTGGTGTTCAATAAAATCAAACAATATTGGCCTATCCTTTGGAGTTTTTTTGAAGCCAAAAAGTGAGTTTTGAAGGCTAATAGGTCTAAGGAGCCAATTTGCACTTTGTGACTTTTGGGACTTGAACAACCAAATCAGAGGGTTGTTTGGCATCATTTGAGTTTCTAGGAACCTATAAAACCTATATTGAGCCTTTTTTGGCCTATAAAACCATTTGGAGGGGTTGTGAGCAGTTTGAGCCATTTTGAGCACTTTTGCATGTGGGGTTTGAAACCAAATATTGATAACTTTGCACACTGTCCCATTGTGGGGTTATGGGGATGTAAATAGGTGAGATGGGATGTTTAATTTATTCTCTTAAAGGTGTGAGGCTTGGTTGGAGTGAATCCTTAAAAAGGAGGGTTTGTTGCTTGGTTGAGCAAGTAAGTAACTTGGAACATTTTCAAGTTGTTTGAACCATACCTCTACATCAATATGAAAGGAACAAAATATTTCAATGACATGATCACACAGGGTTTAAAATGTGAAAGGGCTCTCATCAAAAAGGGTCTTACCAAAATATACAATGAACCCAAAGATGCACCTCGCCCGCGCTTCAATAGTGACAAGCTTAACTTCTGGAACAAAAACAAAAACACCGTTAATGATGGGGTTGTGGATGCTAGCACTATCAAAAGTGCACAACTTGTGGTCCGATTTGCATGACAAAACCCCCCACCCAAGAATAACATAGTTTCTCCCTCAAATCAAGGATGCAATGTACCTCAAGCGGAACCTAGACAACGTCAAAAAATTTTTAAACCAAAATGAGCATACACTCCCTTAGGGGAACCTATTGAAATAGTGTTATGACAGTTGGTTTCTCAAAATCTGGTGACCTTACCTAGAACATCAAATTACAAACCTCTAGTCAAACCTTCATGGTGGAGGGATACTGAACATTGCGATTTCCATCAAGGGAAAGGGCATAAGACAAGCAATTGTCACAGATTGAAAGATCTTATTCAAGATCTTATTGACCAAGGTGAAATCAAAATCGAAGGACACGACCCAAAGACAATAAACAATGATCATCTCATGTTCAAAAATCCACTTCCATCACAAGATCAAAGGGGTCCTTCCACTTTAGGGCGAGACACAGATACCACTGAGTATACGTGAGCTGCTTATAATTACACTGTAAATCACCTATATGATGCCAGTGAACAAATTGCAACAATTAACATCAAAAACCCCAACTCCACTTGCAATGTTGTTACACATCGTGGCAAGATTACCATAAAAGCAGCTCCACAAGGAACCCCATCTATTTCAAAGTAGTATAACCTTGTGGACCAATTAGACAAAATGCCCACACTAATATCTATCTTAGAGCTATTGTGCCTATCTCCATCCCATAAAAAAATCTTGGATCAAGCTCTCCAAGAGGCGTCAGTCCCTGCAAATCTAAATATAGATCAATTCCAAGCTATGGTTGGAAACCTAAGATCATCACCTTGTCTCACTTTCTCTGAAAGTGACAACTCATCCTTCCAGCAACCTCACAACGCCTCACTCCACATTGAAGGGTTTATCAACCAACATAGGATCAAGCGAGTCTTGATCAATAATGGAGCAGGCCTGAATATCTGTACACTACAATTAGTCACAGCTTTGGGATATTGTAATTGAATCAGTGGATCCCTGCAAGAAGATAACAATCAAAGCCTATGATGATGTAGAGTGTTCATCCAAAGGAGCAGTTGTGCTATCAATCTGAGTGGGCCCAGTGGTGATGCACATCATCTGTCAAGTTCTGGACCTTCCTCTGCCATATAATTTATTATTACGAATACCTTGGATACATGCCATGCAAGCCGTTCCATCCACCTACCATCAGTGTATCAAGTTCCCGCATAATGGTGTAGAAATTACAATCCTGGGCATTGCCAACCCCTTTGCATATTCTCACAATATCAATCATCAAACAGAGATTAGCGTTCCCAACAACAGAGAAGCCATCTCATCCACATCATACGTAAGTCCAGCCTCTCTTTCTAGTTCGAACACCACTATACCCAAGCAAGAGAAGCTCAAGATGAAAATAGCAGAGGAAGGTCCTGGGGAGTACAATCTAAGCCAACTCTTTTGTGTTGGACAAATACCTACTTCTCCTAGGAGTCATGGTAAACCTCAACGGTTACTTCAAGCACCACTGGTCAAGACAACATGTACTTTAATGCCTTTCATCCTTGGAAAGAGTCAAGAAGAAGAGACCAGAGATGAGGACTTAGCAGAATGGATCTATAAAGATCCTACCACCACAAACGTCCCATAATCTAAGCTTCCCACAGATCAGTATGGAAAAGGCCTTCTCATTATGTAAAGAATGGGTTATGTGTTGGCATTTTTGATGATTATGTTGTGATTGTCATTGATGGACACACACTTTCTATGAGATCACTTTTTGAATATATGAACTATGCTCAACTGGTATTTGTTCCAAACCGGTATTATGTTATAGTCTTTAGACTATCGATGTTATGTAGAAAAGTGTTTACTGATCTCAAGTGGTATAAAGACCCAAGCGGCATAAAGAGCTCAAGTGAAGCGGAACAAAGGAGCTAGAAGCCATAGTTATCATTTTCCCAGTCTTCATTTTTGTCAACCGGTAATCTATTTTATAATTGAACCTGTATTACTCTATGTTCCCAAATGGTAAACCGGTAAAGTTATATAAACTGGTAATACTCTATGATGAGTTACCAACTAGTATATTTTTGTGATGAGTTACCATTCACCGATACTATGACGGTGATTTTGTCTCGTGTTACCAAATGTGTCTAGATACAATGAACCTAGGAACTTGCAATGTATTGGACCAACATGAAATCAGATTCCTTTTAAGGACATCATGTCTAGGGTTTAGAAGGAGAGTATGTGTGTAGCTGTTAGGTTTTTGGTGTTTGATGAAGTTCTTGTATGTGTGATCTTAACTGAGAAGATCAAGTCTATGTGTTGTAATAGAGTGTGGATTTACTAAAGACTGAAGTAATGTTGAAATGCATTAGCAATGAGCTACGATGGATCTAATCAAGCAGATTGTGCCATTTGCTAGATCATTCACTTGTTGATTACTCACATCTTTGACAAGTCAGAAACCCTTAACCGGGTAGGTCCAGAAAAGCCTTTGTAAATCCTCTAACAAGGTGATTCACATCTGTGGATCTAAAATCCTCTCACAAGGTAGTCTTTAATCGGACTTATCTCCTAACAGAGATTGAGATTCCTAACAAGATCTGTTCTGGTAAAGAACATTGTATGACCTTAACAGGTCTGGTTACTATTCTGCAGATAGTTACTTGTGAGTTTTATCTCACTGTGGTTTTCCTCATTTGGGTTTCCATGTCAAAATCTCTCATGTTATGGTGATTGTGCTTCTATGGGTGAATGCCTTATTTACTATTTGGTTTGCATGTGTGTTAACCGGTTTGTTTGTGAAACTATTTTACCGGTTTACTACTAGACTGTTAAAGTGTTTAAGTACAGTATTTATTGATATACTAATTCACCCCCCCTCTTAGTATTCATCAATTGGTATTAGAGCCAACCTTTCTATAAGTCTAATCACTTGGAAAGAGATATGGGGGAATACACTGTGAGGGAACTTACTCATCGGATTACTCAGACTAAGCAAGCTTATGATGAACTTAAAGTTAAATATAAGGCCTCTCAGGCAAAAAGAAGAGAGCATGCTGAAAAAAGTAATGGAGCTAACTGAAAACAATTCTTCTGATGAAGCAGACATGGAAGCCCTAGTTCAAGAAGTGGAAAAACTGAATGAATCCAATACCAAATTGAGAAAGGAGTTGGAAGGACTAACTATCCGAATGTGTCAAGAGCTTGAGAATCAGAGGAAAACTGAAGATCTGGTAAAAGACAAAGATCATGAGATCTCCAAGCTGAAGCAAGAAATCAGTGTTTTCACCACTCATCTCCAAGAGAGTAAAGTGGAAAAAGAAGAAGTGCAAGGTGAACTAAACATGGCTATTTCTGAGAATGCAACCTTGAAGGAATCCAATGCCGCTATTTCCAAAGAACTCACTAATTCAAAGGAAATACTTGCCAAATTCAGTAAGAGCATTGTCAAGCTAGAGCAGAAGCTTGAATCAGCTAGACCAGTAAAGAATACCAATGGACTTGGTTTCTCTAATTATGAGGAAGGTGAGACCTTTGGAACAAAAGATGGAGCATCAAAGAAGCAACCGACACCAAAGGATAAAGGTAAGCAAAAGTTCAAACTTGTTTGCTTTAATTGTCTCAAGGAAGGACACACTGCCAATGTATGTAGAAGTAAGGCTTACAATAATTTTCCTTATTTTCTAAATGATAATCCTAGACCCAATAGATTCAATGGTAATTATTATGCATGCAACAAGTCTGGGCATAAAGCATTTGAATGCAGGTCTGTCATGTAAAATATCGGAAGGTATCCTCAAAGGAGTCAAGGAGCTTTCCTTGAACCCTCTGTGAACCGGAATCCAAACCGGTTTAATACCTATAATCATTAGTCAGGTAGCGGTGGCTATCAAGCAACAATCGGATGGAGAGAAAACTATTTGATTTGTCATGGTTATGGTCACACTACTGCAACATGCAGAAGGAAGAATGGAAACATGAATAATGGACCTTGGAGAGCACCTGGAATGATTTGCTATCATTGTAACAAACTGAGTCATACAACAAGATTCTGCAGAACTAGAAATAATATATCGGATGATATACCGGTCACTCTAGAAGGAAAGATTGATGTTGAAACTATTCAAGCGGATATGAAGAAAATCCGGAAGGAGAAGCCAAAAGAAGTGATTCAAGAAGAACCGGTTTCTGCACCTAGTGTGGAAGTCGCTGAATCGGCAAACTAAGCATCAGAAAAGCTTAGGGGGAGCAGACGGTGAAATGTTTTGAACCCCTAGTTTACACTGGTAAAAGACCTCAATCGGTATGTGATACATGTCAGTTGGAAGAAGACCAAAAACGGTAAAAGGAAAATTAGGGTTTATGCCCTAATAATGGAGCATTTATTATGGTAGGTGAAGAACTTGTTTAAAAGAATTTTTCAAGTTATTTTTCACTTATCAGTTCTTGAGCGAAGAAGTTTTCAAGCATTGAGCGAAGAAGTTTTCAAGCATTGAGCGAAGAAAAGCGATTTGGATTGCGATTCAAAGAATTTTTCAAAATCTTGAAGAAGAATCAAAAGCAAACATTTGTTGGTGAAGTGTAGAACACAAAGCGGTATTTCAGCAACTGAGGGAGTGTGTGGCAAAGTATAATTTGTGAGCCCTAAATTTTGATTTATGAAGGTAATTTTCAAATTTCTCTGTTTATCATGGCTTCCACATCACACCCTAGCTCTAGTGCACCCGTTGATTCTGTAGACTTCATTCAACGGAAGGCAAAATATAATGCCCTATCTCAAATACTTGCTGGTGTCATAGTCAAGGAAGGAATTTCCGATTACATTGACTATAAGATTGAAGATCTAGGATCTCTGGTGATCCATTCTCAGTTGAGTTTGTTCTGTTGAAATGACAAGAAGATTAAACCAGAATTTAGCATCCATAAAAAGAAGAAACTTCACAACGCAGTCTATTTCCTTGAAGAATTTATAGATGATCACATCCGCGTCATTCTGAGAAAAGTGCATGGTGATAAAATGTATTTAGAATGGACTCATGACATCACAATAGAAGCAATTCATGTCATCACCAGTTTCTATAATGTCGGTGAAGTGCCATCCCTAAGGAAGATCAGCAAGACGAAAATGACCAAGCTCACCGGTTTTGTGAGAGACTCACGAGGAATGACTATCAATTCCATCAAGGATGATCTGGTCAAATATGTGTGTATGGTGATAGGATACTGGACGTTCCATGCCAGCAAAGTCAACTCTGTCTCTGCTGCAGCGGTAAATGTCACCTATAGGATGATCATGGAGGATGCATCATTTGACTTATGCACCTGTATGCAAAGGAAATTTTTGGTGAACCTAAAGTCAATTAAATAGGACAATGCCTTGAGATTTAAGTTTGGACAACTATTGGTTGGGTTGTTCTTCTACTTCCAAGGTTACTTCCTAGGAGTTGGAGACATTCAGTGGTCTGTCGACCAACCGATTACAAAGCAAATCAAGGAAAGCCTTCAAGCGGTTGGAACCAGTTATCTGAAACTTCTGAACAAATACTTTGATGAGTTCAGATGCAAGATGAGCCAAAGAGTGATAATATCAGGCGATATTGTCAAGAAATATGAAGATGACATCTGCTTCACCATCAAAGTTGATGAGTGCATAATGGAGGTGGTTGAGCCAAGACAGGAAGAAGTGGAACCGATGAGATATGAGGTAATGTTTGACATGCTAGATGGATGGGTATGCCTCTACCCTACTCGCCTCGCCCCTTGATCCAAAGGCAAAGAGAACTGGCACCTATTTAGAAAGGGTTACACCAGTTGAAGAACCCTCAGTAAAGAAGGGAAAGGCAATGCCTTCAACATCAACACCGGTTACCACAGCAAGTCCCAAAGTGACCAAGCGACCACCAGTAAAGAAGAAACCGGAAGTTGTACCCACCAAAGTCTTTGAGAGGAAGCGGAAGACAAAAAGCAACACACCAGACTCAGAGGACATTGTGTCTGAAGAACAGCCTAAGAAGACCAAGCAAACAAGGAAAAAGACAAAGAATGAACCGGCAACATCTACACTGGTAAATATTGATATTTCCTCTTACATACCTTTGACACATTGTCAAAGAACAATTAAGAATATTAGAAGAAAAGTGCTTGGTGATTTGAAAGAATGTTTTGATGATTTTAATGATGATGAAAAGGAAGAAGTCGAATAGGAAGTCATTAATTATTTATGTATTAATGATCGGTGGCCATCAGAAATTAAGTTTGAAACAATTGATTCTTTATATAATTCTTTAGATAACAAATGGCGCATTGCCATAGAGAAGGAACAGGAAATAAGAGAGGAAGTATTTGCACAATACTTTCCTAATGTGCCCAAAATAGAACTTTATGAAGTGATGGAAAGATATAAGGGCCTCTTCTTCATGAGAAGAAGGAGACTCCTGTTGCTAGAAGGAAGAGTCCCTGAAGTGACTAAAGATACCCACTCCTTTGCTCAATCCACTCTAAGGTTGCACCAAGTGGCAAAAGCTCACAGGAAAGCTGAGCAAGAACCGAAAATCAATCAACCGGATGAAACTTATGATAGTGAAGGAGTACTGGTCGCTGATCAAATGGAACCCATTGATGTTGATGACTTGAATGATGAAGATGTTACTTCGGGTACATCAATTGAAGTGACGGGACAAGCAAAATAGGCAGAGGAAGAGAAGAAGCAGCAGGAAGTAGAAAAGAAGAAATAGGCAGATGAAGAAGCAAAGAGAAAAGAAGAAGAAAAGAGGAAATAAGAAGAGAACAGAAGAAAAGAAGAGGAAAATAAGAAACAAGAGAAGGAAGCAAAAAAGAAACGAAAGGAAGAAGAAAAGAGACAAGATGAAGAGAAGAAGAAGAAGAAAGAAGTGGAGCAGGAAGAAGATAAGAGAAAGGAAGAGGAGAAGAGGAAGCAGGAAGAGGATAAGAGAAAGGAAGAGGAGAAGAGGAAGCAAGAAGAGGATAAGAGAAAAGAAAAGGAGAAGAAGAAGAAGGATAAGGATGAAGTGAAGTGAAAAGAAGAAGAAGAGAAATAGAAAACAGAGGAAGAGGAGAAAAAGAAGGCAGAAGAAGACAGGCTAAGAGCAAAAGAGAAGGAGCAAGCGGCATAGAGCACTCAAGTGGAGACTCCAAAGGCAACCGGTAGTCAAGCCAAACCGGCTGACATTACTAGTCCCATTGACCTCCAGTCTGCAAATGAATTGGAGCTGCTACAAAGTATTAAGCTTGCTCAAGAGCGATTGGATGCTCTAAGGAGGAAAAAGGAGGAAGATGTGATTCAAACTGCGGTGGAAACACTCACCAATTTGATACCTGGTACCAACCTCCCCAGTACCGATTCCTCTCTTGCCCAATTAAATCTCCTATGCATAGTTGTGGAAGACCAAGTGCAAAGCTTGGAAGAAGTTGCTGAAGCTAGTGCCCAAAAGAAGCATCAAAAGGCTTTGGACACTGCCTTGGTGAAAAAGTTAACTAAGCTCCGATCCAACTTACAGAAGGCACAGAAGGACATCAGAGATGCATTGGATGAGGGCAAATTACTGCTTAGTAAGATATGTCAACCCCATCTATTTTGTGATGATGTGCTTGCTCAGAAAGACAAACTACAAATTGATATGCAGTCATTCATAAGCACCTTTAAGACTCCCTATGATTCCTTCACTACATATGGACAAACCGCTCACCAGTTTCAACTCCAGTCTGCAAAAATAGAGAAAGAGGTAAGAAATCGGACAAAAAATTTGTAGGAACTTCAACTGGTCCTAATGCCAAGACTGCAAATTCTTTAGAAATAATATCTCAATCTAGAGGCCCTAACGGTCACTCAAGAGATGAGTACCTTGGATGCCATGGAAGAGCAGGTCTATCAGATGCAAACGGAGAATGAGGTTGCTACCTCATTGCTTGAATCATGGTCCTTATCCATGAAGACATTTATGCAGGACTTTAAATCAGTTTTTGACAAGTTTCACTCTTTATTGTCATACTCTTATTATTTTAATACTAGTGGAACAGGGGTTATTCAGCTGTACTTTGTCATTGTTGGCAAAGGGGGAGTAGTATACTGTATTAAAAATTTTGATGCATGCTATGTATACTTTCAGGTTTATCTCTGTAAGGAAGTAGTATACATTGTACTTTCTGCAAAAGGGATAGTGTATATGCTTAGGGGGAGTAATTTTGATTATGGCATAATTTTGTTGAAAAACACTTAGACGTCAAAAAAATAAATTTCCTAAGTGTTGCCATCAATGCCAAAGGGGGAGATTGTTGGCAGTTTTGATGATTATGTTGTGATTGTCATGATGGACACACACTTTCTATGAGATCACTTTTTGAATATATGAATTATGCTCAACCCGTATTTGTTCCAACCTGGTATTATGTTATAGTCTTTAGACTATCGATGTTACGCAGAAAAGTGTTTACCCATCTCAAGCGGTATAAAGTGTTGGCAATATTGCATTATAACAAAGATTGTTGGAATTTCATAAGGATATTGAGAAGGTTGTTGATGATTATGGATATAACTAATTAAAGATGTTTTATTGTCTTGATATTATTATTTTGTCATTGATGTCAAGAAATTGATTTTCTAGTTCAGTATGATGTTGCCATATCTTGAGAAGTATGATATGAAGATTATAAAGATGTCAGTAAAAGACACAAGAAAGAATATGATGAATAAGGGGATGAATAAGGTATTCAATGGGCAACTACTACCGAGTCAGACAATGATGAGATAATGATGTTTTAGATTGTTTTAACATCATACATATGTTGTAAATTGTAAAGGTTAATACTATACTATGTTATCAAGTAGAGAACCTAGTCAGTAAACCCTAAGGTTATCACTATCGATTAATGAAGGCAGAATGTCTACCGAGTGAAGTTTAGTATTCACCGAGTTGTTACCAAGTTGTAACCGAGCTATAACAGGATGCATTAAATGTTTACATGCAGTATTTAATGAAGGAAGCTAATGAGCTAGAGTGGATTAAATGATTGGTAAGCTGTGGAAGAAGTTTGTTAATGAATCTAAGGCAATGGAAAGTCAGCATGAAGATCTTCAAATCAGATTGAACCATAATACACTGGCATAAGTTCCAAGACTATTATGCAAGTTCCAAGGTGGGGTAAAATGTTTTTAGATCAAAAGATGCATTGAACCTAGACAAGATTGAAGATCTGATGGCTATGATTGATCATGGGAAATGTGATCAAGGAGATTAAGCGGTTACCTAATTGTTTATAAATAGGAAACTGTTGATAAACAATGTATGCAGGCAAGTGTATGCACATGGATGCTACATAGTGATTACCGAGCACAGAAGCTTGAAGACCTGTTAGAATAACAGAGTATAGAAGCCCAACAAATAGACAAGATTAGTTCTATGTCTAGATTGTATTGAACAAATAGGAATCTTCTTTAGCATTTTAGATGTGAAGTTGCATATAGATTTTATTACTATTATTTTGTGAAAGTGATAGAAAATCTCTTAACCGAGTGGACTTAACAGTCTTATATGTAAACCCTCTAGCAAGGTGACATTCTGATTGAGTGTTTGAAATCCCTTAACAAGGTCACTTCTAACAAAGTGAAGATCCTAACAGATATGAGGGAAATCCCTTAATCGGGTCACATCTAGCAATGTGTTTGTAATCTTTAACAAGATTTGCTTTTAACTAAGCATACTCTAAAAGAGTATGTTTCTTAGTGGGTCCGAAATCCCACAGTGGTTTTTCCCTATTTGGGTTTCCACGTTAAATATGGTGTTATGAGGTTTATATTGTTTATATGCTTTTGAGTTTGCATGTTTAATAGTTTTGGTTATATTACTGAAATATATGTTATTGAGGTTGAATCTGATGTTTTTATGGATGACTAAGTTTGTATGATTCACCCCCCCCCCCCCCCTCTCATCTTGTTGGCTATTGGATCTGTACTTCTATTAAGTATCAGAACTATCAATTGGTATAAGAGCTTTGGACTCTGGAAGGAAAGTTTAACACTTGAGTTAAAGATCCAAAGATGTACAAGAGGGATGCACTAAAGCTGAACAAGTCAAGTTTCTCTACATGGCAGAAAAAGATGAAGTTACATCTATCAGGAGTTGGAGAATATGTTGTATACTATCTGGAGAATGATTTTGTTGCACTAGGCACCTATCCATTGACTATGGAAGAGATAAAGGCAAAGCAAGAACATATTCAAGCAATGATTGAAATAACATCTGCATTGACCGATTCAGAGTTTAATGATCTAGAAGGCTGCAATGATGCAAAGGCAATGTGGGATAAGCTCATATCAGTATATGGAGGAGATGAACATGTTCAAAGAGAAAAAGTAGATAGTCTGAGAGGACAACTTGAATCTATGAGGATGAATGAAGGTGAGAACATAACTCAGTACAGTACAAGACTAAAGGAGATTGTCAATCAAATCAAAGGAGTAGGTGGAACTATTGAAGAAAAGGATATAACAAGTAAGTTGTTGAGAACCCTTCTACCAGCTTATGCAATCTGAGTCTCTGCAATCAATGAATTGAGGTCTGTACCTAATATGCCAGTTTCTTTGGATGCTACTATTGGTAAGCTACATGCATATGAGTTGAGTAATTTTGATAACAGTGGACCTTCGGTAAATAAAGTTGAATCTGCATTTAGTTCTTTTCATCTTGATGAATCTAATGATTACAATGAAAGAAAGTATAAGTACTCTGAAGGAGATAACAGTGGAGCAAGTGAAAGATTTCGGAAGAACATGGAAGAAGTACACAAACTGTATGAAGAAATAAAAAAGCAAGAAGAGTTTGAAGCACTATTAGCCAAAAGGTTACCGAGAGGCAAAGGTAAGTATAAAGGAAAACTACCTTTGAAATATTTCAATTGTGATAAAATAGGACATATGGCTTCTAACTGTCCTGACAAAGATTTTACTGAAAAGAGAGACTACCGAGATGATAGACAAAAAGATAATCATTATAGAGGACACTGAGACTTTACAAGAAGAGATAGAAAGACATGCCTAATAGCTGATGAGGAATCTAATGATGATAAATCAGATGAGACTGATACAGAGGAAGTAGTTTATGTGGCTATCAAGGATGGCTCAGATGAAGAAAGGTATGAAGAAAAATCCCTAATATCTCACATAAACACTAATGATTCTTGGATTATAGATAGTGGATGCTCACATCATACGACAGGAGATAAACACAAGTTTGTTATATTAGAAGATTATGATGGAGGCTATGTTAGATTTGGTAATGATGCACCATGTCCGGTAAGAGGTAAAGGATCTATAACACTTCTCGATAATGAAAGATGCAATGATGTCAACTGGGTTGAAGGTTTGAAATACAATTTGTTGAGTGTAGTACAACTAAACAACACAGGTTACCAAATAGAATTTCAGAAGGGAATTGTCAAAGTTCATGACAAAAATGGAAAGTTAGTTGCTACCGGGGTACAAACAAAAGGTAATACATTTCACCTTGACTCAACTTGGAATAAGTGTTTGCATGCAAAGTTAGATGATACCTAGTTATGGCATAAAAGGTTTTGTCATGTCAATTTTGATAATCTGATCAAAATAAGTAAGAAGCACAGAGTAAGAGGTCTACCGAGTCTTGAAAAACCTGAGAATGCTATGTGCCGAGGATGCCAGATGGATAAGATGACAAGATCAAGCTTTACAAGTAAATCTTACACTTCTAAGGGAATTTTAGATCTAGTGCACACTGATCTTTGTGGTCCTATGAAAGTTCAAAGTTATTATGGTGATAAATATTTCATATTATTTGTAGATGACTATTCAAGGATGATGTTAGTAATGTTTTTAAAAGAAAAATCAGAAGCTTTTCAAATGTTTAAATGGTACAAGGAAAGAGTTGAAAATGAAACAGGAAGACAACTGAAATGTCTTAGATCAGATAGAGGAGGAGAGTTCACATCTGATGAGTTCAACTTATTTTGCAATGATCATGGTATTAAAAGACAAGTCTCTGCACCGAGAACTCCACAGTAGAATGGAATAGCTGAAAGAAGAAATAGATCTATTATGGATTGTGATAGAACATTGATGATTGAAAAGAAGGTGCCACAAACATTTTGGAGAGAAGCAATAAGCACAGTTGTTTACACCTTGAACCGAGTTCAATTGAAGAAAGGTACTTTGAAGACACCATATAAAATCTGGTATGATAAAAAATCCTAATGTAAGTTATTTTAAAATCTTTGAAAGTAGATGCTAGGTTCATAAAGATGATAGAAATGGCAAGTTTGATTAGAAAAGTGAAGAAGGAATGTTTCTAGGTTACTCTTCTAGAAGCAAAGCATTTAAATGTCTGATCAAATCATCTAACAAAATAGTAGAAAGTGCAAATGTGAAAATTGATGAATTTGCAGAAAGAAATGATGAAGGAAATTCCAAGGAACTAGAAGACTATGATGAATTTGTCTATGTTCAACCGAGAAGTCCTACTGAGAAGACTATTGAAGAAAATAAAGAGAATATCCAGTTACCGAGTGATGAAGAAGATCATACAAAGCCTACTGAGCCTATATTAGCCAAATATGTCAGAAGACATCATGCACCAAGTCAGATTATAGGAGACAAGGATGATCCAGTGATGACAAGGAACAAACTGAGATAGAACACATGCTTGATATCTGAATTTGAATTGAGAATAGTAAAAGAGGCATTTAACAGTGAAGATTGGGTAAATTCTATGACAGAAGAGATTGATCAAATCAAGAAGAATGACACATGGACACTAATCCCAAGACCGAAGGACAAAAATGTAATCGGTACAAAATGGATTTTCAGAAACAAGCTAAATGAAAAAGGTGAAGTCATTCAAAACAAAGCAAGACTAGTTTGCAAAGGTTATGATCAAGAAGAAGGAATTGATTATGGTGAAACTTTTGCACCTGTTGCTAGACTTGAAGGAGTTAGAACATTGTTGGCCTATGCTGCTTTCAAAAACTTCAAGGTATATCAAATGGATGTCAAATCTGCATTTCTGAATGGAATATTAGAAGAAGAAGTTTTCATTGAACAACCTGAAGGATTTTTTGAAAACAATAATAAAGATCAGGTATGTAAATTGAACAAAGCTTTATATGGTTTGAAACAAGCACCAAGAGCATGGTATGAAAGATTGCACTCTTATTTGATTAAGATTGGTTTTATAAGGACAAGTGAGAACAACAACATGTACATGAAGAATGATGAAAATGGAATACTGATCTCAGCCATATTTGTTGATGATATTATATTTTGTGGAAATGACTCTTTATGCAAGAACTTTGGAAATGAAATGAGGAAAGAATTTGAGATGTCATTAATCGATGAGATAAAGTATTTTATAGGTTTACAGATACTGCAAATGAAAAATGAGATTTTCATTACTCAATCCAAGTACATAAAGGAAATCTTGGAGAAATTTGGAATAGATGATTCAAAACCAGTAAGTACTCCTATGACTACCAATTGCAAATTATCAAAAAATGATGAATCTACATCTGTTGATGAGACACTTTACCGATCCATGATTGGAAAACTACAATATGTTGTTCACAATAGACCAGACATAACACATGCAGTAGGTATAGTTGCAAGATTCTCTGCAGATCCTAAGGAAACACACATGAAAGCAATCAAAAGAATTTTTAGATACTTGAAAGGCACAGAGGATTATGGCTTAGTATATCAGAAATGAAATAATTTTGATTTAAAAGTTTATACTGATGCTGATTGGGCAGGCAACATTGATGAAAGAAAAAGTACAAGTGGAGGAGCTTTCTTTTTAGGAGAAAGACTAGTGAGTTGGCTTAGCAAGAAACAAGGATGTGTTTCACAGTCAACAACAGAAGCTGAATACGTTGCTGCAGCATTGAATTGTACAAACATTGCATGGATCAAACAACTATTGGAAGGTATAAATGAAAAATTTACCGAGCCAGTAACTATATTTTGTGACAATACTAGTGCCATTAATATTTCAAAGAATCATGTTATGCACTCTAAGACAAAGCACCTATCTATCAAATATCATTATCTTAGAGAAGAAGCTCAAGAGAAGAAAGTGGTGTTGGAGTATGTTAGCACAAAGGAGAAAATAGTAGATATCTTCACCAAGCCACTAACAAAGGACACTTTTGAATATCTCAGAAGTAAGTTAGGGGTCCTACCCCTATCTTCTACTCACTGGCCGAGTTCGGTGAAAGCATCAAGCCGATGACTAATGAATGTCTTTTGGGAATTGATGCTGATTTATACACTTTAGGATGTTTTCTAAAAGTGTACTGGAATTAATACAGGAAATATTATAGGTAACAGGAATTGAAGACAAATGCTCTGACCAAGACTCAGTTGATACACAATAGCAAGAAATCACTTCTTACAGAAAGAAATTATGTTTTAGTTCTTTACTTTTTGGCATTTTTGTCAAAGGGGGAGAAGACCTACAAAGGGGGAGAAGACTACTATAAAGGAGAGATGACTGAGAGAAGACCTATTAGGGGAGAAGACTAAAAGCAAACTGAGCAGACTATAGATTGAAAAGAAGACTGAAGAAAACATGAGAAGTCTAATGTATGGGGGAGTGCATTTTAGCATTTCAGAATCACAGCAATCCGAATCTTTTAAGGTCAAATCAATTGGTTTTGCCATCAATTCCAAAGGGGGAGATTGTTGGCAATATTGCATTATAACAAAGATTGTTGGCATTTGATAAGGATATTGAGAAGGTTTTTGATGATTATGGATATAACTGATTAAAGATGTTTTACTGTCTTGATATTATTATTTTGTCATTGATGTCAAGAAATTGATTTTCTATTTTAGTATGATGTTGCCATATCTTGAGAAGTATGATATGAAGATTATAAAGATGTCGGTAAAAGACACAGGAAAGAATATGATGAATAAAGGGATGAATAAGGTATTCAATGGGCAACTACTACCGAGTCAGACAATGATGAGATCATGATGTTTTAGATTGTTTTAACATCATACATATGTTGTAAATTGTAAAGGTTAATACTATACTATGTTATCAAGTAAAGAACCTATTTGGTAAACCCTAAGGTTATCGCTATCGGTTAATGAAGGGGGAATGTCTACCGAGTGAAGTTTAGTATTCACTGAGTTGTTACTGAGTTGTAACTGAGCTATAACAGAATGCATTAAATGTTTACATGCAGTATTTATTGAAGGAAGCTGATGAGCTGGAGTGGATTAAATGATTGGTAAGCCATGGAAGAAGTTTGTTAATGAATCTAAGGCAATGGAAAGTCGGCATGAAGATCTATAGCTCAAATTGAACCGTAATACCCTGGCACATGTTTCAAGGTGAGGTAAAACATTTTCAGATCGAAAGATGCATTGAACCTAGACAAGATTGAAGATCTAATGGCTATGATTGATCATGGGAAATGTGATCAAGGAGATTAAGCGGTTACCTAATTGTTTATAAATAGGAAACTATTGATAAACAATGTATGCGGGCAAGTGTATGCACAGGGATGCTACATAGTGATTACCGAGCACAAAAGATTGAAGACCTGTTAGAATAACAGAGTATAGAAGCCCAACAGATAGACAAGATTAGTTCTATGTCTAGATTGTATTGAACAAATAGGAATCTGCTTTAGCATTTTAGATGTGAAGTTGCAGATAGATTTTATTACTGTTATTTTGTGAAAGTGACAGAAAATCTCTTAACTGAGTGGACTTAACAGTCTTATATGTAAACCCTCTAGCAAGGTGACATTCTGATTGAGTGTTTGAAATCCTTTAACAAGCTCACTTCTAACAAAGTGAAGATCCTAACAGAGTTGAGGGAAATCCCTTAACCAGGTCACATCTAGCAATGTGTTTGTAATCTTTAATAGGATTTTCTTTTAACCAAGCATACTCTAGAAGAGTATATTTCTTAGTGAGTCCGAAATCCCGCAGTGGTTTTTCCCTATTTGGGTTTCCACGTTAAATCTGGTGTTATGAGGTTTATATTGTTCATATGCTTTTGAGTTTGCATGTTTAATGGTTTTGGTTATATTACTGAAATATATGTTACCGAGGTTGAATCTGATGTTTTTATGGATGATTAAGTTTGTATGAATCACCCCCCCCCCTCTCATCTTGTTGGCTATTGGATCTATACTTATATTAAGTATCAGAACTATCATAAAGACCCGAGCGGCATGAAGAGCTCAAGCGAAGCGGAACAAAGGAGCTAGAAGCGA
This sequence comes from Cryptomeria japonica, assembly GCF_030272615.1. Taxonomy (NCBI): domain Eukaryota; kingdom Viridiplantae; phylum Streptophyta; class Pinopsida; order Cupressales; family Cupressaceae; genus Cryptomeria; species Cryptomeria japonica. Next base: position 604,931,000 of record NC_081406.1, on the reverse strand, counting down.
CAGTTATCATTTTCCTACTCTTCATTTTTGTCAACCGGTAATCTGTTTTATAATTGAACCGGTATTAGTCTATGTTACCAACCGGTAAACCGGTAAAGTTGTATAAACTAATAATACTTTGTGATGAGTTACCAACCGGTATATTTTTGTAATGAGTTACCATTCACAGACACTTTGACGGTGATTTTGTGTCGTGTTACCAAATGTGTCTAGATACAATGAACCTAGGAACTTGCAATGTAATCCTATTGGACCGACATGAAATCAGATTCCTTTTAAGGACATCATGTATAGGGTTTAGAAGGAGAGTATGTGTGTAGCTGTTATGTTTTTGGTGTTTGTCGAAGTTCTTGTCTGTGTGATCTTAATTGAGAAGATCAAGTTTGTGTGCTGTAACAGAGTGTGGATTTACTGAAGATTGAAGTAATACTGAAATGCATTAGCAATGAGCTACCATGGATCTAATCAAGTAGATTGTGCCATTTGCTAGATCATTCACTTGTTGCTTACTCACATCTTTGACAAGTCAGAAACCCTTAATCGGGTAGGCCCAGAAAAGCCTTTGTAAATCCTCTAACAAGGTGATTCACATCTGTGGATCTGAAATCCTCTCACAAGGTAGTCTTTAATCGGACTTATCTCCTAATAGAGATTGAGATTCCTAATAGGATATGTTCTGGTAAAGAACATTGTATGACCTTAACCGGTCTGACCTTAACCGATCTGGTTACTATTTTGCAGATAGTTACTTGTGAGTTTCATCTCAGCGTGGTTTTTCTCATTTGGGTTTCCATGTCAAAATCTCTTGTGTTATGGTGATTGTGCTTCTATGGTTGAATGTCATATTTGCTATTTGGTTTACATGTGTGTTAACCAATTTGTTTGTGAAACTGTTTTACCGGTTTACTGCTAGACTGTTAAAGTGTTTAAGTACAATATTTATTGATATACTAATTCACCCCCCTCTTAGTATTCATCATTATGATGGTCAAAGTGCTTTAGGACCTTGCAAGCAAGAACAACATGAGCTGCTGCAGCCGGAGTTAAAGCCCAAAGATAACACAGGCTTGGGCTTTCAAAAGGCGATGCTTCCTAGACTCGGATTCAAAGGAAAACCTAGCAAACCTCTATATTTGCCTACTACAAACATAAAGAGGTCACCTTTGATTATATCAGCAGCACCACAAACCACACCAACTGCCACACTGAGGCTAAAAATCCCATCAATAACATCCACAATACCAATCATCCCACCAATCAAACCACCAATCCCATCAGCCACAACAACCACATCAACAACACCACTATCACTACCATAATCCCCAGCACTATCAACAACACTGGCCATTCCAGCAAAAGCAGTAAAGTTGATAGAACTGATACTCCCTGTATCGGATTCATTGATCCCTATAATTCTTCCTGCAGCACCAATCATTTCATCTACAATGGTACATCAACCGATCACACCTACAGTGGCTAACTCAAAGGACATCCCAATATGGTATAGTAATCGGATACTAGAAAGCGACTCAAAGACTGACTCACATGAGTGAGAATTTGATTCCGTCCAGCTTAATACTTCAGATGAGGAAGACACATCACTACCTCCAGCTCACAAAGACATCCCTATTTACGAAGAAGCACAGATAAAGACCTCTTGGATTCCTGAATTAGAAACTTCTTCCACATACCCTACGTCACATCCTACACTTGATTTTTATAGGGAGTACCATCAACGACCTTCACCACAACATCTTAACCCTCACTGACACATCTTGCAAACATAACCTAATCAATGACATAATGCCCATTATCCATCCTAAACTCATCGAATGGAACCAACCTAATCCCCCATGCCTTGACCATTTCCAAAATGATGAGGCGATCATTGACTTTTTGGAACTACGAGATAACATACCAAGCGGGGATCACAAAGCTGGATTCACCATTGAACTAAATAGCGTAGCATACTTTGGGGTGGATGCCAAACCTTTCAGCTACAAAAATATAGCAATAAAACATGGATCTTCTAGTGAAAACCACACGGTGGCACTATTTGATCCCACAAAAGTAAAAAGAAAGAGCGTATCCAATGGTGAAAATGTAAGGCCTTCCCCAAACCAAGCTTTGATTAACTTAGTTGACCATGTTTGACCTATTAATAAATGCTTTATAATTCATAGAATGGACTGTGTTAGACAGATAGATTGGTGAGAAAGGTAATTGAACCAAGTTATAGAGTTATTGCACCTTGTGGTGTACATTTTGATATGTTATGAATTTGAAATCCTAAAAGATCCATTGATTGGATAATCTTGATTTAACGTATGTCAGCTATGTTTGGATGTAGAACATATATGATTTCGTGATTTGATAACATTGATGAATGTTGATGCTTCATTTATATGCTTTATGATAAAGAACTTTATATGATTCTAGAATAGGATAAATTGGAGATGATGTATGTCACTATTGGATTTGCAGGACTTTATTATGATGATAGAATTAAGATGTATGTTTTATGTGTGGACCAAAATTATGAGAATTGTGATAACTGCTTATGTGGCTTTAATTGGATATGAGATATATTGAATTGTTCAAATGTAAATTGTATGCGAAGTGTTTGATGTGTATTCTAGTTCATGTGTTTAATAATATACGAGGTTATTGGAAATTACTAATGTGTATTTGAGTGGCGCAGGAAAAGACATTCATGTGACCATGGAAATATTACGGAGAACCAAACCTAGACCTATGTATGTTCGTAAAACCAGGGTTTGTCTATTTGGAGAGACAACACCCCGTTTGTGTCGTATTTTATTCGTAATAGTAAATGATGCATGTGTGTTAAGTGTTATTTAATTGGTTTATGTAAATCCCACAAGAGACACGATTTCATGTATAATTTTGTAAAAGGATTTTCTTTGTGTCAATTGACACATGTGTGGATTTATGTTTGAGTTTTTAAATTGTCTCTTGGTGGGAATTGTTTAACTATAGCTTTTTCAATTAATGTAATGTGATCCCATAAATGCCTTGGGTAAAGAATCTTTGGGATGGTCAACATAGGTTTGACCCGAAAATAAAATTCAGAGGGGTTAAAAAAGGGTTAAATGGACACCTAGGGGTAGTTTAATAGGGTTTCCTAAAGCCCATAAGGTAGACCTAAGGGTTAGGGGTAATTTTAGGCAAGTTTCTACTCCCATGTGACCATTTAGACACCCTAAAAAGTAGGTTTTCTAAGTTGTGCGAAAATTGAAATTAGAAGGCTTGAGCTAACTGGTTAACCTTCCTTTTTGAATGAAAGTTCCCTTTTCCCATTTTACTTTAATTTCCTTTTCAATTTTAAAAACTTGAGAGAACTCACACTAGTGTCTTCTTAAGCAAGAAAGAGAGATTTTGGGGGTAATCACCCACTCTCCATTTTTGGAGACAAAAGAATTTTGTAAAGAAACGGATAGAATTTGGTTTGAGAATTTTGGCTAAGGGTAGAAAGAGAAGAACCGTGGAATTTGGGTTGCTCATCCTCAACAAAACTAGCATACCTTTGGCCAGTTTAAGGTTGGTTGTATTTTTCTTATAATGATTTCTTACTGCATGTGTGTTGAAAGTAATGTTTGCGTAAAAGACTAGTATCCATGCATGTTCTCTTGGAGACTTATTGGGTATTTTATGTTTATACATTGTATGTGTTTTGGGAGTAATCAAGACCTCCTACTCTTGGGAGAGAGGAGGATCTTGTGGGTGGTAGAAGTGACAGCCCTCGAGTGAGAGACTCTCATTATGAGAGCGATCACAAGGGAATTTATGTGACCCTTGCTGCATGACTTGTTTATGCATTGGGGGTCATAAGGAGGGAAATAAGGCATGAATGCCTTGGGGGGCATAAGGAATAAGGGGTTGATTATGTTATACTTGATGTATTTGGTTTGCCATGAGGTGGCTATATGTTTTGGTTTGCCATGAGGTGGCTATTTGTTTTACCATACTTGTAGTCTCCTCAGGGTACTTGCTCTACTACCACCCTTGAAAAGACATCACCAATGTGTGGTACAGTATAGCCTGGGTTGGGAGTGTGTTTTGAGTTTGTGTGTATTCTGTCTTTTATGTTTGCATGTTTGTTACCTATCTAGGGCTTGGTTCTCCAACCTCGGGGGTGGCTACCAGTTAGCCTAGGCTGGGAGGTGAGCACTCCATGGTCATAGTTTTGATTTAAAATGTAGGTTGTTGAAAAAAAAGAATAGGACAAGTGTAAGGTTGCAGAAGATATTTGTTGCAGTAAACTATTTGTGAATGTAATTATTATTATTTGAAAAAGTCCTCATTTATTTGAAATGAGAGACCCATTGTAAAGAGATAATAGTGTCTTTGAGATACATTTTTTTTAAAAGAAAAATTTGTAATATTTTAGTATGCTATTTATTGCAGAAAAGAAACGAGTATTCCTAAATTAGTTTCTCCAAAGTTCAAAAGAAAATTTTATATTTGATGTGTGTATGATAATTTGAATAGCAAGACATTTATTTCATTATTATGCATTTAAAATAAAATAAAACAGGAAAGGAATAAATTAGAATCGCATGCATATTGTAGGCTGAAAATAAAATATATAGTTCGATTCTCTATAAGTGCAAATTAGAACAATATAGTTCTCGAAATTGTCTTTCCTTTTGTTACAGAAAATAATATCTAAGATAGATGGTTTATCTAGTCTATATAGAGACATATTTTTACAGTTGAAATTATTGTCATTTTATTAACTTGCAGAATATAAAAAAATAAATAAATAAAAGAATCAATTTTATTTCCTATGCATACCTTTAAGATTAGTTTTATAACTCATTTATCTAGTTGCTGTTAAATTTAATAAATTTTGTCATTTAAAAAGTTGCTATTAAATTTATCAAATTTTCTCATTTGTTATTGTAGAAACTAGACCTAAAGTTAATCAGAATTAAATGAAATAAATATTTTCTAAAGATATTGTGCTAAGTAAATTTAATACTGTTAACTACTTTTTTTTTGCAGAAAACAAAGCCATATTTAGTTAACCTAACTATTTCTCCGGGGAACTAGGACATTAATAAAAGGAAATAACTAAAATGATTAGATTGGAAGAAATTATTTAATCCGTGTTATATGTTTCAGAATAAAAATAGTTGCATAAAAGGAGATTGCCATAGTTTCAATATTATTATTTTCGTATATATATATATATATACCACAAAATTATAGGCATGTATAAATGCATACATTTCTTAAAGTAAAAAAAACAAAAAAAACTTGCTTGTTTATAATATATTTATATAAATATACTTGTATATATAGTTATAAATATATACATAAATATGTATGTATATACAAATACATATATATTATATATATATATATACACACACACACATATATATATATATATTATTTCATTTAAATAAAAAAATAAAAAAATATATATATTAAAACTTTTTTTTTTAAAAAAAAGGAAAGATCAGTGGCTAGGGCACGGGCCGAAACCACTGTGCAAAGCACAGTGGTCGACTCAGCTTGAGCCGCCAGTGTGGGTATCCACAGTGGACGGCGCCACTGTGGGTGACCACAGTGGATGCCGCCACTGTGGAAACCCACAGGGAGTGGAGTCTGGGTGGAGCCGCCGGTGCCCAATGCCATCAATCCGCCTCCCCTCCTCCGCCGAATCTGCCATGGCTGCCACCGCCTCTCATCCGCTCGGCTCCCTTGCACAAAGAACAAATTTGAAACCCTAACCCAGTTTGGATTAGGGTATTCGAAAAATAAAGAAAGAAGTTAAGAATGAAAAAAAAAGAGAGGGAATTTTATTTTTATAATAATAAATATGTTAGGGTTTGCAGGGATAAAATACTCTTTTATATATATATGTGTGTGTGTGTGTATGTCATATACATATAAGGTTATGAATATTAAGTGGGAAACAACATATATGTAATTTTATTTCAAATATATATATATATATAAGATGAGAGGTTTTAAAATAAATATGCATGAAGTTAGCTTTTAATTTAAATTAAATAGATTTGAGATGTTTTGAATTGAATTAAATATCTAGGGACTTTAAATCTATTGCAAATTATTTGACCATAGGGATTAATTTTAAAACCACCTAGACGTAGGTATATGTGATTAAATTTTATGGAATATAAGGCAATATGAATTTAATTGTCCCTGTAGTCAGTTTAATTTTAAAACACATTTTAATTATTATTAGACATTTACAAATCTAAGTGCTAGGACTAAATTAATTAGCTCCTAAAAGCAATTATTGATTATTGGAGATTAATTATACCTTCGTCAATTATTTTAGAGAATGTTGATTTAATCAATCTATTGACTAAATTTGATGAGTTAATAAATTAACTTATTTAGTATTCCACAATTAAATTAAATTATTAAGAAAGGATGTATTAACAGGATGATGGGAACTTGATATTTATTAAATAATTGGTATCGAACCAAGTAATTTTATTAATGTCTATTTAGTGGAAATGGATCTAATTAAGTACTAATAGACGCAACTGAAATGATAAGGACTTTTGAGTGAAATAATTATTACTCTTATAACATTTGTTCGTTCCGCTTGTTAATAGGAATTATCATGATAGTATTTAATATCATTTAAGATTTCGTTTGGAACAACTTGTTAAGATGTCTCAATGGGTTAAGCAATGGTTGCGTGTAACTTTAGTGTTTTAAAAAAAAAAATTGTTGGTTGTGTTTTGCCCAAAAGTTTGGGCATGATAGAAAACCTCTCTTAGGCACCTGAGGATGAAAGGTTTGACATCCTCCCTTCCAGTACACAGCAGGAATGATCAACAATCCTTATTGAAGAGACAAAAGAATACAACGTGGGGACTCCTGAAACTCCTCACCACATACATCTGGCATCTCATTTGACTCCAGAGAAACAGCCCAAGTTTGTCAAATTCTTCTAGAAGCGCTAGATTAACTTTGCATGGTCATATGCAGAAATGCCTGGTCTTGATCCTGATTTAGTCATGCATCACCTCACAGTAGAAAAAGGAGCCAAGCCTATCAAGAAAAAGCTTTGCAAGATGCATCCTCAGATTGCAGTACTAGTCAAAGCATATTTTAAGAAACTCCTCGATGTTGGTTTCATTAGACTAATTGATTATGTAGATTGGATATCCAATATTGTTCCTGTCGGTAAACCAAATGGGGGCATCCGTATCTGTACTAACTTCAGAGATCTAAACAAAGCATATCCTAAAGATGAATTCCCCCTACCAAACATCGACATAATAGTGGACCTAATAGCAAGACATGCCATGCTTTCAGTCATGGATGGCTTTTCAGGGTACAACCAGATAAAGATTGCACCAGAGGATCAACATAAGATGGACTTCACATGTCCTTGGGGAACATACTGCTGGAATGTAATGCCTTTCGGTCTAAAGAATGCAAGAGCGACCTATCAAAGAGAAATTGTCACCATTTTTCATGACATGATGCATACCATAATGGAAGATTATGTTGATGACTTACTGGCAAAATCACTAACAAGAGGTGGTCATCTTGACACATTAGAGAAAATCTTTGACAGACTGGAACAATATCATGTTTGACTCAACCCAAAGAAATGTGTCTTTGGAGTAACCTCAGGGAAACTTCTAGGATACATTGTCTCAAGCAAAGGCATTGAGGTCAACCCAGTAAAAGTCAAAGCAATCATGGACCTACCACCTCCAAAGAACATCAGTCAACTAAGGACACTACAAGGGCTGCTACAATCTATTTGAAGATTCATTGCATAACTAGCAGATAAGTGTCACCCCTTTACACACCTGTTACACAAGAACATTCATTTTCAATGGGATGCCAGATGCCAGCAAGCATTCCAGATACTTAAGGATTATCTCATAATTACGCCCTTGTTGATCCCACCAGATCCAAGTAGATCGCTCTTACTCTATATTTCATGAACAAATACAACATTGGGCGTACTACTGGCACACCACAATGCAAAAGGGAAATAGTGTGTTGTTTACTACATCTCTCGCACATTGGTTGGTTATGAACTCAATTACACACCTATTGAGCGAGCTTGCCTAGCAATAATCTTGGCAGCAACTAAACTAAGGCACTATTTGCTAACATGTAAAGTGCAACTCATTGCAAAGATTGATCCGTTAAAGTACTTACTCAGTAAAGAAACATTGACTGGCCACTTGGCCAAATGGGTGATGATTCTCAGTGAATTTGACATCAAGTATGTGGACTGTAAGGCTATCAAAGGTCAAGTTATTGCAGATCAGTTGGACGATGCACCTCTCATAGGTGATCATCCCCTCATTTCCAATTTTCCAAATGAGGATATATTCATGATTACAGCAGCACAACCATGGAAACTATACTTTGATGGCTCATACACTAGGCATGGCTTAGGGGCAGGCATTTTGTTTATCACACCTCAAGGTGACAACATCCTGAAGTCTTACAGGCTCACATTTTCATGCACGAACAACATAGCAGAGTATGAGGCCTTGATCATAGGACTCCGACTAGCCATCCAATGGAAATTGAAAGAGCTACAAATATATGGCAACTCCCAACTGGTCATCCACCAAGTAACAGATGAATAGCAAACCAAAGATGACAAAGTCATGCCATACAAGCAAATGGTGGAAAATTTAAAGGCATCATTTACTATTATCACCTTTGAGTAGATACCCCAAGATCAGAGTCGAGTTGTTGACGCTGTGGCTACTATCGCATCTCTCCTTGATCTTCCACAGAATTCAACACACTACGAGTTCTTGGTCGAACAGCTTTGGATTCCCGCTTATGATATCCCCAAATCTGAGATGATATGTCACCTTATCGGTTCTGAATCCCCATGGTACAGTGGGTTCTACACCTATATCTGCGATCACACACTTCCTCCTAACCAATGTAAAACCTTCATTCGCCAATTCACTCGATATACCATTATTGTTGAAACCCTATATCGACGCAGTCTTGATGGTACTCTCCTTCGATGTCTGGAATAGGATGAGATAACAAAGGCCTTAGAAGAGGTACATGAAGGAATTTGTGGAACTCATGCAAGCAGTCCTTCACTAGCTAAGAAGATCATGCGCACTAGATACTTTTGGCCATCCATGGAAAAAGACTCTTATTACTTTGTCAGAAAATGCAAGAAATGCCAAGTTCATGGAGACCTGATACATTCACCAGCATAGGAATTGCAACCCATCACAACACCATGGCCTTTTTGTCAATAGGGACTTGACTTTGTGGGTAGGATTCATCCATCTTCATCCAACGGCCATAAATTCATCATTACCGCTACTGAATACTTCACAAAGTGGATTGAAGTTGTTCCACTTACCCAAGTCACTGGCAAGAAGATATCCTCATTCATCCTTAATTACATCATCTTCTGGTATGGTGTACCCATGTCCATCATCATAGATAACGGTCTTCCTTTCAAGAATCAGGATGTCCGTGAGCTTTATGAGAAGTTTCACATCCAACACCACTTTTCCACTCCCTATTACCCACAAGGAAATGGTCAAGCAGAAGCATCGAACAAGAACATTTTGAGAATCCTCAAGAAGGCAGTCAATGATGTCGTTTGTGATTGGCATATTCAATTAAATCCAACACTATGGGCATATCGAACTAGCATTTGAACCCCTAAAAGTGCAACTCCTTACTCATTGGTCTATGACGCAGGAGCCATCCTTCTTATTGAAGTTGAAATACTATCTCTATAGGTTTCCTTGCATAATCTCAATGATGATGAAGCATACAAAGTCTCACGTCTCCAACTACTTGATGAGAAATGACAAGCTACATACAATCACCTCAAAGCTTATCAGCAGCGCATGAGTAGAAGCTATAATCATGAATTAGACCTCGTACATTTGAGGTAGGTGATCTTGTTCTTAGGGAAAATCCTTGTAACCAACCAAACAAAGAACATCAGAGAAAGTTTGAATCAAACTGGCTGGGTCCATATGTTATCACTGATGTATTTGAGTCTGGGGCATATCAGTTGGCTACTTTAGAAGGAGAGTCATTAGCAGATCCGATCGACAACATGTACCTCAAACGGTTTTATACATAAGTTGTCTAGAGCATCAGGCTCCCATACATACTAGAAAAACACCAAAAACATTCAGATAATGTCCTGAAGAACAAAACAAAAAAAATTAAAATAGTAAAGAAAAATCATGCATCTAAATGATGAACAACCACTCCGGTGGCACCTTGGGTCAGTGCGATGGTGAAAACCTGGCAAACAGACACCACTCGTAAAGGTTATGACTTCATTGTCTTTTAGACTTGTTGTGATCATATTCATTACATCCACTCATCCATTAGTCAAACCATGGCTTGTTATTGATCTGCAATCAAGGATAGTACTTCATGCGTCTTGCATCCCATTTTTTCATTGTCATGTCTAAGCTAGGGGCAATTCCCTTAACCTATTTGATGGAAGTGGATTCCGCATTACTTGTTATTCATTGAGTTCTTCATTCAAAACCACTCACAAAATACAAAAACATTCAAAATTGTCTCACAAAATCCAAAAACATTAAAAAATGTATCACAAAATTCCAAAAACATTCAAAACTGTCTCACAAAATCCCAAAACATTAAAAATTGTCTCACAAAATACCAAAAACATTCAAAAAACACTCACAAAATCCAAAAACATTAGAAAACATCCAAATTCAATCAAAAACATGGCAACGCTTTTGTACATACACATTCAAGCAGATACCAAACAAACATTGTGAAATACTCAAAAGATGATCACTTATCATATCAACCAAACAATCAACATCTACACACAAACTATCTTGACAAGGATGCATCCTTCCTTACCAAAACAAAGACAAGATGACATTTTCTTTGACAAGAAAATTATGTTTAAGCTATCAAGTACTTGGTTGATTTGTAGGTTATTTATTCATTTATATCAGGTTCCTATGCTACTCCGGGATATCCACAAGTGATTAGAGTGGTCGGGATGGTTCCTAAGCATTGTTTGTATGTCTTTTGCGAATTATTCCAATGAAGTTCTGGGGCATGCACTAATGGTGTCTACATGGGAAGTTCACTAAGTTACGTGATCTTATGCAAAATACAGTCATGGATCACTATGACTTGCTAACTATAGCGTATACCTCGACCATATGAGCATGAACCATTATGGAGGGTCAATATTCTTTATTCTTTATTTATGTTATTTGTTTACAGGTACAATGCTCCATCCTTGGTTCCTACTGCCTCGTCCAAGATTGATACTACCATGCTCAATGATGAAAATAAAACACTATGGATCATCATTTCACCTCATCTGTATGTATTGCATTCCATCCATCCATACATTCATACATAGCTGCATATCATTCATAAATAGTAATGACAATGGGTGATACTCTATTTTCCTCTTCTTCCATAGGAATGAGTCATAGGTCCTCCATTTCTTCTATCTAACATTGAACCCTACCCCACACCCTCCCCGGCTCGATAATCAAGATCACATACCCTACATTGTGCCCCATCAAATCAATCAAGCCATGTTCCTCACCATCCATCTCTAATAGGATGGGTTGTGTTTCCTATCCTAATTCATCCTCTAAATCAAGCACGTTACTCTGTCTGCATAGGTACATCGACTCACACACACCTAGACTATCAACAGATACTCTGATCAAGTCTCTTCGGGTCTCAACAGGTAATCAATCATGGTAATCCTAGACTACATTAGGCATTTATCATAATGACCTAGTCTCAATGCGAATGCTATGATTAACCACAATCATCCATCACACACACATACTATCAATTGATCAACCAATTAAACACAATCCAACAGACAATTACATCAATTGTCCAAGTCTCAATGAGTATTTTGCATCAGATACCTTGACTTCATCAAACAATTACATCAATTGTCTAAGTCACCAACAAGTCACTTTGATTCCCTTACTCAGACTTTATCTTGTCCAAGCGAACAACCGACATCAACTATCATGCTTTGACTCAACCGAGGCAATTAAACTAATTGCACCAGCTTGTCCAACCATTTTGATCAATTATATAGCATCAATCAAAAGCACAACACCACATTTGCACTGTGACCCCGTGTACTTTCGAGGCTTGCCATTTCTCTATATTCACTCTGTTTTCTTCCATTCTTTCACCGTTATTGCTAATTTGTTTTATTCTACCTCCCCTCCACTTCTCGTTCTTTTTTGAGAGATCGCCCGATTCTTCAAAAACAATTCGACCCATCTCTCGAGGGGGCATACCACCCACTAAATTAATGTTTATGGGGCATATTTCTTCACACCTATTTTTCTTTCTTTGAAACGACGCGATATAACCGCACTGTCTCAAAGAGGGGCAAATGTAGTCACATAAATCTATCCACTTAATTAAATGAATATTTAGTATTTATTTGATTATTTAACCATCAATCAATAATTAAATATTTAATTAATTTACCTTAACCCTCTTCTCCTATTAATTAAATAAATTATTCAATTTATTTGATTTAATTCACTTAACCAAATTTAGACCATTAATTAAATAAATAAAACATATTTGTTTAATTAAATCTTCTCTCACATTTAAATAAATTAATATTTATTTAAATCCCCCAAAATCCCATCTCTCACATTTAAATAAATTAACATTTATTTAAATCACCTTTATCCTCCACCCACTTGTATTTTCCTACGAATGCAAGTTGCACAACTATTTTAAATAAATAAATTTAAAATCCTATTTATCCTCACCCACTTGAAACCTTTAATGGTTTCCCTTAAAGTCTTCAAACTTAATGGCTTCCTTCTAGAGTCTTCTCAAACCTTTAATGGTTTCCCTTAAAGTCTTCAAACTTAATGGCTTCCTTCTAGAGTCTTCTTAAGCCTTTAATGGTTTCCCTTAAAGTCTTCAAACTTAATGGCTTCCTTCTAGAGTCTTCTTAAACCTTTAATGGTTTCCCTCAAATTCTTCAAGCATTTAATGCTTTATCTTCCTTTTTCTCATGTAAATAAATTAAGATTTATTTAAATTCAAAATTCACATTCACATTTAAATAAATTAAAATCTATTTAAATATCTATCCAAATGCAAATTACACCATTTAATTGAAATAAATGATTTTATTTTAATTGAAAATCCCAAAATTCCTCCCACTTGCATTCTCCTACAAAATCCACTTGCATGCCTAAATCCCTTCTAGATTCTTCTAACTCCTTCTAATTAGCCTAATCCTATCCTAATCATTGTCACATTCCTAAATAAAAGAAAGTCACTTCTCAAAAACCTCCAAAGTCTTCAATAACCATTAAAGGCTTTATGTCTTCCAATGGTCAACCTATACAGTCTTCCAAACCATTAAAGGCTCTTACATAACCATTTATGGTTAACTCACCTTTTACCTTTGGTTAGAGACTTTCCTCTAACTTAACCATCCTTTTGACTCATGAGTCTCTTCAAAGCATTTATTTCTTTGACTAAGGTAACCATTTAACCCTTGCACATTCATTTATTCTTTGGATAAAAAGAATATCCATTAACCTAACCCTAACCTAGCCCCTTAGGGTAACCATCATGTCCCCTCAAGCATTTAATGATCCTTATCTCTCCTCTCAAGCCTCCTCATGGTGACACTTGTCAACATGGGATTGGGTTGAAAGTCTCACATGGATTGAATATCTTTCAATCCTAACCCTTGTTAAGATTGATCAATCTTAACCCTTCATTTCTCCATTTCTTCTATAAATAGAACCCTTTTCCTCAAGAAAAGAAGGAAGCATTAGAGTATTGTTGCTATACTGGTATTAGCATAGAGATTTTTCATAGCATCACTATCTACACTTGCATAGCATTTGTTTATCATATTCAACCATCTTGAATCTCCATATGGCATCCATGGCTAGTGCTAAAAGTTGAGAGCTACACTCGTGTGGAACTTGGAGAGGAGAGGAACAAGGGAGGAGCAACTATGAACATCTTGATTATGATTTAAAGGAGTATAGTTTATCTATTTTATGTTTGTATGCTTTCTATTTCATGCTTAATATCTCTTTTGATATGCCTGTTTAGGATAATCTTTTGTTGCTAACACTAACATTTGTTTCTTGTGCTCTTGTGTGTGTTGCCATTAAACATATTTTCTAATCATTTTTGCAGAGCATCATATCCTATTCTCTCTCTCTCTCTCTCTCTCTCTCTCTCTCTCTCTCTCTCTCTCTCTCTCTCTCTCTCTCTCTCTCTCTCTCTCCCCCTTATCTTTCTTTCCCTATCTCTCTCCCTCTCTTCCTATCCCCTTCTCTCTCTGTCTCTATCTCTCTCTCCCTTTCCCCCTTATCTTTCTTTCCCTATCTCTCTCCCTCTCTTCCTATCCCCTTCTCTCTCTGTCTCTAACTCTCTCTCCCCCTCTACCTCCTTTTCCCAAACTCCCTCCCTCTCTCTCTCTATCTCTCTCTCCTTATCATATTCTCTCCCTCTCTTCCTATCCCCTATTCTCTCTCTTAACCCCTCTTCCCCTACTCTCTCTCTCTCTCTCTCTCTCTGCTTTTCCCAATCTCCCTATCTCCCCCTCTCCCTCTCCCTCTCTCCTTTTCCCAATCTCCCTCTCTCTCCCTCTCCCTCTCCCCCTCTCCTTTTCCAACTCTCACTCTTTCTCCCTCCCCCTCTCCTTTTCCGAATCTCCCTCTCTCACCCTCTCCATCCATTCCCCTCTACTTATCGTATTCTCTCTCTCTCTCTGATAGTTCTAATACTTAATGTAAAGTACAGATGCCAATAGCTAACAAGATGAGAGGGGGGGTGAATCATAAAAACTTAATCTTCCATAAAAACAATAGATTCAACCTCGGTAACTTAAACTTCAGCAATATAACCAAAACAACTAAACATGCAAACTCATAAACATATAATTATCACAACACTCATAACACTAGATTTAACGTGGAAACCCAAATAGGGAAAAACCACTGTGGGATTTCGGACCCACTAGGAAATATACTCTTCTAGAGTATGCTCGGTTAAAAGCAAATCCTGTTAAAGATTACAAACACATTGCTAGATGTGACCCAATTAAGGGATTTCCCTTAGATCTGTTAGGATCTTCACTTTGTTAGAAGTGACCTTGTCAAAGTATTTCAAACACTCATTTAGAATGTTACCTTGCTAGAGGGTTTACAAATAAGACTGTTAAGTCCACTCAGTTAAGAGATTTTCTGTCACTTACAAAATAACAATAATAAAAATGTATCTGCAACTTCACATCTGAAAATGCTAAAGCAAATTCTTATTTTCTCAAAACAATCTAGTCATAGGACTTATATGTCCCTCTGCTAGGCTTTCTACTCTGTTATTCAAACAGGTCTTCAAGCTTCTGTGCTCAGTAATCACTATGTAGCATCCCTGTGCATACACTTACCCTCATACATTGTTTATAAACGATTCCTTATTTATAAACAATTGCTAACCGTTGAATCTCCTTGATCACATTTCCCATTATCAATCTTAGGCATCAGATCTTCAAACTTGACTAGGTTCAATGTATCCTTTCGATCTGAAAATGTTTTACCTTGCCTCAGGACTTGTAGTCCTTTCTTGGAACTTGCACAAGGTTATTGCGGTTCAATCTGCGCTGTAGATCTTCCTGTCGATTTTCCTTTGCCATAGATCCTTAACAAACTTCATGCACGACATACCAATCATTTAAACATTTCTAACTAATCATTGTCCTTCATTAAATAATGCTTTTATCCATCGAATGCACACTGTCATAACTCAGTTGCAACTCGGTAAATACTAAACTTTACTCGGTAGACATTTCGCCTTCATTAACCGATATCGATAACCTTAGGGTTTACTGACTAGGTTCCTTAGGGTTTACTGACTAGGTTCTTTGCTCGATTGCATAGTATAGTATTAACCTTACAATCAACAACATATGTAGGACATCGAAACAATCTAAACATCATGATCTCATCATTGTCTAACTCGGTAATAGTTGCCCATTGAATAACTTATTTCTCCCCTTATTCATCACATTCTTTCTGTGTCTTTTATCGACATCTTAATTTTCTTCAAATCAACCTTCTCAAGATATGGTAACATCATACTGAATCAGATAATCAATCTCTTGACATAAATGACAAAATAATGTTATAAAGATAGTTATCATCCTTCTTTAGTTATATCAATAATCTTCAACAACCTTCTCAATATCCTTCATGAATATCAACAATCTCCTGATATTGAAATGCCAACAATCTTTCTTACTGTAATGCCAACAATCTCCCCCTTTGGCATTGATGGAAAAATCAATAATTAAATGGTAATACCAACAAGATATTCAAATTGATTCGGATTCAGATTGCTGCTAGACTTCTCCTGTTATCCTTGATCTATTAAAAATCTTCTGAAGTCTTCTCTGTTCTTCATTAGGCTTCTGAGTTGTTGACTTGCATTTAGTCTTCTTTGATTTTGCAATCTTCTCCCCCTGCCATTAGTCTTCTATTATTCATCATTCACGGCTTTACCATTCAGTCAACTATTTAGTCTTCTCCCCCTTTGACAACAATGCCAAAAAGTAAAAGAACTACATCATGATTTCTTCCTCAGTAAAGTGATTTTCCTTGTTGTGTAACATCTCGGTCTCAGTCAGATCAACTTGTCTCTATTCACTATTTCTTGCACACCTTTAGGTGACCTCCTAAAGTGCATAAATCAGCATCAACCCACACATAATATTCTATAGATTCAACAAATTGATGCTTTCACCGAACTCGGTCAATGAGTAGAAGATAGGGGTAGGACCCCTAACTTGCTTCTGAGATACTCAAAAGTGTCCCTTGGTAATGGCTTTGTGAAGATATCTGCTAATTGCTCCTTTGAATTGATATATTCCAGCACAAATTTCTAGTTCAAACTTCTTCTCTAAGATAATGATACTTTATAGATATATGCTTTGTCTTAGAGTGCATTACTGGATTCTTTGAAATGTTAATGGCACTAGTATTATCACATAATATAGTTACTGGCTCAGTAACTCTCTCATTTATACCTTCCAACAGTTGTTTGATCCATGCTATATTGATACAATTCAATGCTGTAGCAACATATTCAGCTTCTACTGTAGACTGAGAAATACATCCTTGTTTCTTGCTAAGCCAACTTACTAGTCTTTCTCCCAAAAAGAAAGCTCCACCACTTGTGCTTTTCCTGTCATCAATGTTGCCTACCCAATCAGCATCAATATAAACTTTTAACTCAAAACCATTTCTCTTTTCATATACTAAGCCATAATCTTTAGTGCCTCTGAGGTATCTGAAAATTCTCTTGATTGTTGTCATATGTGTTTCCTTGGGATCTACAGAGAATCTTGCTACAATACCTACTGCATGTGCTATATCCGGTCTACTATACACAACGTATTGCAATTTTTCAATCATAGATCGGTAAAGTGTCTCATCAACAAATGCAGATTCATCATTCTTTGATAATTTATAGTTAGTAGTCATAGGAGTACTTACTGGTTTAGAATCCTCTAATCCAAATTTCTTCAAGATTTCCTTTATGTACTTGGATTGAGTAATGAAAATCTCATCTTTCATTTGCAATATCTGTAAACCTATAAAATACTTTATTTCACCGATTAGTGACATCTCAAATTCTTTGCACATTTCATTTCCAAAGTTCTTGCATAGAGAATCATTTCCATAAAATATAGTGTCATCAACAAATATGGTTGAGATCAGTATTCCATTGTCCTCATCTTTTTTCATGTACATGTTGTTGTTTTCACTTGTTCTTATAAAACCAATCTTGATTAAGTAAGAGTGTAGTCTTTCATACCATGCTCTAGGTGCTTGTTTCAGACCATATAAAGCTTTGTTTAGTTTGCATACCTGATCTTTACTCTTGTCTTCAACAAATCCTTTAGGTTGTTCAATATAAACTTCTTCTTCTAGTATACCATTCAAAAATGCAGATTTAACATCCATTTGATATACCTTGAAATTTTTGAAAGCAGCATATGCCAACAATGTTCTTACTCCCTCAAGTCTAGCCACAGCTACAAAAGTCTCACCATAATCTATTTCTTCTTCTTGAGCATAACCTTTGCAAACTAGTCTTTCTTTGTTGCGAATGACTTCACCTTTCTCATTTAGCTTGTTTCTGAAAATCCACTTAGTACCGATTACATTTTTGTCCTTTAGTCTTGGGATCAGTGTCCATGTGTTATTCTTCTTGATTTGATCAATCTCTCTTGTCATAGCATTTACACAATCTTCACTGTTAAATGCCTCTTTTACTATTCTCGGTTCAAATTCAGATATCAAACATGTGTTTTGTCTCAGTTTGTTCCTTGTCATCACTGGATCATCCTTATCTCCTATAATTTGACTTGATGTATGATGTCTTCTGACATATTTGGCTAATATAGGCTCGGTAGGTTCTATATGATCTTCTTCATCACTTAGTAACTGGACATTATCTTCATTTTCTTCAACAACTTTCTCGGTAGGACTTCTTGGTTGAATATAAATGAATTCTTCATAATCTTCTGGTTCTTTGGAATTTCCTTCATCATTTCTTTCTGCAAATTCATCAATTTTCACATTTGCACTTTCTACCATTTTGTTAGATGATTTGATCAGACATTTAAATGCTTTACTTCTAGAAGAATAACCAAGAAATGTTCCTTCTTCACTTTTCTGATCAAACTTTCCATTTATATCATCTTTGTGAACATAGCATCTACTTCCAAAGATTTTAAAATAACTTACATTAGGTTTCTTGTCATACCAGATCTCATATGGTGTCTTCATAGTTCCTTTCTTCAATCGAACTTGGTTTAGGGTGTAAACTGTAGTTTTGATTGCTTCTCTCCAAAATGTTTGAGGTACCCTCTTTTCTATCATCAGGGTTCTGGCATAATCCACAATTGATCTGTTTCTTCTTTTAGCTATCCCATTTTGTTGAGGTGTTCTCGGTGCAGATACTTGCCTCTTTATACCATGATCATTGCAGTATAAGTTAAATTCATCAGAAGTGAATTCTCCTCCTCTATCAGATCTAAGACATTTTAGTTGTCTTCCTGTTTCATTTTCAACTCTTGCCTTGTACCATTTAAACATTTGAAAAGCTTCTGATTTTTCTTTTAAAAACATGACTGACATCATCCTTGAGTAATCATCCACAAATAATATGAAATATTTATCACCATAATAACTTTGAACTTTCATAGGACCACAAAGATCAGTATGAACTAGATCATCCTCGACACATAGAATTCTTAGATTTTTCAAGACTCGGTAGACCTCTTACTCGATGCTTCTTACTTATTTTGATCAGATTATCAAAATTTACATGACAAAACCTTTTATGCCATAACAAGGTATCATCTATCTTTGCATAAAGACACTTGTTCCTAATTGAGTCAAGATGAAATGTATTACCTTTTGTTTGTGTCCCGGTAGCAACTCACTTTCCATGCTTGTCATGAACTTTGACAACTCCTTTCTGAAATTCTATTCGGTATCTTGTATTGTTTAGCTGTGCTACACTCAACAAATTGTATTTCAATCCATCAACCTAGTATATATCATCACATTTAGTATTGTCAAGAAGTGTTATACATCCTTTACCTTTCACTGGACATGGTGCATCATTACCAAATCTTACATAGCCTCCATCATAGTCTTCTAATTTAACAAACTTGTGTTTATCACCTATCATATGATGTGAGCATCCGCTATCTATGATCCAAGAATCATTATTGTTTATGTGAGATATTAGAGATTTTTCTTCATACTTTTCTTCATCAGTTCCATCTTTAATAGCCACATAAACAACTTCCTTAGTATCAGTTTCATTAGATTTGTCATCGTTGGATTCCTCATCTGCTACTAGACATGTCTTTCTATCTCTTCTTCTGAAGTCTCGATGTCCTCTGTATTGGTTGTCTTTCTACCTGCTATCTCGGTATTCTCTATTTTCACTAGATTCTTTGTCAGGGCAGTTAGAAGCCATATGTCCTATCTTATCACAATTGAAACATTTTAAAGGTAGCTTCCCTTTATACTTGCCTTTTCCTCTCGGTAACCTTCTAGCTAATAATGTTTCAAACTCTTCTTGCTTCTTGATTTTCTCATATAGTTTGTGCACTTCTTCCATGTTCTTATGAAATCATTCACTTGCTCCACTATGATTCCCTTCAGAGTACTTACTCATTCTATAATTGTAATCATCAGATTCACTAATATAAAAAGAACTGAATGTAGATTCAACTTTATTTACCGAAGACCCACTGTTATCAAAATTACTTAACTCAAATGCATGTAGCTTAGCAATAGTAGCATCTAAAGAAACTGACATGTTAGGTACAGACCTCAATTCATTGATTGCATAGACTCAAATAGCATAAGCTGGTAGAAGGGTTCTCAACAACTTACTTGTTATATCCTTTTCTTCAATAGTTCCACCTACTCCTTTAATTTGATTCACAATCTCCTTTAGTCTTGTACTGTATTGGGTTATGTTCTCACCTTCATTCATTCTCATGGATTCAAGTTGTCCTCTTAGAATATCTACTTTTGCTCTTTGAACATGTTCATCACCTCCATACACAAATATGAGCTTAGTCCACATTGCTTTTGCATCATTACAGCCTTCTAGATCATTAAACTCTGAGTTGGTCAATACTGATGTTATTTCAATCATAGCTTGAATATGTTCTTGCTTTTCCTTTATCTCTTCCAGGGTCATGGGGTTGGTTCTTGGTGCAATATAATCATTCTCTAGATAATATGTTGCATATTTTCGAATTCTTGATAAATGCAGCTTCATCATTTTCTGCCATGTGGAGAAACTTGACTTGTTTAGCTTTGGTGCATCCCTTTTATACATCTTCGGATCTTTGCCTCAAGTACCTTTAAACTTTTCTTTCAGAGTCCAAGGCTCTGATATGAATTGATAGTTCTGATACTTAATGTAAAGTACAGATGCCAATAGCTAACAAGATGAGAGGAGGGGGTGAATCATACA